>NC_084812.1:4800626-5118834 GCF_963583255.1 Pyrus communis
TCAAGCACAGAAGCTAGACCCCTGATGAGAGAGTGAACTACATTAACAAACCATATTAAATCAAATTACAAACGATTATGACAAAAGATTGATCATAATATACAACAGAAAGAAACTTAAAGGTCAGTCAATCAGAAATAGGACTTACGTCACCAGAAACCACCGGTGCAACAAAGCTCTTGCCTCAACAAACATAATGGGCGAAAGTACCAACGATGTGATTATGGAGCGCCAAGCGTTATTCTCATGAAATTCCCTACTCAAACAAAGGAATGGCCTTTCCATGGTTTCTTGCAAAATGTTTGAAATATCGCGCTTCAAAATTAATGGGTCAAGATACCACAATAGCAGCCTGCGAAGAAGTCCGAACTCCCATATTTATAACTACAAAAACATGTGGGAAAGATCAAGAAATTGCAAACTACAGAAAACACACTTCCAACAACCTGAACGGAATTTTGTTTTCAAGGAATTTTTCTCTGGGCAAGTGACAGAGCAGCTTTGAGATCACGGTATTTTTTGCATCCGCTGATTTTACTCCAAGAACGGCCATTGACTGGTGCCGGTACAAAGATGCAGAACTTGCAACTCTTACAATGGCACATAATAACGAATCCGAAAGCTTACCTTCAAACACATTGAAACTACAGTTATCACTTATCTCAGAATCAATATCATCAAAGATGATTACTTGACAGAATAAGAAACAATTTTAAACACGAATTTGAATACAAAACGTGAGCTGGTATTGGATTGTATGCACACCATGTCCCTCCAATTTCTCAAGAACATCAGCACAAGCTTCGATCAAATGCCCGCAATCCCGCTGAGAAATCGAGCTCCCAATCAGCAAAATCTCGTCTTTCGGATACCGAAAAATCTTGCAACGAACGGAAGACAACAACACCGCAGCAATTGTATTCACTAAATACTCAATCTCCGAATCGAAAACCTAAACAACAGAACACAAATACACAGATGAGAAATTCCCAAAATCCAACATTTGTTTGTACATCAAAACCCCTAATTTGAGAGAAGACCTGACCTTGGGAGCTTTGAAGCACATCAGAGATAGGACCGTGTCCAAAACCCTAACCCTAGAATCGCCGTTGGGGTTCAGAGATTGGTTCAGCTCGGAAATCGAGAGATCCAGAGCTGCGTCGTCTGGGTCTTCTTTGGAAGTGCGAGGAGGAAACGACGTGTCGTTTGGGATTTTCAGGTGGACGGCGAGCCTGGCGAAGAGATCAGTTATTTCCGTTAAGGTGGTCATGGTGGAGTGAAGGAGAGACTGACTCGGAGGCCACAAACGGCGGTTGTGTGGGTTCGCGCCAAAATGAAGCGTTTAAGCTTTTTCGTAGTGGACCTGGTTCTTGAAGCCCATACTAAATAAAGCCTGAGAGAGTTGAACAGGCCCAATTAAATTTAAATAAAAAAAAATGAGGGTTCGTTGGATCCACATGTAAAAAGCACATGTTGTTGCTCAAAGTGAGTCCAAATGAAACAATATCCATATCGGAAGAAGACTACAAAAAATTTCAAGCGAAATATATATATTTTTTAAGTATATCGATATTTTTATATTAAGAAAAATGGAAGTTCGGCAAATTCATAGGATGGTAGCCTAATTTCAAGCGAAATATATTTAAGATAGAAATGAATCAACTAACTCTTAATCGGTAAATTACAAGAAAAAAGTATCTGTAATATAGGTAACTAAAAATGATTTATCCGTGATATAAATAGATTATCAACTAAAGAAAATGTGATATACATAGATAAATATAACAAAATCTATGATATCTATGTGTTAAATAAATAAAACATATCAATGCAAGAGATTTTTTTTCTTATGGTTTAGGATATTACAATCTTTTTTAAAATTTAATTTTATCATAAACTTAACAAAAAAGATAATAGTATTGGACCCATTTTGAGTCACTAGATTACACGAGGCTAGGTTATTAGACGACTATAGTTGCCTTCCCTCTCTCGCATAAGAGCAAGTCTAGCAGTTGGTGCAAGGCAAGGTCGAGGGCCCAAAACTTGCCTCTGCAGCTCCATGATGCTAGGTATGGCTTCATGTCCCCTTTAGAGTGAGTAGTATACAACATATGACTCGTTTAGAAGTGCTTTTAAAATGACTGAAAGCATTTTTAGAGGAAACTTTTTGGATTCCAAAAGCACTTGAAGTGCTTTTTGCAAGAAGTACTGGTTATGTTTCTTGTAGGCAGCTTCAAGTGCTTTTTCAGGATTCACTTACATTTTTACTAAGGATTCGTCCAAAAAACTTTCAACCATTTTAAAAACACTTCCAAACAAGTTCATGTTTGAAATTAAAATTAATTTTGCATGCAGCAGTTTGTTAAAAACTCAAGTTCTTGTATTTATACTCTTTGATACTTTGTTCCAAGAGTTGAAACAAACGTTTTCATTCAGTATATGTGATGAAATTACTGTAAGAAATAAGACGTAGACATCCAATTTTTTCACTTCCCTCTTTTACATATATAGAATATACCATGAAGTTTGAAACAAAAATTTGGCAATCGACATCAGAAGCAACTTTTGTCTTTTGGTTGACTAGCTAGTTGCAAACATAGATGGACCATTATTTATCAGAAGGACAAATCCAAACAGGAAGATGGTGCCTTTAATTGCTGTGTAGGACATTACTGTCAAGTAGGTTGACAGATTTGATACACCGTCATTTTAGTATTTTTGTTTTTAATTTAGTTTGTTATATCACTTAGGGTACGTGTTTGTGTTTACAACATCATCACGTAATTGGTGTGTTGTAGACACAATGAAAATTACTTGATGAGGTTGTAAATACAATGAAATATACCTTTAATGTAATGAGCGTTGCAGACATAATATCTTCGATTTAGAAAGCGGAACCTCATTACGTAACAAGTTATGTAAACATAATAAAATATATAAACACAATAAAATATAGGCCAAATAAAATGAGAGTTGTAGAAAATGATATATATCTTCCATCGAAGGACATATAATATCTAGGAAGTAGAAATTAGAAATATTATTGTTTTAGGAAGTCTCCAAACTCCTAGCTAACTAAGACCCTTTCCCCTATGAGTAGACCCTAGATTCTTACTTCCAACTCCAAATTATAAATTGGCCAATAGAATATATGCTCTTTAGTTAGGTGATGTTGTAAAACTATTTACTTGAATCATATTTTATAAATCACATAATATGGTGAGTGATGGTTGAATTTATTCTTTAAATCATTAAATAAGGAATCTAACTATCAACGGCACATCCAATGATCTTTAGAATTGGTGTAAAAACATGATTTCCCTAATATATTTCTAGTCAAGGGATTGTTGGAACGGAATCAACAATCAATCAAATATATATATATATATTGCATAAATAAATTCGAAACATGTATACAAATCTTATGCTAATCAACTATATATATTGACACAAAGTGAATGAAATGAAACTTAAATTAGACAAATGAAATAAAGATCAAGGCTTGTGTACCATAATGTTCTTGAAACAGAATTTTGTCCCTACTTACTACTTGTAGTTCGAATGACGTCTGTTTTACCAGGATTCAATAATCTAAATCAAGATCTCAATGATTCTCTTAGTATGACAAGTTTTGGTAATGTTTGATAGAGATGCAGCTGCATGTATATATAATATTCATACACTTATTCACAAAATGTATAAAGTTGGGAGGTGACTGATCAAACAGAAGGGGTGTACGGATTAATTTTTTTTCTCAACAAAAATATAAAAATAAAATTCGAAATTAAAAAATAAATTATTGGATTTAAATATATTTATTTTATATATATATATCTCTCTCTCTCACAAACCCAAGGTTAAAGCCCAACGTTTGCTCTCCACAGTCCATTTTTCCAGTTACATTATAAAAGGGACTAGACGATATAAAATGTGGAAAACTTTTTAAGTTAAACAATGTGGAACAATTAGATAGAATTGAATTTATGCTCAAACTTCAAGAAGGGCCCTCTTATTGCAAACCATAAAATCGCTACCGTCTCCTTTTCAGAAGGAAAAAAAAAAAAAAAGCAAATCTTAGATGCCAATAAGATAACTTTTTAAGTTAAACAATGTGGAACAATTAGATAGAATTGAATTTATGCTCAAACTCCAAGAAGGGCCCTCTTATTGCAAACCATAAAATCGCTACCGTCTCCTTTTCAGAAAAAAAAAAAAAAATGCAAATCTTAGATGCCAATAAGATAACTTTTTAAGTTAAACAATGTGGAACAATTAGATAGAATTGAATTTATGCTCAAACTCCCAGAAGGGCCCTCTTATTGCAAACCATAAAATCGCTACCGTCTCCTTTTCAGAAAAACAAAAAAACAAAAAAAAAAAAAAAAAAAAAAAAGCAAATCTTAGATGCCAATAAGATAACTTACTTTAAAAACAAGTTTTGATCTCCCCTTTGAAACATCATTGGCTCTCACTAAAGCTAGCAAAGCTATTTTCATTTAGGGAGAATAAAGGAAGCAGACAGCTTCAAATAAATATATCATCTATGAACTTAGAATCTAACATTTGTAAGAAAAGCATTGGACTAAAGATGTTAGCCACTTGAAGAAAAATAAATGTTGTCAAAAGGTGGAAGACACTAGATTCACCATTTGTAAAGGAATATGATTTGATTCACCAAATCATTAACTATTCTATTACTTAAGTTATTTCATTAGGACACATTTTAATCAGACGTATTTATGTTATCAGAATATTTATTCTACAAATTTTATATTCTTTATTAATTAGATGAATACTATTTAAAGGGTTATTTATACTATCAGAAGGTCAATCTTGCGAGTGACTTTTGAACCCTAGGGTGTAAAGGGGAAACGATATATGAAATTCTCTTTTAGTTTTGCAAGAACAATGGAACTAGTCATTAATTCATATCAGGTTTATTTTTAGTAGTCTAACCTATCAAGTAGTTTGAGTCTGGCTTTTTAAACAATTTTCACCGTTCAATTTCTTAAAATCAATCGTAGAATCAATATTTACCATTCATCAATGGCGAAGCCAGGATTTCTTGGGGGGAGGGGCGAACTTAAAAGAATGCAAGATTAAAGAAAAATGGCAACAACTAAATCTTTTTATATAGTAATGTCTTTCATAGTTAATCAATATAAACAAATTACAATTGTTGCCGGCAAGGTTTCATGTCATGAACCAGTGAGTTTTCCAGCGAGGGGAGTGGCGAATCCAGATCTCCAGTGCTGTTTCCCGACGAGGGTAGTAGCGATCGCCACTCCTCGCCCTCACGTGGCTTCGCCACTGCCATTCATTATGTAGAGTCTGTACTACTCTATAGTCCAAACTATTCAAGAAAAGTTGAATCATATCTTTAAAGAAACGAGGGAAACCTCTTGCACTGTCAACCGCACAATTTGCACGTGTCGTCAATTCGAAGTACAGCCAGAAACCTAACTAGTGGTCAAAATTTCAAGAGATTGGCTACTGTTAAGCAATCAAGGAGGAGAGCGGAGACATTGAAGTTGAACTGTGAAAATATTACAATCTAGTTCAAGTAAAAGCTTGTGTAGCATTACCTATTTCCTCTTTGGTGTGTCGGTTTCTTATTGGTTTTGCGAAGTGCTCTTATGATTGGGGTTTTGACAATTGAAAAGCACGGCTAAGTTCGTAACCTTTTAGGGTTTGTATCATCAGATATTAGGGCAACTGTTTGGATCTGGTACCTAGCCACTGAGAATCGAGAAAACTTTCCATGAATCAGGTTTTATCTTCAGCGTTGGAGACATTGTTTAGCTATTCTCATCTCACGTCAAGTGACAATCCGAAATAACTAATATCATTCTTGCGATCAATTTACTAAATGTGTACTACTCTTGGCCAAAAGTTTTAATGTTGGTTAGAGGTGGAAAAGAAAGAAAGACTGCACGCGAAATGCAATACGAGGGTCAAGGTAAGTAGAAGTTGGATTAGGCATCGAGAGGAGTTTTAGGGTTCGGATAATTGAATAACATATATATATTTTTTTTGATCTTTTACACTCACATGAAACATGTGTAAATTTAACGACAGATTCTGCCTGGATATTAAGGATATAGATATATCTTCCAAAAATATTGAAGAGATTCCCTATCTCATCCATAATCCATCATTCTTCTTGTCTCACTTAACACTTATACATGAAACGAGTGCACATCTCCACTCTCTATCACTCTCACTCTCAATCACCACTCACGTGATGATAGTAGCATAAATGTACGCTATACAAGTGATAGCTAAGCTTTCTCTTGAGAATAAATTTACTAATTAGTGTGCACTATCCTTAACCAAAGGCGTTATAATGATGATTAGAGGCTAAAAAGAGGGTCAAGGTAAGTAATCAAAATGTTGGATTAGGGCAGTGGGTGGATGGAGGTAGGGTTGGAAATAGAGAGATTCTCAGTAGTTTGTTTTTGAGCCAGACAAGGACATGGTGACAGAGGGCCTCTGATATGATCAATCATCAAAGGGTGATTGAAGTCCACAAGAGGTAGGAAGACACAAGTGGACCAAACCCTAAATTTCTCTCCTTCTTCTCTTTTTTTTCAGGATCCTGAGGATCCTCCAATCACATCCGTTCATCTTACATCGTGCGATTAGAAATCATTGTAAATTTTTTTATTTAAAATTGAATATAAATAGTACCTAACAAAAACTGACCACACAATATACGACGAACGAATGTAATTGAAGGATTCTCACAAAAAAGATTTGGCGAGGATGCTCTCTCCCTTTTTTCCCCTACATATCTTACAATAATGGAGCCTCTATGAATAGCTCACGATTTGACCACACATGTTGAGAATATATGCAAAATGAGAACATTTGTGTGGACTTATAATTAAGCAGTTAGACTACTCTCCTATTACTGATTGATGTTATGATGAAACTTAAACTTTTTCATTGTATCACTATCAGAGCAAGTTGTTCCATGTGTGAAGTCAAACGGACCATACATGCTCCACGTTATTCGATTTGTATTATTCACATGCTAGGCTCTAAAATTTACCATAAGTTTAGGGGGTGTTCAAAGTATTAATCTCATATCAGGGAAATAAGAGACATTGTATGAACTTATGAGTAAGTTAGATTACTCCTCATATTGTCAATTGCTTTTATGGTGAAACCTCAACTTTCTTCAACACAAGGCTTCCAAGTCAAAAAATGACTTATATAGAACGAGTTCATCATTATTCTGAAGTTTCAATATAATAATCTAATGTTATGAGTAAATTTATTTTTACATATCATTACATTATTGAACTAAAATATTACATGATGACGGTAAATCTGTTTCATGCAAATAAACAAGTTGCTACCTCGGAGCCAATAAGCTCACAAGAATTGTTGTCTCCCTGGAACCAAGTGCCTTAAATCATGTGATTTGTTGTTTGCCCATTTAGTATTGTTGATGGAAAATCCATAGCTTAGTCAATTATTAATCCATGTGGACCTTGTTGAAAGGCCAATAGGAACCATTGATTGGAATCAAGACAGGCAATCCAACGGCTGGGATTGAAACTCATGTTATTTATCAAAGCATTGTTTGGGACAGAAGAATCTGGTGTAAATATTTAGGTTGTTAGTGTTGCTTGTGACCAGTCATTATCTGTCGTTAATGCAATGCATGGATTTTGCTACAGAGCAAAATCTAATAGTGTCAAGTGGGTGGGCAACTGTTTCTATGCATTGAGGGCTAAATTTTGTGTGTGCGCATATGCAACTCTACTTCTTGTTAAAGACACGAAAAGCTTTATATGTATATGTATATGTATAGTGACCTAAAGCAGAAAACTTATCTTGTAATCAACTATACATTTCTTTCAATCAAACTTGTTAGTCACATAATGAGAAGAGATACGTTGAGTCTCACCTTCTTAGATTTTAGCCAGCTCATTCAATTGTCTTTCTTTTCACATGACACACGGGAAGATAACTATAAAATGGTATGCATTGGTACGTGACTAGGGAGATAAACACAAAGAAATGTCGCCCTAACTTTAACAAAGATTAATAGAATAATACAAGGAAAAAACAACAACTCTCTTTTCACATGACACACGAGGAAACAACTATAAAATTGTATGCATTGGTACTATATCAGAGAGACATACACAGAGAAATGTAGCCCTAATTTTAACAAAGGATCAATAGAAGAATAAAAGGAAGAACAACTCTTTTGTCACATGACACACGAGGAGACAATTATAGAATCGTATGAATTGGTACTTGATCAGGGAGACAAACACAAAAAAAAATGTACTCATATCTTAACAAAGGATTAAAAGAAGAACGGCTTTTTAGCCAAAATGATCATTGAAATTATCATAACTCTTCATTTTGGTCCCTGAAATTTAAAATCGATGGAAGTAGTCCCCTGAGATTGTCCGTTGTCAATTATTTTGATCTTTCTGTGAAAAATCTTTGTTATTGAAAAAATCACAGTTCAAAGAGATGAGTTGATTTGAAAAAATACATTCAATTTAACGAAGAGTTCTCATAGAAGAATCAAAAGATTAATAATAGACGCTCTCAGAAACCACTTGTATCAATTTTAAATTGAGAAAACAACTCTATCATCAAAGAAATGGCTTTGGAATTTCGTGGTGGAGAGGAGAAGGTATACTCTTGTTGCATGGGATTGAAGAACACAATGTCATGGGCAGCGAAACACAGACAGTAGTCAGTGTGGGAAAGGAACGGATGGAAAGACTCCTAGCTGGAAAGACCGGGTTTATCGGATCCTGTCCATTGAGCAATCCCAAAAACGACACTTGATAGGGAAGAGAGGTGGCATCCCTTTGTTTTTTTTTTTTTCACACTCCCATTTTTCGCTTCTACAGTCTTCCTCTTATTTTTGTTGCTTGATTCAGCTTTAATTTATATAATTTGGAAACCCGAAAAAAGGAGTGTGCAGAAAAAGAAAATGAATGTGAAAATCGCCTCCCGACAAAATGCTACAATCTCACAATCAAAGAGAAGGGAATGGAAAATTGAAAGTGACTTGTCCAATTGATGCCATACTTTAAAGAAAGAGAAGCAAAGATGTTCAACATGAAAAATGAAAATTAATTAATATTTCATAGAAATAAATGTTCCAAAAATAAATACAAATCCTACTAATAATTGGTCTAAACCCCAACATGTTGGTAATGTTGGAGAAGCCTATTGGCTTCCCTGAGGCCACTCAAGTAAGCTCCATGGGTTGTAGAGTAATGGGTTCTGTGTGTAGCTTCCCCTGCAAATAAAATTTGTAGTGGGGGAGGTGAAGAACTAGTGGCACTGCCAGAATCATCAGATGGCAATGGCTCTGCCATGCTGTCCAAATCCTCACCGCTTGATCCAACTGCTACATATGAGTATGATCCCAGAAACAGAGGATCACTACCCCATTGACTCTTCAAAACCTTGGAAAATTTTACTGAATTCCCCTCTGGATTCCCGTTCCCATTGCACGATTCATGGGAGTGTGATGTGTGTGATAGGAAGCTGGAGACTGTTTGTGAAACCCCATTGATAATCTCTTCACCTGAAAGTGCTTCTAGCACAAGTGCTTCTTTCCCTGCAAACCAAGCAAGCAGAACGTTGGACTTGTGGTAGAGAGGGCAGAGAGAAGCCGTCTTCCTCATCCACCATGGGATCTTTTTATTCCTGAGCTCTGAGTCTGCTCTGTGGAAAACCATTTGTAAAAATGGAAACTTGCTGAAATCTTGGGACTTTAGAGGAGGATGATTTGAACCCAGTTGCAGAAACAGCTTGTTAACAACGCCAAATCCAAGCCTCGAAATCGCCTCGGTTTTGAAACGTGGCAGAGGTGGATTGAACATACCAGAATCTTGGCGAATCGAAGCTTTGAGCACCCCCAAAGAGACTGTGACAATAACATGATCGGCTAACAAAACTGACCCATCAGAAAAATGGAGCTTCACGGGCCTTGTCTCGGATTCATAGCCACTGTGCGTGTGATTTTCCGGCTGCCATTGAATTTCTGTGACCTTTTTGCCCAATTGGATCAACCCAGGTGGGAGAACAGAGGCTAGAGATTGAACAATGCTCAAGTACCCTTTAGCAATGGTAATTTCTTCGCCGGGAAACATCCGGTACTCACTTTCAGCATTGTAATCAAGAGTTAACAAGTCACCGGCTGATGTATACGTCCTTTGGGTGTTCTCATGCATTGCAAAGATGGCTTCTTGCAGTAACTTTCTGCTCCAATTTCCATTGCCATTGACCTGCTCATCTCGGTTTTTCGTCAAAACCCAATACGCATCAAGACCTCGCCTTAAGAAAGAGCCGACACTGAGCTTCCCAACGCCGCCATTGCTTGCACAAATCCTGGAAGCTTCATCTCCAAGCTCACTGTATTCAAAATCGCCATTGCACACTCTTTCAGAACTTTCATCAAACACCTTCCCCTGAGCATAATCCATCAAGTTCTTGAAGAGAGACGAAATGGGGTCCACCACATCCGGTTCCAGCTCCAACCCACCTTCGGCGACGGTGGTGGGCTCGTCGGAGGACCTGTCCATGCACTCCCACGGCTGCTCCGACTCGAGCGCATTGATTTCCTGAGCAATTTTATGAACCGGGCTACCTCCAATGCCGTGGATCCAGGTAGCTCCCATCTCAATCCGGACACCGCCGAACTCCGACGTGTTGATTCTGCCGCCAATTCTCTCCCCGCCTTCCACAACCACGAGCTCGAACAAGTCCCTGGGCCCAGCAGCAGTGTACAGCTTGTTCGCCGCCGTGACGCCGGCCATTCCCGCTCCAATGATCACAACCCGTGATTTCTTCGCCACCATTTTTGTTTCAGCTGCAATTAAAGTAATGGGTTTTTGGAATTACACAGAGGATGGTGGGAAGTGAGAGAAGAAAGAAACAAGTGTGAAGAGTGTGAGGTGAGAGATTGAGCTTACTGATGAGGATTTTATAAGTGGAAAGAAAGAGAAGAGAGAAGATTGCTTTTCTTATAAAACTCAACATTTTTAAATTTTTTCAAATTTAATTTGTTCTAAAACAAAACAACTTATATGAAATGAGCTTTCGTCAGTGGTGTTCTGGCCTACTATTGTAATTACTGTTTTGTGAAGAAAAAAAATTACGAATCACATTACATTATGAGAACAGAATAGTATAATGACATAGGATTCGATGATAATATTAAAGCTTAATTCTACAATGGTGGTAAACTCGTGACATAATGTACGGATGAACATTGGTCCCTAAAAGGAGTTCAAGATAGTCCTTTTTATATCTATCAAGTGTTTGACATAACTTACTAACTAAGCATATCTCGACAGGATGCTTTGACAATATTTGATAAATTTTCTCGATATCATTCATCAGATTGCTTCAGTATATGTCAATATTTGTTGGCAATATGCAACATGATTTGGCTGATAATCACAAGTTCACCAAGTCTTCAATAGAATGCCTCAAAGAATAGACTAAGACCTGGTTTGGTACTGAGGTGATTCTGAAAAAAACTGCTATAAAAAAAAGCTGGGAGTTGTTTTTGTGTTTGGTAAACACTCAGCTTCAGTTTTTTTTCACAGTTTTGGATGAAAAAAAGCCAAAAACAAGAAGCTGCAAAACCTAGCTTTGAAAAACCGGCTTTTTTCACATCTGTTTTACATAAAAGTTTACCAAACACTCTAATACTGCTTTTTTTTCTTTTCAAAAGCACTTTTACAAAAAAGTTTACCAAACACTCTGCTGCTTTATTTCACAGCTGCTTATTCTCACAGCACAGCAGAAGCAGCTTTTTTTCAAAGTACAGTAATACCAAACCAGCCCTAAATTTTCTTTTTCTGCAATTTCGTGCTCTATTTCTATCTCAAAAACTTAAACCTTTAACACTCAAACTCCAAAATTCAAATCATAAATCTGCCACTACTAGACATAAGTTCGTTTTCCTAATAAAGACAGGGCTCTACTTTTTTTGCAAGTCTACTGGTAGAAGAAAATGGTTTGATACCTAGAGGACTATTTCTTTATGAAATCTTTGGCCAGTAGTCCTAGAATCCCTCAGTGCCACTGCCATTTATGTCCAAAATATCATTGATTTTCTTCTGCCACTCATTTGAATTTTGGATTTGCCATTTCTTACTACTTGGACACAAGGATCTGATTTTTCTCAGCCAAAAGTTACCAGAGGCAAAGGGGAAAAGTGAAATTTGTGATGTGGGATTTGCCCAGAACATCTGAAACTTTGAAGGGTTTGATGGGGCCTTTCACCAACCTTCACATGTACATCGGGTGAGGGATAGCCCACCAACTGAGCATTTCAATGGTCCTGATCAGTTTGACGGTTTTGATCGGTTTAATGAGTTACTTTTACGTACGTATAAAAGTGTAATTTTCCTTACAACAATGAATCACTCGTGAAGTGTAAAATGTGTGGTATTTTCTTTTGACATTTTAGTTCCATCAGATAGAATGTTTATTAATTATTGTGTTTTTGTTGGACTTGTAGTTAGGGATGGATAACAGTTATGACGAACGGGTAACTGCGGTTATTTACCCATAACTGTTTATGTTCATACCTGCATAATCGTTGGGTAATTGCATAAATGGTTATACTCATGCTCATTATCGTTTATAAACGGTTAACCATACCCATAACTGTGTGCTCATTTAACCATAATCGTTTACCCATTTACCAATTTCTGAACCCGTTTATCCTTTTTTTACGCATTTACTCCTCTTTTTCACCCTTCTACATGTTTTTTTTTTTTTTTTGTAACAACTTGAAAATTACAAAAGACAAATTTGTCATAATTTTCATTTTCTAACAATTAAACACCATTATATGTACATTTTAGCATGCATTTCATTATTTTAATCATTTAAGTCCTCATACAATTCCAATAATTGAAATAATAGTTTACGAACGATATTTTTCTGCTACACCCAAGCAAGTCTTTAATTATAATTCATATGATTACAAAGTAAAGCTTCTAAAAACAAAAAGTAGTCATTATCTTGAATACTAGATTATTCAAAGCTTCAGAATATTCCGAAACTAAATACTTTCGAACACTAATTGTCGATGCAAATTTCCGCCATCTTCAATCTTGACGAAAATGCACTTGCAAAACAATTAACACATTTGATAAAAAAAAACCTAAGCCTCACATGCCCACGAGGTGGGGGGTGTTAGGTCAAAGGATCTCCGATGCCTAAGTTAGTTTCTGTGAGAGAGTGAAGTGTTTAAGGCTTTTTTAGGGTTGTAAAAGCCCTGAAAAATTGGTAGAATATGAGGTATTTATAGGACTAGAGCCATCCATGTTTAATGGAGATATATTCTCTAAATATTCCCAAGATATTTAATAGAAAATAATATCTTGAGATAATGGGGTAATTATCCCTAATTGATTTAAATTAGGATTACTTACTTGATTGGAGTCAATCTTCAATTAGGAATGTATTAAAGATAGGATTTGGGTAATTAATCCTTATCTTTAATTCCTTGCCAAGGGTAGGTAAGCTGCGGGCAATTGTGTTCTGCTGCTGAGCCCTCCAGGGATGTGAGCTGCGCGTGGAAGTATCTAAGAAACCTGCCTATTTATTGAGGCAATCTTGTCCTTCTTGAATTTTGCTTCACACTAATGTTTTAGCATGTTCAATTACAAAGTCTCATCGACTCGTTGTCACCAAAAGAGGCCTACAAAAGAAATGTATAAATTGAATTGGTATCCCATTTAGGAACACGGACACCAATTAGCATGAATCCAATAGAGGTAAGTGATCACATTAGGTTTACATTGTATACTCAGTTATAAAAAAAAGAACAAAAAAATCAATAATTAATAAGATAAGTATGAAATCGAAAGCGTAAAACGCACCTTGGGGGGGCGAGGAGATAGAGATGAGTGGCGGAGATGAGAGAAAAATGAGCGGTGAGGAGAGAGAGATGAGCGGCATAGATGAGAGAGAGGGCGGTAGAGATGAGAGAGAGGACGACAAAGATGAGAGAGAGGGCGGCGATGAGAGATAGATGAGCAGCGGAGATGAGAGAGTGGGTAATGAGGAGGGAGAGATGAGCGGGGGGACGGGGCATTTGAGACTCTGAGTCTGGTAGAGAGATTGAAAATTTAGGGTTTTTATTTTTAATTTTTAATTTTACATATATTAAATTAAATGGATAAATGGATACCCGTTATAACTGTAGATAATACCCATAACTGATGGATACCCGTTATAACCGCGGGTAATTCCTATAACCGCCCATTTAAATTTAATTATCAAACGGTTATACCTATAATATAACCGTTTGTTTATCTAAACGGTTACCCATAACCGTAACCGTGTTAAATTGGTGGGTAACGGAGGTTACCCAAACCCATGGGTATTTTTCCCATCCCTACTTGTAGTATGATAAAATGTTCATATTACAAACTAAACTTTTTAATTATATATAAAATATTGACAAACAAGTGAGTTTTGAACACTCGAACGCATACATAAGCCCTCCTAGCCAACTATCGCTTCAACTTAAGTTGTAGGACATGAGGTGCAAGAGTGGTTTGTGATGTATAAACCCTTCTCTTTATTGATGCATGGGATCCATTGTGGAAACCCTAAACTATAGTCTATTTTGGTAAACTTGTGATTTTTTTTCTTTGAAAATAGGATCAATTAGTGATTTCATCGCAACACTTCACTTTTATAGAGATCTAGAAAACTCGAAGACAGTTCAGCTTTTCTCTGACCAACATTGTGTGCTCAACATGTGACCTGAATGAATATACGAGATTGTGATATAAAGGTAACGAATCTTTGTGGCCATAAGCAACATGATGACATTTATTAATTATTACTGTGACCCCAACGTTATTATTATTATACACTATGCCATGGGATCACACATGTTTATCAATTCATTTCACAATAATTCAATGATTTCAATTCTTTCTTTAGCATATCCAAACTTTTTTCATAAATCTTCATCAAAGGTAGTGCCGATATGACAATATACATTAAAAAAAAAAATTTAACGAAAAGTTTTCGGTACTGTTTACTTTAACGAAAAATCATATTTTTGCATTAAAAAATCAATTCTGGTAATATTCATTTTACCCTTTATTTTGTCCTTATCATTAAAACTCAAAGTTTTCAAACCCTTTTCATTAGTTTTCCTTAAAATTTAAAAAAAAAAAATCCATTTTAATGGCACGAGTTTACATCAGGTATTGGACTCAATATAAATATGTATTGCCTTCGTATGTGTGAGTCGAGTTCTCACCCGCTTTTCAGGCAGCATGAGCTACGGGCAAGTGCTTTGTAGGCCAATAGCCAATGAACTGGGTGGGGCACTCGATGCAAGGGGAGCACACTGAGCAAGTACGAGAAAATTTATCCGCTCCACTTTATTAAAAGCAAGGAGGTCAAACCAAGGACCTATGAAAGTTAAGACTCATCCCCGATCAATATTAAATCAAACAATAAGGGGCCGTAGCATTGACCATTTTTTCATTGATTCAATATAATATGGAGAAGATCATTCAGTTTCCTACGGAGACAACAGAAACTAAGATCTCATGCAAAATTAAAACAAACATCAGTAAACTAAAAGCTAGTTGCACTTAGATGATGTTATTCAACCTCAAAAGTTTAAGTTAGGTTCACAAAATAGATTTTTATTTTCTTCAAATAAAAAAATTGGTTATAATGGATAGTAAAAATAATATTTCAATAGTAACAATGACAACTAGTCTACTACCTCCCAAGGTGGAAACGCGGACTACGCAATAAGATGCTCAACCATAAGCTTGGAGAAATATTAAAAACAATCTTATTAGAATTGAGAAATGTTTAGGAGATCCTTTCAAAAGTGAGATTTTTTATGAACTATATGTCATCTCATGTTTTTGGTACAATGTTTTACTATGTTTGTACGGATATTAACGTTCAACTGTAATGTGGCAGATAATCCCACTTTAAGAGAGAGTTTCCTTACCATTTTTCAATATAATTTTTTGAAACGGCTTTCAAGTGAGGGCAAGCAATCGTCACAGTCAGCCAGCGAGTAATCCCAAGAAAGCTAGCAACTTGCACGATCCTTACCGTATCAAAGTTAATGATCTTGTTAAGTCAAAGTTCATAATATTAAATATACATCGTATGGTGTGACATTTTCTTATGTAATATGCTATAATTGTTCGATTAAATAGAGTATGATTCTCTCTCCTCTAAAATCTTTCTCTTCTTTTTTCTCCTCCTATTTGAGCGAGCACAATTAAGTAACGTCAATATCTTGTGTTGACTTCTTTACAAAAAAAGAAAAAGAGGAAAGTGATAGAGGAGGGGAGGGAAGGGGAGGGAATTGGGAGGGGAGAAAATCCTACTCTCTATAAAAATGCCTTCTAAATTAGATAACAAGTATGTATTACATCAAAAGCAAGCGTTGTTGCTCATGAGCTAGCTCAATATGCTTCTAAAGAATATGAGATTGCGCTCACGGATAGAGAATGAAGGTAACTTAAATGAAATAAATTTACCGACAAGTAACGTTCTAGTCTAATAATATCATAAAAACTTAAAAATGACATATATTATAAAATCAATACACCACCGTACTAGTAAATCCATTTCACGCAAATCCTTCTTGTGAGGAGAAAGTACGTGACCACTTATTGCGGAGGGGAAAGTATACACTTACTAGTTGTTGCATGTAACAAAGGAGAAAGCATGGAACATTTTACTTGTGGGGGAAAAAAGGTGTTTTTTTATGGAGGTAATTGTCTGTCCTCCTATTTCTATATTCTTTTCATGCCCTCATGTTTATGTGGTCACGGTTAAACTACGCAAACATTTTATATTCCTATTACTTTTTGTTTTATTATTTCTATAAAAAAAATTAATATAAAATATTAACATAACTTAACCGTGATCACACATTACAAGAAAGTATGAAAATAGTATGAAAATAGAAGGAGGGCATGAAAAGAATATGAAAATGGAACAGCAGACAATCCACCTCCTTTCATTATTGGTACTTTACTTTTACCATGAACGACATCGATGATTTGATAAGAGGAATTGATAAGAGAATGATGGGATTGGAATCGGGTACAAAACTGTCCATCGATTCAAATCATTGCCTTATTGTTGTTGGGTTTCACTGTCTTCACCAACGTCTTTTCTTCACCACTTTTGAACATAGAGTATGGGGTTACTATTTCATTGATTATTTCGCATACTAAAATACGTGGAATGATAATATTTCAATCCAATTTCTCATTGTTTTTTACATCGATGCTACATTTGTGTATATGGTGCAAAAACATAAAGATATTTTGGCGATGTCGTATAATATTTCCGTAAATGGGTAAAAGAAGAACTTATCCCAAGAATTTAGGACTAGGGTTCTGAAGCCGCAAATTGTACCCTAGTTTAGGGGTTGCTTGTACTTTCTATTTAGGTAATGTTTCTCTTATTTGATCCGTTGAAAAAAAAAAAAAACATATAAGGTTCTTTTTGGAAGTGTTTTTAAAATAGCTGAAAATGTATTTGGTGAAAACGTTTTTAGAACCAATCCTTAATAAAAATGTAAGTAAAACCTGAAAAATGCACTTCAAATGTTTCCTACAAGAAACACCAATTTTTCAAAAATTACTGTCAAACGAGGCCATAGCTTCAAGTGGCTAGTTAGGGCATGAAGTGGCCTAACTTCATAGTGCCTAGCTATCTACAATCTTCTTTCTCCCATTTTTGATATCTTACACATTTCTATTGATAGTTTACTCAACCACTATAGGTATTAGGTAAACTCTCCTAATCAAATCAACTTTTTACCTTTAAAGGATGAGGAACACCAAAGGAGAAGAAAATAATTCAACAAGCTTACTGGTCCAAGAAAATTCTTAACAAAGAAAGGAAGAAGAAGAAGATATGGTTCATCCAAAATGAATGGAATAAGGTTCCATCTTGGATTAATTTTAGCCATGTATTTCATTAGTGGAAGTTTCTAATTCGGGACACATGAATAAAATCCAAACACCATATTCACTATGATATCTGATCACATGCAAATTCTTTTTCTTAAAAAGTAAAGTAGTTTATAAAGAACAATGCTTGGATACTCAAGGATGAGTATGAACTCCTACTCAAAATTCTTCACGTTCGAATTACAAGGCTCTGTGCTTATGATCAGACCCGTTTATATTATGAATTACTTTATAAAAATCATCTCTATAAAAAATGAATTTAAGCTAAGGTCGTTTAGTCAATCTATTGTAACAAATACATAGACGGTCGACAATGCTTTTAAAAGTTATGTTCACCTATTTATGTATAATTCGATGATTAAATAACTTTAGCTTTAATTGTTTTTTCTTTTTTTTTTGTAAAGGCGATATTTATAGAGTGAATTATAATATGAACGGTTCCGATCATAAACACTAAGTTATATAAATCGGCAACGGATAATTTTAAGTAAGAATTCATACTCATATTTAAGTAGTCAAATATTAATTGTTTATAAATATGTCCTCTCGAACAAATATATTAGTGTTTCGATTTGTCCAAGCCTTATATTTCCAAGGCTACCAGCAGCTGAAGCTCAATGAATGGGCTATTAAGGCCCAAATTAAACTTTATCCGCATTAAGATCATAGTGGGCCAACTAATGGATTTAGAGGGCCAACCCATTTGAGCAAAACTTTTAGAGTCGCTATTACCAATTGGGGCTTGTGAATTGAAACTTGAACCAAGGTTATGCATGCTTGCTTGCAGTATCCTAAACCTAACACGTAAACCTTAATTCAATTACATTAAGGACACGTTTGAAAGCACTTTTAAAATATCTAAGTGTTTTTTATTAAAATGTTTTTTGGACAATGTAAGTAAAACCTAAAGCATATAACTGGTGTTTCTTGTAGGAAACACTTCAAATGCTTTTGAGCGCTTCCAAACGAGCCTAACATTTTTCAAATTTCGGTATTCCTAATTTTTTACGATGTAATTAATAGTATACCATGTGCCGATACTCTACGGTAATCATTATTACTAACCCAATCGCTCACGCATATTATAGCAATTTCCTTGTTTTCCAAATGCACAAAATGAAATAAAGGGCCGAATATGATTCAACAACAACAAAAACATGCCTTATTTATTGTTGTTCCAAGATTTATCTGTCACATGTTTGGCAGATTGCACGATATACACAAGGACCAAATCAACAAATAAAAAATTTGGTCAAATAAACCCAGATATATCCAAATCTAAATTTTGAAAGTAGCATGTGGGACCCACTGTACCAGGTGGGTGCGGACTCACTGCATTTACCAAAATAGCCATTTGGGAAATTTGAAAATTTGTGACTCTGGCCTTCTGCCCAGTCAATGCAGTCAATGCAGAAAAAGAGGAAACAAATAAGGCTCCAAATAGAAAAATCAATAAATAAAAGGGTTGATTAGTAAATAAACTAAATTGCGAAGAACCTACACCATTTTCTCTGTGTTCCTAAATTTTGCTAATTAGTCCCTATACTATCTACATTTTTCATTTCCTACCCTACTCTGCAGAAACCCACCAACCAGCTGCCATGGCCGCCATTGCCATAAACCCCATTTCTTCATACACCTACCAAAACTACTCAACACACCCTTCAGGTAAGTCTCCGTCTTCCCCGATAAACCTCGCCAGCGCAGCATCGTCCCAGTCCATCTCCACCCCCGCCCAACCACCACGAGCCAACTCTTTTGTTTCACCAGACGCACAGCCGAACTCACTCGCCTCTTTCTCCTCCGCCATTACGAACTTCAAAGATTCCAAACCGATAACCTCCTCTGTAAGTCCGTACAAACCGCTAGCCTCCTCCACCTCCTCCATCAACCACTTCTCGGACTCCAACCCCAGCACCTCCTTCGAAATGCCGTACAACCCGCCGAGGTCGACGCTCGCCATGACCGTCGACACTGAGTCCGAGAACGACGGCCCGCAGCTCTCCTCGTTGAGGTTGATCGTGACGTATGACGACGGCAGCGCTTGGAACACCCAGGGCTGCGAGTACGGGTTCTCGACGAAAGTCACCGCTGCGGCACCTGCAGCGGGCACGATCGGCCAGTCTTTGTTCACGAGCTTCGCGAGCTCCTCGAGCTTCCAGTCGTTTGCCTTGGAGGGCACAGTCTCAACGTCGTCGCTTATCACTTGTTCCGCCGCCAGATGTCGCTGCTTCTTCGCGGCGCTCCCCTCCTCCTCCGCCGGTTCGCTTCCGGGTCTCTTGCGCATGTCCTCCATGAGAGAGAGAGAGAGAGAGAGAGAGAGAGAAGTGAGGACTGTGTGGAGAGTGTGTGTGCTTGGTGTGGCGTGTATTGTCGTATATATCGGGTGGGTCCCATGCCGAAAACGAGGGAAAAAAAGGAAAAAGGAATTGTGGACTCGTATTGGTGGGCCCCATCCTGTGACGATATTGGAATAATCTCAGCCGTTGAGACTCATTTGCGTGGAGGGATCAACGGTCGGGGCTCTGTTAAGGATTTTGTGCTACGTTCGAAGGCGTGGCGATGTGGCGCGTAGCGTGAGGAAGGAAACGGCGAAATTAGTGGCAGAGTTGCCGAGTTGGGGAAGGAGGCTTGGGGAGAAAGAAAGAAGATTTTAGTACCTTCGATTTAATGAGGTAAAATACTCTTTTGGACATGGAATTTATTTGATATTTCTAGATCATTCTCCCATTTAATTTTATTCACACTTATTTTTACTTTTCACATTTTTTTTTTAATTTTGTCTATCGAATCAAATGAATTGAAAAAAATAAGTGGCCAAACATTAACAAGAATGTCTAGGTGTGTGATAAGCAAAAATTAGTATGAATAGCACTTTCCTTGTTTATTTAGCTTATTGGTTAAGTAAAACATTGGGTAAGAAAGTGCGTGGAAACATTCATAAGGTGTAAATAACCCAATTCTCTTTGTACGAAAGGTTTATCGTGCAATTTAAATGTTATATTATCTGACAACCGAGTCTTTAACAGGATGCAATTTTATTTGAATTTCGTGTTTGAATCCAATCTTGCAACATAAACGTGCCAGATCATTGTTGCATGTCATATTCCTTCTCTTACGACTTTATCTTGTTAATCGTTAGTATATGGGAAGGGAACGACACGAGTCAGGTTGCGAGAAAGAACAATTCAAATCCTTCAGGTGACAAAGCTAGCGACGACTTGGGAGTTGCTTCTTATACTCAAACTTGGATGGAGGGCAACAATTTCCCTGCAATTACTGTCCAGATTTATACTCATTAGTCGATTTCGATACAACATGGTGCCATTGATTAGAGTAGATAAAAAAACAACTAAATTGATTAGAGAAAATTTTCAGTGTGCTGAAAACACGGGCTGGCACATTAAGGGTCATAATACAATAGGTTGGTTTTGTTTTTTTTTTTTTTTTTTTTTTTTGGTTTTAAAAGAAATTTTAAACCAATTGTATTGTTATACATCCTATAAAAGAAGTTTATTTCATGATGTTAACTTATAGCGTTCTCGCCGATGCGTTAGAGAGAATTGGGAACTCCTGAGTTTACACAAAACACATGTGAGTAGGAGAAGGCGAATATCTCATGCCTTGCTTGCTCTGATCTTCCCCACTCACCTACCCAAAAGAGGAATGCTTGGACCTATTCCTGATGGTGTGATTCGAGTTTCGCTTCCATCAATCCTCTGTTTATAGATAAAATGTAGTTGACCAAGTCCCCCTCAAGGGGAGCTGAAACATAGCTTTCTGCTCAATTCTATATACAACTTTACCTTTCAATACCAAACTCCTTATTTCCAACTTCCGATCTGGACAAGAGAATGGTGACTACTAGGCAAGACCTCTTTTTCCTCATTGCTAGTGCTAGGTTGAGCGTAGTTATATTTTGCTTCGCCTATTGAGAGACCAATAAAGAGCATTTTCCTTGGGTCATATGAACAGAAGATGTTCGACACATTGAAAAATCTCTCGATTGATCGAGTTCAATTCATCAATCTAAAACAAATGCATAATTGACTAATCCTGATTGATAAACTCGAATAAGAGAATTTAAACACGGCTAGGGATGCAAATTAGAGTACCGACTCATTTGCAATCCTCAAACCTTCACCAAGCAAAGGAAACCATCAAAACTTTTATGCATAAGGAATTTTGGCCCCTCTTAAGCCTTCCAAATAATCAAGTCATTCAAATAATTCATTGATAACACGGTAAAACGATTAAGCCATGCTACCATCTCGGTTAGATTGACAATCTCTAATCCCGAATACTACTCCGACACGACGGCATACATAACAAAAGCTTAGTTTAAGCATGAGTTTTCTCCTCGCATCACAGGTATCCGATAAGCAAATATCTATAGCTCAACAGACATACTACCTCTCTAACATAATAGCTTAGGTTTGCGTTCAATAAGTTTACTACAGAACCTTTTCTCCGGAACCCAAGAGCGTATAAACACGCAACTCCTCAAGGCTTTGAAGTACAGGAAACAACATGGGACTTGAACTTCTCAAGCTCTGCCAGAACCTCCTCTTCGGGCCTGTAGATCAGATCACTCATTCTCCATATCTGCAGACAATTGTCAGCTTCAGAAATCAGTTTTGCATCAAATCAAGCGTAATTTCTTTTACAATAACCAAAGGTTTCAGAAGAAAGTTAACGTAGGAGATGAGGGAGGGAGGGAAGTAAGGGTAAAACACATCATTGGTACACCAGTAAAATTTGGTTTAAGCTCAACTTTTTAAAGGAAATTGGCTTCCTAACAAATTTTCTCCATCACTACAATGCTTTTAAACACCTCTTATCGAAATGCTCAAATTCAAAAAAGGGGTTAGCAGCAGATAATTCACCATGTAGAAAACTATCTCCGCGATATTAAACTAGCGACATCTTTCTTAATCTTATGTAATGTGTAATATTCAATCTTATATGGTTTCTCATTATGAAATATTCTTGGAAATGATTTTATGACTCGAAAAATGAAACCCTTTCAACGACGACAAGAACAAACATTCCGATACCTGCAATGTGCCCCCTCCGCCAGTACTATCACAGTCATCAGACACACTGACAACAGTCCATGGATCAGATGCATTCCAATGAAAATCAACGACTTTGTCCCTGTATACAATTATAAAGTTCAGCAAACCATGAGCGACAAACTACAAGGAAAATAAAAGAAAAAAAATAAAGTGCCCGACAATTCAACCAAATGATACAATAAGGGATCATATTTCCCATGAGTAAACTTCAAGAACTGTTTACCAGGTAATTTTTAACATGTTATAGAGATAACTTCAAAGATCATTCAGACTCGAGCAAACAACTTTAAAAGACCTAGAAGCCTATAAGCAATAAGGTACTTGATAAAA
Organism: Pyrus communis; assembly: GCF_963583255.1. Lineage (NCBI taxonomy): Eukaryota > Viridiplantae > Streptophyta > Magnoliopsida > Rosales > Rosaceae > Pyrus > Pyrus communis. The sequence continues at coordinate 4,824,034 of NC_084812.1, forward strand.
AAGGCTCTAAAGCACTACCGTGTACAGTGTAAAACTTCCTATCAACATTTGATGCAAAGATTAACCTCAATATTCCACTGATGGATATATAGACACATACAGCATCATGTTCAGTTTACAGACCACAATAACATAATGAAAAAGTACCATATAGTGGCATGGGCACAATTATAGACTCAGGCATGATGCCCATACAAGAGACACCAGGAAAGATAGAAATCCAAGAGTGAGACGTAAAACAATTTCCGAAAACCAGAAAGTTGAAAATCAAGGGTGAAAAGATCCTCTACCAGACATCAAAAGTTTGAAAAGGATTCGTAAAGTATGTTTAAATAAAGTTAGTAAAAGAGAGAGCCTCGAACCTGTGCCCAGCATGCTGGAAAAACAGGCCAGGTGGAGAAGTTGGGCCTTTTGGAGCTCGCTCCTTACCGACCTGCAGCGTATTATGTTTTCATAAGTTATAACAACTTCCATCTGATTGAAGTTATGGGAAGAGGAACAGAAAAGCCAAAACTCCATTTATTTGGAAACACTTCGTTCGTTATGTCAAAAAATAGATCAAGAAAAAGATTTGAAAATTACTAGATTAACACAAAATAAAACCACGGTACATTCTGAAGGCCAAAATACCTTCTCATAATCCCAAATGTTTAAAAGGCCATCCTCTGCAGAACTTCCAAAGACGGACGATTTGTCTGGACACCACTGAAAACACAAATGCAACCAACAGATAAGACGCAGTTCTTGAAACAGATGTACTAAATTTCTAGAAACAGAAAGTAGCAACAAAAGCAGCAGTATTATCATTACCTGAACACAAAGAACAGCTGCTGTATGACCCTCAAATTTATATATGGGTGCCCCCACTCCATCAGAAGTGAGATTCCGACGGTCAAACACGCGTACAGAATTATCTGCTGACCTGTATACAAATCATAACAACTTTGGTCTCGTATCTTCTCATTAGCCCAAACAATAAAGCATAATTAACAAAACCAGAGGATTAGGAAGCAGCAAAACTGAGAGGAACATGGCATTAGCACATACCCTGTTAGAATAAGGTTATCATTATGGGGATTCCAATCAACACAGTGAACATCAGCATCATGAGCCTTTTCAACCTGCTAATCAGAAACAAGAACAGCCAACACGTACAATAAGTAAAAGCAAAAATTCAGAGTGAAAGGAATAGGGATCTTCCAAGATTAATGATGGGAGATATTTAGCAAGGTCAAAAGAAAAAAGGTACATAAATGTGAACGGGTTGAGAGGGAACAATAGGCTGTACATTTTGAAATATAGAGCCACAGATTAAGGGTGATTACAGCAAATAACATAAATATAACACAATTTCTTTAAGTAGCAGATTTAAACACCCTAAAAGCATTCTCCAATAGGCCTGTTAGTATTCATGATCAAGCAGGACTCTTCAAACAGCAGAATAGTCAAAGATAAACACTGCACACTGACATTACTAAGCCAAATTCTACATGCATACCAATTTATTCACCAAACTCCATTGCCAAAGCCATATAGAAATAAAGGAAAGACAAAAAGAAGAATGAGACGCATAACCTTTACAGCAGGGCTAGAGCCGACACGTGCATCCCATAATATGAGGCAAGAATCATCACCAACACTACAGAACTCCTGTGAACTTCAGTAGAGATGTAATATCATAAGAACTAAAGGCCATGTCATATGTATAGAAATTGCAACTGCTAAGGTGTAAAACGAATGAGGGTTCCATATCTTTAATAGTTTAGTTAAGGGTAGGTGACTGAGTAAGCGTAAGTTACCTAGATGGGCAAAACGCCACATCTTCGACTGTATCCTCATGCCCATAGTAGATTCCCCGAGGAGCAACAGTAGGACCATCAGTAGCTTTATCATTACCATCCCCAGACTTTGAGTTTTTAATGATTGATGCACCAGATCCTGGAGACTTGTTTGCTGCTGGATCAGTGGTAGAGGCTGCTATATGGTCCTGAATACTCCACAACACCACTGTTTTGTCCTTCCCTGCACAAAAATTTATTTTTAGTAAAAAAATAAAAAGGCCTTTATAACATACATATCCGATATCTTCTAACAATAAGAATGGTGTTAGTGCTTTGAGCGCTTGAAATCAATCACAAATTAAAAACAAACGACATCCAGCAAAGTCATTAGAGTTCACAATAAACTTACCCTGCCACAGTACAAATATAGGAAACTTCAAAACAAAAGGAGCAAACTATAGCATAATAAACCTACGTGCATTAGGCAAAGTTAAATATATAACAGCATCATTGATATCCAAATACAACTAGAAGCAAAAAAATGCCCACCTCCAGAGAGCACGTAGGGCTCAGTTGGACACATTGCAAGGGCATATTCTGCATTATCTTGATGTCCAGTCAAAATCTGAAAGAAGAAAATAGTTAAACGGGTTCAATATTTTTCAATTAAACAAAGATAGTAGTAAGCAAAGGTCAAAGACAAATGCCATTCCTTTGACGCATTATCACACAAGTCTTGAAAGGGTCCAATATTGAAATACTGAGAAATTCATGAAAAGAGACGTGGAAAAAAAGTTCACCAAATCTGGACGCGAGGTTGTAGCTCCTAGGACAGCATGACGGTTAGGTTGAGCTTCGACATCCCAAATTAGAACCTAAATTTCACAAAATTTGCAACTGTAACTTCAAAATAAACAACACGCATAGAGAACAAAGGAAACATGACTATGTCATCCAACTTGATAAAATAAAAAACACTTACATCAGGACTGTCGGTATGCGTGGCCACTATCTTAGTGTTCTGTGGAAGTTCTCTGATTCTGTTTACCTGTCAAAATATATGAAAAGGTTACTCAAGAAGAAGTACATGCAAGCTTCCAATATCACCAGCTTATACGCAAAATGAGTGAAGAATGAATTAAACACACATTTTACAGAATATATAAGAGAAAGAATGGAAGTGTAAATGGTAACAATATTTTTCCCTCGTTTTGGATAACAAAAGACGTAGTCTTTTCTTCATTTCTCACACCAGTATTAAACATTTCCCATTAAACTCAAACCCCCAAAAAGTAAAGTGCATTTGCTCAATTTTCATTGTGAATAAACAGACTTAAACAGGTGCACCAGTCATACCTCTCCAGGATGAATGATGGTCTTGTACTTCTTCACAAATGGTGAGCGAGCTTCCTCATTGAACTGAAAGATGAAGTATTCAATAATGAGTCAACAAAGACTTAACCTTCATTCAAAATGTCAAACCCAATCACGCATACCTGAGATATATGCTCTGCAGCGGCGACTCTAGGTTTGACAATCTCACAATTTGCAATAACCAGAGTATTTGGGACACTGCCATCGGTCTGTCAACAAACCACAAAGGCGATACCTTATTAAAAGAACATAAAACCATGGTGGCCTCTCGTGTTTCGGCACAAGACATCAACTTTAACCGTTTCAAGTATGATTTCTGAGTTGTAAACCCAAGCACACATTTGTCCTTCAAATTACATAAATATTCAAAACTAACTGCGGGAAATCAAAACTGAGATGAGCAAAGCTTGCCTGCTCGGAAAGGTAGAGACGCTGGCGATTCTTGTAAGTAGCTTGCTCGAGCTGAGGACCCCACCTACCCAAAACACAAGCAGATCGACAATGCTAATTAAAAAAATGCAGACTTTCAAATCTCCATTTGCCTCAGAAACCCTAAAACAAGAAAAATCACACCCCCAGACACAAAACCCTAAGAAACAGAACAAAACCAGAGAGACACGACGCTGCACCAAAACCCTAAAAACCCTAAAACCCCAAAAATGCGGGAAATAGAAAAAATTAGAGAGAGAGAGAGAGAGAGAGAGAGAGAGTACCGGCAAGAGAGGGAGGGCCAGACAAGGTTGTGGTTGGCAAGCCAGTCGTAGAGGATGGGGACGAGGGACTTCCACTGAGTGTACTTGTCGTCGACTGTGGCGTTCTGCTGCGACTTCTTGAGTTTGGCTTGCTGTTGGTGGTCGTCCTTCTTCTCTTCCTTGGGCTTGGGCTTCCGGCCCCGAGTCTCCTTCTTCTTCACTGGTCCAGCTTGCTGCTGCGACTGAGCGTCCATGGCTACTCCGCCGAGTTTGGTGGTTGCGAGACTCTGACTTCAAAACCCTTATTATAATCTCTCTCTCACACTCTCTCTCCTCGCTCGGTTCGCTCTCACTTTCTCACGCTCTCTGTGCGTGTCTCTGGTTGTGTCCGTCTATTGAGATACACCCCGGTAGTCCACTCCACTAGCGTGGATGATACACACGCGTCCTGAGATTTTTTATTGAAGGCATTTGATTTTTGACCACTCGGTTTTTTATCCTTTTACTGTTTTTTTTTTAACCGTTAAATCGAACAATTAAAATAAAATCAATGATCATAATTAAGAGAGTGAACGAAGGTGAAAAATATGTGCACAAATCACTCCTTATTGAAATGTCCGTTGAAACTGTCATTGTATCTCACTTATCTAAAGCTCATTTTCTATCACTTTGTCTCCCACTCAAACATTATTCGGCACATAACAGTCATTGTGTCTCACTTATCTGAAGCTCATTTTTTGTCACTTTGTCTCTCACTTGAACATTACTCGGCACATATCAAAAGTTGTGTCCCGATTCTCTTTACATGACGTTATATCACTAACATAGAACATCATGTGAATATGCAAAAATCTTGTGCAACCGCTCCATTGTCTATTTACTAAAAACTCTACTTTGGAATTCGAACTTGAGATCTTCTACTTACGAGCTCTACTTCGGGATTGCGAAAATCACAACCCAAAACAAGCATGGTAAAAAAAAAAAAAAATTGTATTTTCCCAAACATAAAAATGAGATATAAATCAAATTTTTAAATTTTGGGTTTGGAGTTGGCCACCTGAGGGCAGGTTAAGCAAAACAAGACATCCACGCCATAAACCTGTTTAATCAAACTTGTCCCATTCAAGAACCACAAGAGTACATTTGACTAACAACGTCATATCCTTCATGTAAATCTCTGATTTTTCTTAACAAAACTTCATAATTTATAGCCTCAGACATAAACGCCCGATGCAAGCAGCAAGAACAAGGATCCGAAACCCTGCACACCAAAGAGAACAGTTGGAATGTTAGATACAATCATACACCAGAACAAGGAGCAATCTAGTACTGTATCGGTAGATGAAGAGAGGATTCGGACTACAAACGCACCAAAAAGAAGGAAGCGAATGTTGCTGTTATGACTTCCTTTGCAAGACTGCGGTTTTTCCGAGAAATGGTAGCCTCATAGCTGCAGCAAATATATACTACCGTTAACGACTACTATATTCAGAAGACGAAGGGGTGGGTAATAATATACTCAGTAGACTTATTACATGAACAGCAAATAGATGATGCTAGGGCAACGGCTTGTATCTCTACTCGACTCGATTAGTCAAGACGAAACATGAGGGTTTAAAAGTACACAAAAATTTCCAGGCTGCTGATTCATCAAAGAATTATACGAAATAGGTTTCCGAACTACATCATGAATTTACAACTCAAAGCTAGTGTTTTGCGTGATGCCTTCACGAATCCAAACATGTCCATACAATTGAGTCATTCGGTTTCCTGACATATATCTACCTAAACATGCAAATGGTTACTAGGAAATCTCTCAGGCTTTCGGATTCCTCTCATAGCTTTTTAAACCCGATAATCTGATCTTATTAGCCAATATGTTTATACGCAGATCATCGATAACATATCAATTCTTTGAATTCCCACTTTTCAATACTCAAATCTGGTGATATAAAGAAGTAAATTTTCATTGATTTGGCTCTTTTAATTTTCATCAACTCTTGTTTTACACTCCGATTTGAAGGTTAAATCGGTCAGTTGCTCGTATTGTGCGTAACTTCCGCAATCCCAGGCTCTAATTCCACACAGTAAACATCAATTTCAACAAATGCACTCTCATCAGGCTAAATCAAAACACAATCTTTACGTTTGGCTGCCCAGAAAATTGCAAATAAACAAAATAAACCACACCAAGAAACGAAATTCACATTTCTAATCTGCTTTTCATCAATTACCATAATATTTTGCAGGAAAACAAAATTTGCAGACCCAAAATTTCTAAATTGACAACAAGATCTAAACGGAAAGTCAGAAAAAAAGATTTGGAAATGGTGGATCGGACTCACATGAAGAAGGAGGCGGTGAAGAGGAGGCCAAGGGAGACCATCACGACAGCGAGAGTCGGGTACCACGTGACGGGCACGGGACTGGAAATTGCCTTCGAAGCCTTGAGAAGGAAAGCGGAAGAACAAAATCGAAAACGTTAGAAGCGAAAACGGAGAAGCAGAAAAGCAAGGAAAAGTGCTTTTGGCTTACCATCGTAGCCGGCGAGTTGGAAGTTGCTGAAAGCTTCGGTCTTTGATCTGTACAGATCGAAGCAGAGACTTTGGCGAGTGAGAGTACAGGAAGGGAAGGCTCTATGTCAAATTTGACGGAGGAGGCTAGAATCCTGTGGGTGTTCGGTACCAAACGTAGGTGATTTGGCGGGTCTGGCTCCATCACTACGGTTGGTCTCCTAAACGCAGCGTTTGGAGTCTGTATTATTTTCATCATTTAAAGTTTTAACGAAACACTTCCGGTACTATTTATTTTTAACGAAAAACCTCATTTTTACATTTTTCTGGTACTATTCACTACACATTTATTTGTAATTTTTCCTTAAAACTAAATTTTTTTTGAACTTTTCGTTAATTATTTATTTATTTGTTTATTATTTAGCGTTTTTAAATTTTTTTGTTCAGACTAATTCATATTTTACATTCAACTTGAATAAAATTTGCACGTTGACCTTCGTTTAAGTCGGAACTTGCACTTTTCAATCCTATATGTGTTGGCAAACACTAAAAAATGAGAAATCGGAATAATTATAGTTCATATTATTTGTGAATAAAAGTGTTATCAGTGCTTCCAATCATAGGCTTCAAATGACACCTAACAAAAAAACAAAAAGAACTAATACATCTGAAGCAGAAAAAACTAGAGTAATCCTTTGATTGGATCATTGCCTAAAGTGAAAATTTGTAACGCATTATTTGTAACGCATTAGGGCATCCTATTAGTAAGTCCACCTAGGCATATTCATTGGATTTTGATACTATAGACCGATCTGTGCATATATACAGAAATCTTTCTCATTATTACAATGGATCCTCGAGAAAAAAGAGTTTGTATCGAATAAAATATATACTTCGACTTTCTTATGTTAAAACTTTGGCTCGTTATGCATAAATATAGCTGCCTACACTAAAAATTAGAAGTAGACAGACAAATAGACGATAAGCCAAATGCCACGATTGAGTGCCCTTAGCGTCAATACAGTGTCCTGAAAGTTCTATTTTTTATTAAAAGTTTATAACCGGTTCTAATTGTACATATTGTCCAAAAGTTAAAATGCATAACTTTACTGCTCTGGAAGTGAAGGGAAAAGATGGATTAATTTCATGGCAGGAAATGTTCTGTAACAAAGAGCATCTTCTTTCCCTGAATAATACACAACTATCATATAAAAATTTACAAAAACAAAAAATACTCTAAGTAGCCTATGATCCAAAACTTCTGATGCTTCAACTCTGAAAATTCAGTAGGTTGATCCAAACCCATATGCTTAAGCTCCGGTTACCGTTTCGAAGTTTATGAAGGTTGATCCGAATTCGGATTTCCACCCATCCCACTTGTACACATCTGCACAACTTAGCTCGTATCCGAGTTCCCATGCCAGCAGACCTGTCTTGACGGCGTTCTGCAAATGCACGTTTTTTACACGGTGATCTGAGATTTAGGAATCAAGCAAGAAACCGAACATTTTAAGCCAGTAGTAAGCGTTCAATGGGGGAAGCCTTGCCATAATTTAAACCCGTGCTCCCTCACACTGCCCCCGGATGATCTCCTAAGTCTCTCCCAGAACTGCTTACTCCTTCCTGTTCCCAAAGGACCTGAACTCGAGTGTCTCCTGAATGATTCGGTATCTTGCCTCCCCGTGCTCATTGATGTACTACAAATCTTTGACAATGATGCTTCCCGCTCTGTCTCGAGGTCAGAATTGTAGGTCAGCATGGAAGACTGGTTTTGGAAAGTATCTAGCAACTGTCCTGAGGTAGTATTTGTGTCATCGGCCACATCAATGGACAAATCGTGTCGGCTAGAATTCCTTGAACCTAATTCTTTCACCTCATCAAACTCATTGCATACCAGTTTTAAGGCCTGGACAACCTCACCCATAAAAGGGCGGTGTGATACCTCTGGCTGTACACACATCGAAGCAATAGCTGCCACTTTGGCGATACTTTCAAATGGAACCTCGGATCCTAGATTTGGATCTATGATTGCTTCCAACCCTTCTTTACTTGTGAGGAGTGGCCGGGCCCATGCAACTAGATTTTCTTCACCAGGTGGCTGTGACATGTCTACTGGTTTTCTTCCAGTTAAGAGTTCGAGAAGGACAACCCCATAGCTGTATACATCACTCTTGACAAGAAGATGCCCAGTCATTGCATATTCCGGAGCCACATACCTGAATATTGTCATTAGGAATTTAAAGATGTCAGAAACTGTCACCAATGTGACATAACCTGGACACTGAATACAGCAAAGAGAAAATTTCATACCCAAAAGTTCCCATGACCCGTGTTGATATGTGTCCGTTTTCCTCATCCATGGCAGTTCGCGCCAAACCAAAGTCGGACACTTTCGGTGTAAAATCATCTTCTAGCAAAATATTGCTGGCTTTAAAATCCCTGTGAATGACACGGGGGCTGGAATCCTCGTGTAGATATGCCAGCCCCCTAGCAGCACCAAGTGCTATTTTCATGCGTTGCAACCAATTAAGCGGAGCACTGTCCTTGTCAATTCCTGACAGCAAGCAAAATGGACAGAAGCCCTATGTCAAAAAGAATCCTCCTACATTAAACAAATTCATTAAGAACAGATCAGTTGTGAATAGAGAGGGGGGTTACCATGTAAATGAGATTCCACACTGCCATTAGGAACGAGCTCATAAACCAAGGAACGGCTATGCGCTTCTGTGCATATGCCAATCAACTTGACCAAATTTCGATGATGAAGACGACTAAGCATCTCAACTTCAGCCAAAAACTCCCGACCACCATGATGATCATCTCTTTTTAGAACTTTGACGGCAATCTTGGTCCCATCTTCAAGAACACCACTATAAACACGCCCAAAGCCACCTTCCCCAAGTACTCTTGAATCGTCATAATTGTTAGTGGCTCTCTCAATATCACTCGCACTGAAAGTATTGGCGGATCCTGTATATGGTGCACTGCTGGATTCGAATGATAACGACAAGGAACTGTGCCTACTTTCCATCATCGACCCAGCCGTACCTGCAAAACATATACGTTATCTATATTAGAAATGACAGTGTTATATAAGCACTGTTCCATCTTCAAATCATCAGCGTAAGTTACCAGCAATACTACCTGTGCACCTGACCTAATTCCATTAAACACAAAGAAAAGACCTAATTCAATTAACTTATCGGGACTCGTATTACCTGATGGTTTTCCAGAAGAGGGTAGCATAGCCCGTGGAGTTGCTGCTGGTTGAGATGCGCGGTCTCTAGGTTTGAACAGAAAAACCCAAGCAGCAGCAGAGCATAAAGCAACTGCTACAAAGGTAGACAAAGCAATAATAGCAATTACCCCACCACTAAGCCCATTTTTATTCTTCCTCTTGTGCACGTCAACCCCTAGGGGCTTTGTCGTCCTTCCATTATTGTCATTACCAGGATACGGCCCCGCATTCATTGCATCAATGTCCAAAGAAGGTGGAGACGGGGGTAAACCTATACATATGTAGTTTGTAAAGATAAGCATTATTGATACAAATACCTGCAGTACGTATGTGCATATGTCTAAATACATACCTGGATACCGCACATATAGTACTTCATAGTCGCCAAAGTACGATGCGTTTATAACAACTCGTTTATGCCAAAATCTCTGGGAAGTCAAAACAGCTGTGGTGTTATCAAACTGTTGCCCGAGGGGAACCAAGTCAATGAGGGCAACTGTCTTGTCTGGTTGCTGGGTAGCTGCATTGGCTCCAATAATGCGGACCTGACTTTGTTGCATAAGAACCCCAACAGCAATTTCCTGGGCTAGCTCTGAAACCAAGGGAAAGAAGGTATACAGTGCAACACTAAGTCGCAGTCCAACTTGCAGAGGCAAGACACAGCCACAAGGTGACCCAGGAGGGGTATTTGTATATGGATCGGTGCAAATAGTTGACGAACAATCTGCAAAAAGGAAGAACCTTTGCATCACATTTTTGTATGAACTTTGAAAAAGAATGTTGTAGGATCAATAACGAAAGTGGAAACACCAGTTAACAGGTAAAGAAAATTGTTAGCTTATCTACCTTGATTGGGAGGTGGTGGTGGGAATACTTGAACTAGTGGCAGCGGTGGTGCCCCTTTTGGGCTCTTTGCTGGAGCTCCAGATGGAGAAATCTTAGGGCGCACTTATTATTCCAAACATGTAATTATTGGGTAAGGTATTGAGTAGACAATTAGATAAAAAGGTAAGTTCAGAAATAAAATCATCACAGAGAACCAGAGGCAAGATTATTTCTTACAATTGGTTTCGTGAGTTGGTCCTTTTAAAGATGGAGAAGGAGCAGGCGAAACATGGCTCACTGATGGAGCATCAGGCAAATGAGATGGAGGGACTGAAGATGCTGACATGTAGAAATTGTGTTAGCTTTGAACACCAAAGTTTGGTCCATTTCTCAGGTGAGAGATGAAATAAAACACCGAAGTTCAATGCTTTGGTACCTGGATTTAGGGGTGGAGGAGCATAGTGTCTTTGCCTGCCTGTTTGAAATGATACCGGTGGCATCACTGGGCCTGTATTAAGTATTGAAATGATAACTTAATAACGTCAAAAGAACATGATAAGCTGCGTAATAACATTTTTTTTTAAAGTGTGACTTAGCACATGTAGTTCAGGTGAAACATGAAACCTTGCTGTTCTGGAGTGGGAGGATAAACCAGATATGATGGCGCTTGATGATTCTTATGGAATATCGTTAAAGGTGAAGATGCAGGAGAACGTTTATAATGTCTCACAGGTTTGTGAACAACAGGAGCTAAAGAAGAAAACAGAACCTAGACTTACAAACCTGACAACATAACTTTCAAGTAGCAAACAATATGAAACACATGATTTTTTCATACCTTTAGCTGGGGTATGGCCCATGGGTGGTGATGGTTTGGGAGTGTCATATGATGGTGCAACAACTGGTATTCGACCCCTTTTCCAGTTAATGCTCGGGGGAGGAGATGATACAGGTTTGTGGATGGAAGGAGCTACAGTAGAAAACAATATATAGAATCAAAACTTTGACACACACAAACTTTCAAGTAGAGAAAAATATGAAATATGCAGTTTTTCTATACCTTCAGCTGGGGTACGACCCACGGGTAGTGATGGCTTGGGAGCTTCATATGGTGGTGCAACAACTGGTAAACGACTCCTTTTCCCGTTGATGCTGGGTGGAGTAGATGATGCAGGAGAGACCTCAGGATCTGCAACCTCATATTAGGGTCAGTCAATTGTCACAATGGTTAGAAAATAATTTAAAACTGCTAAAAAACAATGATTCAATGAGGGATTAAACTGATTCAATTTGGTATCACAGTGTGAACATTAAAACTATAACTTTAGACTACGATTTTTCTGAAGCAGTACCAGGAAATGTAGATGGAGATTCTCCAGGTGAAACTGGGTGAATGGATGTCGGGTTTTATGGAAAATTGTTTGTTGGTGATGCAACTGGTACTGCTTTTCAGAGAAGAACAAATAGGTCATTTTCACTAATTCATATAATGTAAAGTTTATATGTGATCGTTTAAGGAGAAAAATGGGGGTGGGGTGGAAGGCGCAGCAGGTAATGTAGGCGGTGCTATATGGTGTGATCTGATGGACTACAGGTGGATTTAGTCCCAATACCCTCCGGAGAGATGAATTAGGTGTTGTATTTTGAAAATAAATAAATAAGCAACATACTGCATATAACCAGCATCTGAGAACTAATAATGTAATAACAAAATGCTACATCTACCTGGAGCAATTGGTTCTGGTATGGGAGCCTTATTGTCTGGCGCATGTCTTTGAGGAGCAAATGGTGAAGTTTCTGGTGTACTTGAATGGATGGCCGGTGAAATTTGTGGCAAATTCCTGGGTGGTGTTTCAACGGGCACTGGACAATGTAATACAGAAAACATTTGGTTGGAACCAATTTATAAGAAAAATCATCACAGAAACAGCTCTGGGGCTTTTATTACCTGGAGCAACTGGCACTGAGATAGGACTCTTATTGACTGGTGCCTTTGTTTGAGAAGCAGTTGGTGGCATAGATGGTACATGACCTTCAACAATTGGCGGGGGATGAGCATTAGTTGGCGGCATAGACGGTACATGACCTTCAACGTTTGGTGGTGGAGGAGCAGTATTTGGTGGTGCGGACGGCACATGAACTTCAATACTTAATGGCTGAGGAGCATTATTTGGTGGCATAGGCGGTGCATGGCCTTCAACACTTGGTGGTGGAGCATTATTTGGTGGTGCAGAAGGTGCATGAACTTCAATGCTTAGTGGTGGAGGGGCATTATTTGGTGGCATAGGCGGTACATGGCCTTCAACACTTGCAGGTGGAGGAGAATTAGTTGGTGGCATAGATGGTACATGACCTTCAACACTTGGTGGTGGAGGAGCATTATTTGGTGGTCCAGTAGGTACATGAACTTCAATGCTTAATGGTGGAGGAACATTAATTGGTGGTGTGGGCAGTACATGACCCTCAACACTTGGTGGTGGACGAGAATTAGCTGGTGGCAAAGATGGTACATTACCTTCAACACTTGGTAGCGGAGGAGCAAGATTTGGTTGCGTAGATGGTACATGAACTTCCATACTTGGTGCAGGAGGAGCATCTTTTGGTGGCAAAGACGGTACTTGACTTTCAGCACTTGGTAGTGGAGGAGCATTATTTGGTGGCTCTGACGGTACATGTTCAGTACTTAGTGGTGGAGAAGCAGTTTTTGGTGGCATAGGTGGTACATGGCCTTCAACACTTGGTGGTGGAGGAGAACTAGTTGGTGGCAAAGATGGTACATGACCTTCGACACTTGGTGGCGGAGGAGCGTTATTTGGTGGTGCAGTAGGTACATGAACTTCAATGCTTAGTGGTGGAGGAACATTAATTGGTGGCGTAGGTGGTACACGACCTTCAACACTTGGTGATGGAGGAGAATTAGCTGGTGGCAGAGATGGTACATGACCTTCAACACTTGGTAGTGGAGGAGCATCTTTTGGTGGCACCGACGGTACTTGACTTTCAACACTTGGTGGTGGAGGAGCATTAGTTGCTGGCGCTGACGGTACATGAACTTCAGTACTTGGTGGTGGAGGAGCAGTTTTTGGGGGCATTGGTGGTACATGGCCTTCAACACTTGCTGGTGGAGGAGAATTAGGAGGTGGCATAGATGGTACACGACCTCCAACACTTGGTGGTGGAGGAGCATTATTTGGTGGTGCAGTAGGTACATGAACTTCAATGCTTAGTGGAGGAGGAACGTTAATTGGTAGCTTAGGCGGTACATGACCTTCAACACTTGATGGTGGAGGAGAATTAGTTGGTGGCACAGACGGTACACGACCTTCAACGCTTGGTGGTGGAGGAGCATTATTTGGTAGCGTAGACGGTACATGAACTTCCATCCTTAGTGGTGGAGGAGCACCTTTGGGTGGCAGAGATGGTACCTGATTTTCAACACTTGGTGGTGGAGGAGCATTAGTTGTCGGCGCTGACGGTACATGAACTTCAGTGCTTAGTGGTGGAGGAGCAGTTTTTGGTGGCACAGGCGGTACATGGCCTTCAACATTTGCTGGTGGAGGAGAATTAGGAGGTGGCAAAGATGGTACATGACCTCCAACACTTGGTGGTGGAGGAGCAGTTTTTGGTGGCATGGGCGGTACATGGCCTTCAACACTTGCTGGTGGAGGAGAATTAGGAGGTGGCGTAGATGGTACATGACCTCCAACACTTGGTGGTGGAGGAGCAGTTTTTGGTGGCATAGGTGGTACATGGCCTTCAACACTTGGTGGTGGAGGAGCATTATTTGGTGGTGCAGTAGGTACATGAACTTCAATGCTTAGTGGTGGAGGAACATTAACTGGTGGCGTAGGTGGTACATGACCTTCAACACTTGGTGGTGGAGGAGAATTTGTTGGTGGCACAGATGGTGCATGACCTTCAACACTTGGTGGTGGAGGAGGAGCACCTTTTGGTGGCACAGGCGGTACTTGACTTTCAACACTTGGTGGAGGAGCATTATTTGGCGGCGCAGACGGTAGATGAACTTCAGTACTTAGTGGTGGAGGAGCAGTTTTTGGTGGCATAAATGGGACTTGACCTTCAACACTCGGTGGTGGAGAAGCATTATTTGGGGGCAGTGGGGCGGACATAAGAGGTGGCATTGCAGGCGGTGGGTGCCAATTGGACCCTGGCATGTCAAATTAGGAGCTTAACCAGATGATCTTAACTTCAAATCTATAACAGCAGAGTTATGAGACTTACCATTTGGCTGTAATGCGGGGATTGGTACATTGCTTGTGAACGACTTTCTGTCAGTGAGAGGAGGGGATGCTGTTTCAACAGGAGGATTCACGGAGAGAGGTTCAGGTGATGGAGATATATTTAACCCTGAGAGAAGGCATATGCTGGTGCTTAGAAGAAGAAAACTAAAGCAAGCAATGGAAATCTGATATCTTAAAAGCCCCTTTATATTATACGTTCTTATTACCAAAAGTATTATACTTCATAGTTGCAGTACGATTTAGACTTGGAACAGCGTTTCATCAGATGAAACATATGGTAACGCATTTCCCAGATCAAGATGAAACCGGAACTAGGATTTGCTAAACGACCAAACTTCTCAAGACACTGTCATTTCAAAAACATAGCATTACAATTTCCGGCCATCACCATGCACTAGAAGACCCACTAGCTGTGAGCTCCGGTCATAAATTTACACTCGGGCAGCATTCAGAAGACAATTCAACAACACAAGAACATGCTCAGATCAAAGAAAATGCCGAAATTCGATTCATTTAGTCACTTCCTAGCATACTTCATATATCCATTCGGACCATTCCCACAGAAATGTGATTGCAGAACTTGATCACAAACAACACCGACACGAAAATTTCACACACTCAGATTACTACAATGTTGCTTAATCACTAAATCCTCTGAATCATAACAGAATTAACAACTTAAATCCAACAGTTCGTTCTAAATTCCTAACAATGTTTATGTGAATTGTGAAACATCAAAACTTCAACAGAGATTTGCAAAGATCAAAAAGTTACCTGCAGATCCTCGGAGAGCAAAAGCAAAAGCAAAAGCAAACCCAATGACACAGAGATTAACCAGCTGAAGAATGGCTGGCATCATCACCAAATCTCAAAAATCTCCGCACCCAAAAAACTCATCCAGAGTAGGAAGTAACTACTAATTAGAGAGCAATAAAATAATAAAAGTAACAGTAACAATGATTAAATTAATAAATTAACCACTGTATTAAATTATTAATGGAGTTGTACCTTGAAGCAAAATTAAAGGGGGTGATTTTATTGGTTTAAAAAGTTCCCACAAGCAGTGAGAGCAAAGCAATGAGAAGGCAACCCAGAGAAGGGTTTGGTGAAAACAGCTAGGAGAAGCAAAACTCTAGCTTTCTGAGAACAAAAGCTCTGGAATTTGCAGAGCTTTGGGAGGTCCATGAAGGAGAGAAACTTTTCAACAGACATGAGTTGCAAAACCCAACTGGGAAATTTGGAAATTAACCAGAAAATGAATTTTTTTGTAACTTATATACACGTACAGAGCAAACTGACAGTGCTGAAGTAACAGTTTTTGAGAGTGAGAGAGAGAGAGGGAGAGGTAGTTGAGTGGGGTAGAGAGAGAGAGGGAGGAGATCGAGGGAGTTCTTGGTGGTTGATATTTTATAGTGGGGAAGGCTTATATTATGTTTAAAGTACAATACTTTTATTTGGGGTTGAAATTCTTGGGACCTTGATTTTAATGGGTTTTTACTCGACTTTTAGTTTCTTCTTTGGTTGGCTGTTTTTCCTGTTTTTCCTGTTTTTCCTGTCGGTTGGCCAGAGAGAGTGGACTTCAACTGAGGAAGGAGAGAAATTTAGATGCGACTGAGTGTATTGCGAGAGGAAAGCCGAAGAAAAATACACCAAGTTGCAGTCCCTGTTTGAAATTTTTCGATACGATTGATATTTTCACGAAATTATTGAAAAATCAGAGAAAGGTATGGAAAGAGACTTCACCATATGTTGGAGAAACACTTAAATTTCGGTCTAATTTGACAGATTTCGTCGATATTTTTAACATCTAGGTTAAGTATCAGAAAAAATCTTATATTTCGTCTAAACTAGTGTTTAGTATCCCCTCAAATTTTGTTTTAAATTTTCACGTTTATGAACAAATTTTCATCTTTTCCATCGAAGACACTGATATCGTTATCGATATTTCCACAAATTTATTTATTAATATTTTCACCGATAGAGATATTTTAAACACCGATTGTACCCAAGATTCCTTTTGGGTGTGAGGTGTCAAAACCAGGGTTTGACACATCAGCCTGCTTTTGCGATTTAGATATTTCAAATTTCAAACCTTATTTTAATGCATTTTAAAAGACCATGCATTGTATATTCTACAAGTGTATGGTTCAGCAACCAGCATCCTCATAAGATAAAAAGTAAAAATCTTTTTTATTGGTACATATTTGATAGATTGAAGTAGAAGCCTTTCTTCTTTCTTTTTCTTTGGTGGACTGCAAAGTGAAAAGAAACAAAGCAGTTTTTGTCAGTTGCATATACCGTCATGGACTTATAATACAGTTTTTGAGTATAACGATCACATCTAAAATTTTTAAACGTCGGATTCATAATACAAACTTCTCCAAATGCAATTCTTGAACTGAAAAAAAAAAAAAAAAAAAAAAAAAAATTAATAATCAATTTATTTATGTTGTGTGAGGTCAATACACTCCTAACATATACTGCAATTCATGAGAAGCCATTTAATCCTTCTTAAAAGGGTTGAATTGAGTATTTATTTATGGGGTCAGAAAGATTTTTCAGTGTGCAGAAAACACGGTTCAGTATATTAACTGTAGTAATACAAATAGTCGAAAACTTAAAAAATAAAAAATAAAAATTTCAACTAATTACTTGGTGTACTAGGTCGTGTTCCCGACACATTTAAAAAATTCTTATGGGGTCCATACTGTTAACGCTTGACAAAAAATTCTCATGGGGTCCATACTGTTAACCCTTGACTTTCAAAAACAAACTTGAAGACTTTTATGAAACGTTGTGTCTCTTCTTGAATGGCTGCTTCCATTACTTTGTTAAACAGGAGCGTCTATTGATAGGATATGCTAATCCATTCATACCTAATTTCCTTTTTTTGGGTTATTCATGGCTAATTAGTCCATTATAAACATTAAATATTAATCAAGGGAAGAAGAAAATTCTATTTGTGGACAACATACATCAGATGGGGAAAATATGGGTTACGAATTAATTACGTAAGTGTATTTACTATTTTGAATTGAGCATGAGTTCAAATTTCCTTCCATGCAAATTAGTTTAGAATCCCAGTTTATCAATAAAAATGCAACAAATGAAATCTTGGAAAATCATAAACATATAATTTGAGGGAATTGGTAGTGACCAATTTAAAAATTAGGTGTTGCATGCATGGATCACTTTCTAAAATTTAATCAATATGTGGTCAAATTTGGATTAGGATTTTTTTTTTTTTTTTAAAAAGATCAGTTGGTAGCTTCGTTACGACAATCCACCTTTTTAAGGGCCAAAGACTCAGAAAGACTTACAACGACATTTAAGCATTATCTAGCCACCATAACGTGATTCACACACGCCAAGAGTCAAACTCAAGACGTGCCATTGAAATACGGAATTAAAATTCGTCTCCAACATTGAACCACCACATAATAATTCAAATTTTAATTATTTCAACAATTAAACTTCATAGATTAATGAGTTCAATCAATTTCCCATGATTTTCTTGTGATGAAAATACAAAACAAAATGAGCCACAAAATTCAAATATTGCCAAAGTGGAGCCCTAATCTGCTGGCTTAGTCTATCCAAACCTCGTGGTGGTTAATGGGTTCCCCACTGATCATGCAACTTTGTTGACTAGTTTGTTGATGATGCGACATTTCTAGAGAACAGCACCTAACGAGCCGACACACAACCAGTATCATTCATACTTCGATTTTATTTAATAGAGTAACAATTTCAATAGAAACGAAATTTTAACTACGCATCCATCAAATTTATTCCATGTGCAACTCACCGCCGCTCGATTTTTTTTTCTTTAATTTATCATTATTAAGGGTACGAGATAACTCGAAATTATTACAATAATATAAACGAATTGAGAGTTTAGAACATAAAACGCATTGATAGAAATCCAACACTTATCTATTAGAACGTTGAACCACATGCATGTTCTTGCTCAATTATTGATTAATAAACCCGTCATAAAATAAACCAATGAGAATAAAAAGGATCAAGGCAAGCACATATTGCCTAACTAGTGGACGCACAAATTCTCTTTTTTCTCCCTACTTGGAACTTGTTCAGGCATCATGAACTTGTTCAGTTGTTCTTTGGCATCGACTACATAAGTTAATATCCAAGGGTTTTCATGAAACAAATATTAGTCTTTTTCTTTCGAATTTTTATTTATTTATTTCTGAAATCGATTACCAATATTATCATCGAATTAATGAGAAAAACAAAAGATAGTGGCCTTGTGGGAGGTTAAGACAAGCCACGTAAACCCCCACCCCACACGATGGATGAGTAGTGGACCACTCGAAATCTATATCGGCATCCAAAAACTGTTCCAAACATGTTTCTACATCTTCTTTTTCACTTTGGTCCCTCCTATTCTTTTTACTATGGCTATATTTCAAGTCAGTCTCGCAATAGAAAGTAAAAATATTTGACAAAACGTGATTTATTGTGACATCTTCGTTGTTGGTAAATTTCTCGAAAGTATGAGCCCTGCATAATGATCGAAAGTCCAAAATTGGGTTTTCGTTATCCTAATGATTTCACTACTCAGAGAAACCTTGTGATCCAATAGTTTTCTTGTCTGTGACTCCATCTTTGTTCGAGTACTGGCCTGTCGTATTTTCTTCACGACCTATAAAGCAAAGGCAACGTGACTATTCTGCCACAAAGCTTCTTTATAACCATCCAATTAGCATTGAGATCTAGACCGTATCTCTGAGCACAAAGTTCACGCACCATGAGATTTAGACCGATTAAGAGAAAGAAAAATTTGAACCGTTCATATTTTTGGATTTTTGTAAAGTAAGCCAATTAGATGGACTAATGAAGACCGTAAGATTTAAATTAACTGGTCCGCATGCTCAGGACACGTGGATCACGATCCATTAAATTAGAGAGCTTGTAGGCCAAGCCTTTTCTTCCGACCATGACAAATCACTCTTGCATCACGTGTTGCGACAAGAACAAATAAGGTTGGTACTTGGGAATTGGGACTAAAGAAACTTCGGGCTATTTATTTACATACAACCCACATGACATCTCATAGGATAGGTTTTTTCTCGTCTCAATCCATTAATGTATTGTGATGCATAAGGTTTTTTACCACATGATATGAATTACTGGACGTAAACATAACGTTGTCATTAAACTCGTTGCATGCAAATTGCTCTTATTGACACGTGCATAATTGTCATCGTGACGTCTTGTCCCAAAAAATCATATGAAAAGAAACTCACAAACTCATGTATCATTACCACGGAATGTCAGCACCATACCAATATAATCATGTCATATAAGTTCTTTCTCGTTCCGTAGGGTTTCAACTATTTAGTTCAATATTGCTTTGTTTCTTTTGGAGGCTGCAACTTTGCTAAAGGCTGAAAAGACACATCATTCCCTATGAATATTCGTCGCCCACTCTAGTAGGCTCCTAACTAGTCCTAATAAATCCTATCAAACTTGAGTCCCACTCAACAAGCTCTTCAACGGCAAACAGAGATAGTTATAATTTCTCTGGACCCTGAGACTGCGACCCGTTGCCCCTTCTATCGTAAGCATAAAACTAATCATTGTACCAAGTACTAGACGCATATACTTTGTATTATTGATCACATTCCAACGGATGCGGGTCTGGGCTGTGTCCGCTTGCACCACTTAGTAGACAAACCGAAAAACACGAAAAAGAAAAGCCTCGTGGCTGCAAGGTGGTGTGCAATTATTGAGTTTCTATTGCCATAAAACTGAAAACAGCTAATTAAAGCATGTGATTTCACATTTACGGCGCCTAATGCGGTGAAGATAGCAGAAAATTACGATGCCGGATTCATAACAGCCAACGCAGATTCCGAATCCAAAAATACAAAAAACAGATAAACAAAAATCGGCATCAATCAGCAGTTGAGTTTAACTTACTGGACTAGGTCTCATCTTTGAAGGCCACCTCTTGATCTCACTTGTTGCAGAGAGAATGAGCCACTGACAAGTTGTTCGGTTTAGGAAGCATTAGAGAACATCTGCGGTTAGTTGTTGTCCAAAGTCGTAGCTATCCACCTTAAAGTGATGGAAAAAATGACCTATACGGAGCAACATTGGATTTGGTTCTCAGAGAAGTGCAAGAATTTGGAGGGACCTTAACCGTAAACAGAGAAGTGCAAAAGTAGGTTTGATATCACATCATGTCACAAGTTTATGACTCTCAGTGTTTACTACCCTCTGAGAAATTACTTATTTGGATCGAATTCTCCAAATCCACTCTTGAAATCTTCCACCATCTTGGTTTCCTCTTCTTTGCTATCTGTACAGTTCTTCCAATCATCCCTGTCGGCCTTCTTCAACAAACCCGCCATAACCTGCAAATTATATCATTTGTCATTGGAGTTCAACCTTCTGAACGTCAGGAAACAAATTGGCAGATTATAAACAATCAGTTGAACTATGTCCTTACTTGGCGTCCAAATTGAGGTAAGAAGTTCTCATTCTCTTCAATCGAATGTGATAGGATTGAACCATCAGGGAGCTGAACATAGAAGAAACTAAAATTTCTGTCGAACTGTTCCCCTAACAATGTTCTCCCATCATAATTGTTACTGGCTGCAACGAAGAGAAGCATCAGTTAAAGATACAGTCGAAGGTAAGGAATATCAAAAGTTTCTCAAAACGTATACTTGAAAAGTTCCATGCCGATTGAGCACAATAAAAATGGGTTTTTACATTTCATGGTTGTGAACTTGAACCCCTGCCTTTCAGCAGCTAAGTTAAATATATTTTTAAGGGCAGCTGCTTTGGCTGAAGGAACAGGAACGACCTATACAAAAGAACGAGGGGTAAGTAATTCACCCAAAAAACTTCTCACATAAACATTTGCAACACATATCTTACCTGAAGATTAGCATGAGTCGTACGTTTCGAAGCCCATTCAAAGAAAACAACTTCCTTTCCTTGTTTGTTATAATACTTCTTCAGAGCATTCTGAAACTTATCGAGCTCAATATCACATTCTGAGGGTAGAGAAACGGTATTTGGTGAATGACCTATAGGGATTAGCAATACGTGATCTTCAACAAGCGGGCCTTTGGCAAGGGCACAATAGTAATGCTCCCCTATGCTGATAATGAGATGTGATTCTACTTTGGAGCTTGACAAACAAAACCAACACTCTGTTGACCTGCATGTGAGATTGAACTTAGTGTTACAACCAAAAGACATAACATCTTGAATACGTCTGACTGGGCCTGCTCAATAAGCATAAAAGTGTCATTCAGAGAGCAACCTGTTTCTGTTAGCATTTCCAGATCCACGTCCCGGTTGAGAATTGCTGTCACCATCATCCTGTAAGCTGTGCTTAAATTTGCACTCTGGACCCCTTTCACATTTACCTTTGTTCATAAAATCGAAACAAACACCTCTCAACGATTGTTCTCTTGCATCTATGTCATGTTGAAAGTTGCAACTTTCCCCTCGAGGACAAGATCCAGACGATACAAACTTAAAACACAGCCTATTACCATCTCCATGTTTCTGCCTTTTTTGTGGGACATCGTATCTCCAGTACTGAGAATCAGAAATACTATCGCTAGACCTCTTTCCAGCTTCTATTGAATGAGCTGTTTTCTCCTCATATGTGTATGGAGATAAGGTAGTCGTTGTCGACTTCGCCCTAATCTCAATAGCAGACATTGTAGATGCTGGAGTAGGAGAAAGCGCATGAATGAATTTCTGAGGAACAACTACAAATGCAACAGGTTATTAATGACTAGAAGCTATATCTAAGGACAGAAAATGGAGATGTAACGATAAGAAACTCAAGAACTTTATCCATAAAAAGGGGCAGCAGGCGTATGAATTCATCCCAAGACCAAATAATAAGGGAAACAAAGATGTTCGACTTGATGAATATAACTTGAAACTATGTTGAGATAACGAACCTGCTTATCTTTGTTTCCTACTGGAGCAAGACCCAAGAAGCGTGTGACATGCACAGCATCAACATTAGAGTAAGGTTCACGTGCATAGAACACGCCTTTTGTGCCTGCAATATGATAGCTACCACAGAGGACGAACTTTGATCAGAATCATAGAGATGTTGCTACTATCCATTGCAAAAGCTAAAATAATTCTGTTCACTACTATATGCAATTGACGAGAGTATTAAAAGTGACATGCCATGCAATAATCTCCAAAATTTCGTACCGTGGCTTGATCTCGGCTACTAACTCTGCCACAATATTGTCAGTGCCAAAAGGCTCGGAAACTCCAGGGGGAGCATCAGATATATTTGCTCTATTAGTGATCCCGCTTGGCCATTTATTAGTAACAATAAGTTAAGGAAATCACACAAAAGTCCAAAAACTGAAAACATGCAGCAAACTAAAGCATGTAACGGATACTAATTGAGCTTCTTATTCATTCTACAAGATAAAAAATAAGAAATTGATAAATTTATAGCACACAAGGATATGTTAGGAACAAGTCAATAATTCCAGGCTCCTCAGCAATCGCTCGCAATACATCAACATCGTCCTGATTATACGTCCCAAACTGTTGGCTATCCGAAGATTGCTGACCAGATAAATATGCCACAGATAACCCTGAACAATGTGAGCACCAAAATCAGCTATAAACATAAATGAACAGATATCAACTATCAGTCTATCAGCAAATATCCTAAAATATACAAACGCAAACTATCGTAAAGCTATTACATTTACAAAAATTTACACATTCCTCATTTTTACCACACTCAATGACTGCAACCCCTTATGTGAGCATTAATCACTTGCCTTTGATCAGAATTAAGCGTGATTCGAGTAATCCTAATCAAGCCGAGCAACTAATCCGAATTTACGAAAAATATAGCAAAGATTACCTAAGAACATAAAAGGTGCACTAAGCTTAATGCAATTGATTAGCAAAAATAAAGTAAACTACTGAATTCTATATAAGCGCAATTTTAAACCAAAATTTTAAACTCCTTTTTTTCCCAGTAACCAAACAGAACGGCAAAGTTCCGTCCCTTGGTTTTCCCAGTAACCAACAAAAACTTAAGCGAGAAAAATAAGCCGGAATTTAAAGCACATTGGACTATACCGTGGAGCGTGAACTTGCCACTGCCTTTCAACCAGTAGAGGTTGTTGCAAATCTTCAAGCCGTCCAATTTGAAGCCTTGGTTGCCGGCGTCTCTCGTCGCAGCTAGGAGGACCTTGGCGGCGCCGACGCCGTAGTCGCCGATGAAGTAAGTTGGGAGTGGAATTTGAGCCCGGCCTTCGATGTAATCGTTGAACTCGTCGAGCTGCTCCGCCGAGTCGGGGAAGAACTGGCCCACGCAGAGCAGCACGTCGAATGGACCCGCCGCCGATTTGTTGACCTAGAACGAGTTAACCCGGTAAAATTAGAAATTGCAAATTAGTGAAGCTACAGAAAAGAGATGTAGAGAGAGAGAGAGATACCGAAACGACGCGTTTGATGAGCTGCTTTAGGTTGCCGGAAATGTCGCCGGAGAGCAGAATTTTGGGGGGAGCCATGAGTGATAGTGATGACTCAGAGAGGCGGGGGTTGGGAGGTTGACGACGAAAATGGGCGCGCTTAAGCTTCTAGTATTTTGGGCTTTCCTTTTTTTTGGGCTTTGAGGCTCAGTGGCAGAGTGGCCCAATTTTCAGTTCTGCCTCTCTAAACAAAAATAAATAAATTAAAGGAATGAAATACTATTCACAAACCCTCTTTTTTCGTGGTTACACCTTGTTAATTTTTGTCTAGTAATCTTCTTTAATTCATTCGATTCAATAGTCAAAATTTGAGAAGAATGCGTGAGAAGTAAAAATAGATGTGTGGATAACACCACCCTAAAGACATCCTCTATACTATACTATATTTCTATGTATTTCTTTTGTACCAAATTATATAATATCTCATCGGAAAAATTTGACACGGCTATTGTTCGGCCAGCCCTTGCCATAGGTTCGTCCTTAATGCTATGTTCGGGTGAGGGTTTTGCAAGTCTTGGGATTGGAAGCCACACTATCCATCTATGCGCTTATATGCTTTTGTAATGCTTAGATGATGCATTTCCTAATCCCCACATCTAACATTTTGTAATTATTTTCTTTATAATTTGGCATTTAAACCCACGATCGACTTGCAAAACCCCAATCCAAACATAGCCTATATATGCATGTTCAAGTTAGGAGGATTCATGACAAAGATCAAAATAGCTAGTAAGTCTAACTGCGCGCGCACACACACACACATACATACTAGCCTTTCTGCACGCGCCTTGCGAGTGCAAAATGTCTTTTTTACATCATGACGCGCTATGCGCGACATACAGATTATATTAATCGCAAGCGTTGCGTGCCCCTAGAAATCTTTTAAATATACGACGTTTATTTGTAATCTTGCTCTAAGTCCCTCTATCTTTTACTTTAGATTAATCCATAATGTTTAATTTCTTTGCCCATTTCTTCTTTTGTTAGACCTTGTATTTTTCACGGGCACTACACACCCTTGAAAATCTTTTGAATATACGATGTTTATTTGTAATCTTGCTCTAACTCATTTTTTTTTTTCTTTAGAATCCATAATGTGTAATTTGTCTACTGATTTCTTCTTTTGTTTTCTACTGGTAGCATGCTTTCTTGTTCTTTTTCCCCCGAGATAATATTGTACATGTAAAAGCATAATTAAAATCATTGAAAAAATGATAGAACTGGTCTGCCTATTAAAACTAAGAATGATACAAACCTAATCAAAGTGTCTAAAGAAAAGAAAAAATCACACCAATTGAACACAAAAAATAAAACACATCAACCATCGAAGATGCAAACCTAATCAAAGTGTGTAAATCCCCGAGATGCTTTGGTGCATTCCATATCAAAGTGTGTAAACCCAGGTTGTATTAGTTTGTATCACAAATATAAACCCTTCTTATAACTGGATGATCCCACGCTCACTCAAACCATGTATGATATCTTCAATTGCCAATACGGTACCGAAAACGCAATGGCTAAAATGATCGAAACTATCCTTCCCATTGAAAGTATAGACGATCTGCTAGCAACCTAAAATCCCAACAACATGTCAATACAAAATTCAAACTTTCAAGCGATTTCATAAATGGACGTGGGAGTTTGAAAAATGAACGGAACTGCTATGTAGTTTGAACAAACGTGTTGGACGTGGTGGTTCTTTTCCCCACGTAATTATTTTCTGTTCTTTTTATTTTTAATTCTGTTTTGTTTCTAAATTTTTTTGTGACAGAAGTATTCCTGTATTTTGATTGCATAATTTTTAGCCAATTTTAGTTTTTTTTGTTTAAGGGGCATTTCGGTCCCTTTCTTCTTTTTTTTGTGAAACCTTGAGACACCAAAGTGTGCTTCTGACTTTCTAATATTAGAGATATATATATATATGTATGTATATTCCTCAACGGGTCCAAGGTGATTGTGCATGTGAGTTACTGATATATATATGTATTTATGTATGTATGTATTTATATTCCTCAACAGGATCCAAGGTGATTGTGCATGTGAGTTACTGATATATATATATATATATATGTATGTATGTATGTATATGTATGTATGTATGTATGTATATTCCTCAACAGGGTCCAAGGTGATTGTGCATGTGAGTTACTGAGTAGGCAAATAATATGATGAGCATCTTCTTTCACCCAATCCTTTGCATCAATGAACACTAATATGATAACTTAATAGGCTTCGAAGCTAGTCCGACGTCGCAATTATTTTGAACTTTGGCGGAACTTATGGTCGATATCAATTCACGCCTTGGTGCCTCTTTATCGTCTGTTTATTGTCCTATTAGTATAAAAAAAATATTTGAAATTGAAGATTCATAAAAACATGCATGTATCTCAAAATTAATTTTATAAGAATATATGGTCCTACATTTCTGATTTTTCATGGCTACGTGTCGGTCCCCAATCATGAATTACAAGGTGGTCCAGCCATTAATCGGAATAGGATCATTTATGGATCATTTTTGTAGGAATTCGGAGATCAATCAATCGTATCCGTTCATCGTATATCATGCATGTTAGAAATTATTTAAAATTTTTAATTTAAAATTAAATATAAATAATATATAATGAAAACTGACTATACGATAAACAGACACGATTGATTGATCTTCGAATCCCCATAAAAATAATCTGGAGATGATCCTTTTCCCCATTAATCCAGTCAGATAACTAATCACATATTGTTCTTGTGACATTACATCGACTCTTCAATTAGAGCACCTGCACTGCTGCCATGCTGATGTACTAGTGTGAAGAAATTGGGGTTTTTGTTATATGTATAGAGAACAATTTAATATTTTATATGCTTTTGCACTGGTCTATCCCTCACTGTTGTGTGACATTTTGTTCTCACATCATCAACTCTTAACACGTTTTTTCACGTGTGATTAATTTTTAAGTCTACACATAATACAATAAATTGTGTGATGTATGAGCACATGTAGTTTTTGGACTTTCACACGAGGAATAATTTGATCTCATAGTATAAAAAAAAAATTTAAAACTTTTACATAAAACCAATTAATAATTAGCAATATGAGGATAACCAAACATTTTATAAAGCTTTGCATTGGTCCTCACCGATGTAGGAACTTTTGTCCCCACATCATCAATTCTCGACGTAGTGTGAACGCGAAGAAACTAGAATATGAAACCTTTAAAATTATGTACTGTATGATCACATTGACAGCTGGTACAAGTCTTGGTCTTCTTTCTTATGTACATTTTAACCTAATCACGCTTATATCTGTTAAATCGGTCAATTATTATTGACTAATCATGATTAGTATGGCATGCTAATTTATATGTAAATTGACCAGCAATATCGCTTCTTTTTTGTTCTCTTTGTTTCTAGGCCTCTTTACTCGTAGTAATCGATTAAATATATATGATGGCCCCCATTTTTTTTCTTCTTATGTTTTATTGTTTGTTTAATTAAAAGTTTAAGTGGAACATGTTGGAATTTACATTTAATAATAATAATACTTAATTCAATGTTTGAATGAAAAGTTCTTAACCGTTGATTCAAGTTGGTGCCATCTTAATACAAAGTGGCACTACATTGTGTATGGACATCGTAGGTTTTACATAAATCCAAGTTAGAATAGACGTTAGATATGCATAAAGAGAGAGAGTTTTCCCTTTCTTATTTTCTTATTTTTTTTCTTTGTCAAATTCTGAGTCGTGTCTTGAGAATACGAAATATATAATGTTTTCCAAAGTCTAAAAATTGCAGTGTTTTGACTTCGAATTATAAATTGTTAAATCTTAGGAGATAGATGTCTGCCTAACTACAAGCACAAGAGTAGATGTGAAATTTTGTCTTTAGGACATTGCATATGTGCAAGTCTCAATCTTCAAGTTTATCAATCTATATTACTTTATTTCTAGTTGTCTATATTAAATTTGTACACAATTAATGTTGTAATTGCGTTATAATTATTATCATCGATATTTTTTTATTATTCTCATTCCAACAGAACTAACAAAGAAAGCATTTGATTATTATATCTCTACTAATTAATGAAACCCTCTTTGTCAACCAAAAGAGAATGAAAAGACAAATTAGTCTTCTATCACACAAAAAAATGATGGGCAACAATGTAATTTCACAAATCCAAAATTTACTGTTTTTTAATGAAACCTCACCTACAGGTGATATTAAAATATCTCCAATATTAAAAAAAAAAAAACTAAAAACAAAAACCTCCCACTGCCCCTACGTTCTCTCTCTCTCTCTCCCCCCCCTCTCCTTCTCATTTTCTAAAAAAAAACATGTTTATACACACAAGGTGTGTAGGCAAATGTTTGTACTTAAAGAATACAGGGTGAAAATTATCACGATAGAGCCAATTTAGGGTTTCTGAGTAGAGAGATATAACGGGTACATATATAACACAACTCTTAAACATATGTTTTACGCAAACTGTTTAAAGTGAACGGAACATCACTATTATATTGAACGAAATAGTTATTGATTTGGGAAGTGTTATTAGCACTCATAAAATCTCATTATACACTCCTCACAAGTGTATTTTTCTTTTTAATTATAGAAAGTTTGGAGTGCAAAATGAAATTTTTGGAGTGCCAATAACAATTCACATTGGTTTAATTAATAATATCTCTTTTTCTAGTGTTGAAAGAGTTTTCTAAGTTCAAATCACTACCTTATTGACTACCAAAAAAAATCACATAACAATGTTGGTGCAAAGGATATGGGAGCTGCGTAAAGTATAAAACAACATACACGACATTGTTTTAAAAATCTCCGTCTATCACCGTCTAGAATCTACCTAGCACTGTCTTGGCTTCGTCTAGGCGTTAGGCGGCTGGCCAATGCCCTGATTAATCCTTAGACACTTGAAAATTAAGAAAGCGAGTCTAGACCTACCTAAGCACCCGCCTAACTCACCTAAACCCGTCTAAATGTTAGACTCAGCTCGCCGTGCTATTAGTGCATAATGTTTTTTAAAACTTGGATTAAACATTAACAAAAGAAAGAAGAAGAAAACAAATCTTAATTAAATTTTTACAGCGGCTAATACCATTTTACCTGTGCTGCGCTGGCAAACAGTTGTCTTTTGTCACTTTGCTATCACCCATCTGTGATAAACATTAATTGCATTTGCATGTCCACTACTCAAGTAAAACTTCAAGATGCTAGTCATGTTTTCGAACACATTGCAAAAGTCTTCGGCGCAATAGTCCATTGCATCTTGACACTGACCTTTTACAACAAGGCAATGTTTTCTGTTTAGAAAATGTTACGGAAACCATATTTTTAAATTGTATATCCTAATTTATATGAAATGACAGTTACTAGTTGAATTATTTTTTTAATAATTTAAAGAAGAAATACAATTTTCAATCATCTGGTCTATAAAATATGATATAAACAGATAATCTCTATAACATCATTCTGTCTGTTTCAGTGTAAAAGGCCATGTTAATTTGATGATAAGTCAAAGTTAGGGTTGATGGAGGGGCTTCTTTGTTGATTTATATGTGATAGTTAGAACAAAAAAAATTATCAACAACTATTGTTCATGAGATTGAAATTCTTAATTTCGTAACAAATTTTGTCTCAAAATATGTACATGTTTGGAATTTCACCTTACGAAAGGCTTAGCAACTTTGTCAATTAAATTGTTTAAATAAGTGAACAGCAACAAAGCTTGTATAATATATACATATTATACAAAAAATGAATGTTTTGTGTACTTATCAACTCTTATATACTTCATAAATAATAATAATAATAATAATAATAATAAAATAAATCTTATATACATTAACCTAAGCTTCATCACATATCAAGTTTTTAAATATAAATAAAATGATCATGCTGACATGCTACAATGGAATCACCCTTTTTTCTTTCTTGAAGTATCACTTATGAATCACGATCCTCTCCAATAAAATGAAAACTCGATAACGCCAGACGATAATATGTAAATGTAAGTTTCTACTTAAAATTCATAATACAATACGTGAAAATTCACAATCAGAGTCGATCCAATTTTCTTATTTATTTTTTATATTTTTAAGTTGTCTAATTTCTTACATTTTTTATATTATTAATCAGTAAGCATGTCGTAAATGGATATTTTGATTAAATCTCTCTTTCAAGATTATGTTAGATGATAGGTGGAGTTAACCTTAAGGGTAAGTAACCACAAAATTTATTGGGGGTGTACATCCACACACTTTCTTAATTTTCGGCAATCAGATTGAATGAATTGATAACGATTAAATTCCATAAAGTAACAAGAAGTGTAAAAAGTAAATTGGGATGTGTGGATAGCACACCCCAATTTATTCCACTTAATAAGGGCTTATATGGAAGTGATTTTAAAATTGCTGAAAATCCTTTTCGTGAAAATGTTTTAGAATAAATTCGTAGTAAAAATACAAATGAATTCTGAAAAAAACATTTGAAGTACTTCATAAAAAAAAGTACAAAACTAATGTTTCATACTCCTGCGCTTCAAGTGTTTTTGAAATTGAAAATCATTTCTCTAAAATTACTTTTAATTAATTTAAAAGTACTTTTAAACTAATAGTAAAACTTAAGATTTTTATTTTTTATTAAATCATTCCCAGACTAGTTAAAGGTCGTGCATCCATCAAATCAACGGGACGTCTGAAAGGACTTTGATTGTTTGCGCTCCCTATCTCATCCTCTTTTCGTTATTTTCTATTTCTGTGATCACAGCTAAGCTACGTTAATATTTTATATTGATTTAATGAGAATATAAAATGTTGACGTAGCTTAACCGTGACCATAAAAATAGAAAGGGATGAGAAGAGTATGGGATGAGAAGGGCAAACAATGCAGGTCCCATCTGAAAACAATAATAAAAACTTGCAACGTGTTAAACCTCTGTCCTTTTTTATAACGTCACCTCTCTCCTTTTTTATGACGTCATCTCTCACCATTTTTATATATCCTTCTATTTCATCCTACTCACCAAAACCCTACGGTTCTCCATTTTCATCTGCCATACAACAACAAAAACAACTTCTCTCTCTCTCTCTCTCTAGAAGCTCACAGGAGTGAGAAGCAGCTGAGAAACTGCAACATGGCGGACCCATCGTCGTCTTTGGCCATGTGGGCATGGATGCTCAGCTGGTTCACGCCCTCCTCGCTCTTCCTCCTCCTCAACCTCATGATCGGCATCATAGTCCTCAGCTCCCACTACGGGACCCACAAAAAACCTGAGCACCAACAACTGCAGCAGCAAGAAGAGCAACCCGGCCTGTTCAGCTCGCCTCGACTCGAACGAACCCCCTCACTCTTGGACCGGGTCCGTTCGATAAACTTATCCCACTACAAATTCGAGCAACCGAATCCGGAAACCCATTACACGCCGCCACAGCATGCAGATTTAGATAATTCGACCGGATCAAACCGGACTCCCTCACCGCAACTCGAACGAACTCCCTCGCTATTGGACCGGTTTCGATCCATCAACTTTTCCCACTACAAATTTGAACAATCCACCAGCCCAGAAGTCCAATCCGGCGAATCAGCAGCACAACTTCCTGGTTCGAGTCAGACAGACAGCAATAATCCGGTCGGGTTAGCTAGGACACCCTCGCTCTTGGAGCGGCTCAAGTCGATGGATTTCCCATTCTACCGGCCCGAACATGCCGACCCAGAGAATAAAATTCATGAACCGGAAGAGTCCGAACATGAGGCCCGCGATCGGAGTTTTAGTGAAGAAAACTTGGTTCATCGGAATAAGTCGAACTCGGGTAATGGGGCTCGGGTAAACCAGCGTGAGAAGATAAAAAAGTCGACCAGCGAGAACTCGCTGCTCCGAGGAGGAGTTGAAGGAAACAACAAAGAAACGGACATTAGGCCGGCGATGCCGAGGGTGAAGAAAACGAAATCGTTTGGAGGACACGAAACGGTTGATGCGAAAGCTAACGATTTCATAAACAAGTTTAAGCAGCAGCTGAGACTGCAGAGGCTCGAATCAATTAAAAAAAGTAGCCAATAATAAGGTTGTGTTTTTCCTTTTTAGAAATAATAATAATAATTTATAGGTTTATTTTCTTGCCTGTGAGACTGTGAGTTTGAAAATGTAATGGTATTTATTCAGTTTTGTGGATTATTTTGGTCATGAAAATTAAGGATAATGCTTGTGACCCTTCATTATTTGTGATTAATGAATTTTTATCGTTCAAACATTATAATTAGAACCGTTCATAATATTTATCATTATTTAAAGATTATATTTGCAAAAAAATTATTCAATTTCGAGATTGTTTATTTTTTCATACGTATTAAACTAATTAACAGTTTGGTGACAAGTAGCATCATATGATGAACCATCTATTTGTTTTATGCATATGAATGACTAAATAATCTTTAGATTGAATGACTTTTTCGCAGATATAATCTTTAGATGATGATAAAGATAATAAACGATTTCAATTATGATGTCTGGATGATAAGGATATGTTAATCATAAGTAGAGGGACAAATAATTTCCATATTAATTCTCCTGATATTAATTATGATGATCCGTCAATGGCTTAAGTTGGTATGATGTGTTGAGAGTTGTCCCACATTGGTGAGGGACAATGTTTGCTATGTGCTTATATGATCTTGGGCTACTCCCCATATTGCCAATTGGTTTTATGGTGGAACCCGAATTTCATCATGGTATCAAAGCGGGTTGTTCTCGTGTGAAGCCAAACGGCCACACGCGATCCACGTCATCCAGTTGTTGTCCACATGTAGACTTGAAAATCTGCCACACGTGCGTAGGCGTGTTGAGAGTTGTTCCACATTGGTGAGGGACAGGGTTTGCTATGTACTTATACGGTATTGAGCTACTCCCCATATTGTCAATTGGTTTTATGGTGGAATCCCAATTTCATCATGATGAGTATTAATTTTATGAATGTATACATATATATAACTGTACATATATTTAAGTTGGTATACATTTGTGCTTCTGAATTATGATACAAGATAGCAATAAGGATGGATTATGGATTATAATCGATGATGAAGGAATAACGTCCAAGGAAGAAGTGGAACCCCAATTTCATCATGATGAGTATTAATTTTATGAATGTATACATATATATAACTGTAAATTTATTTAAGTTGGTATACATTTGTTCTTCTGAATTATGATACAAGACAGCAATAAGGATGGATTATGGATTATAATCGATGATGAAGGAATAATTTCCAAGGAAGAAGTCGTCGCAAGAATCTCAGTAATCTGATATGCATGAAAATATTTATTTGTTTGAAAAAAGAAAGATATATTTTATATGTTGTTTAATATTTATATTTCTTCTTGAAAAAAAAAAGCTTTCTTTTTTCGGTGTTCAAATTGCCACAAATTCGTCAACCGAATTAATTAATTATTACTCTTTACTAAAATAAATTATCGTTTTAGGGAGGTTATTATTGTATCAATGAATGAATAATTTATTAATTATTACTCTTTACTAAAATAAATTATCGTTTTAGGGAGGTTATTATTGTATCAATGAATGATTAATTTATTAATATATTGTTAAATAAATATTATTACATTTAACAAGAATTTTTGTTTGTTCATTTATTACTGTTATTATTTTTTAGCAAAGATACATGTATCTTATAACGCAACAAGTATATGTATATGACTTCAAACTTCTAAGAACTAGAAGATCAAATATTTTCAAAACTTAATGCCCTTGAAGACAAATATACTTTAGAAGCATATTTTGAGAAATAGTTGAATTGAGAAAATAGAAGTTGTTTGAAAAAAGAAAAGAAAATAGAAGTTGTTAAAAAAAAAATCTAAATATGTATTATGAATATTTATGTGTTAAGCTCTTTTATGTACTATGAATATCTATGTGTTATTTCTTTTTTGTATTCACCATTATGTATTTTTTTTGTATTATGATGGAACCTGAAGCCAGTGAGCTCCCAAAAGACCTTGTGTTAGGTAGAGATGAGAATATACATATAAGGCTTACATGATCCACTTCCCTGGGCGATGCGGGATGTTACAATCCACCCCCCCTTTAGGGGCCCGACATCCTCGTCCGCACACTTTTGGTTAGGGATTGGCTCTAATACCAAATTATCACATC
The DNA here is from genome assembly GCF_963583255.1 of Pyrus communis. Taxonomy (NCBI): domain Eukaryota; kingdom Viridiplantae; phylum Streptophyta; class Magnoliopsida; order Rosales; family Rosaceae; genus Pyrus; species Pyrus communis. The sequence continues at coordinate 4,858,400 of NC_084812.1, forward strand.
TCACCCCGGGCCCCCACCACATCCCGAGCTCGACTCCATCATAGCACGATATTGTCTGCTTTGGGCCCCAACCACGTCCTCACGATTTTGTTTATGGGAACTCATGAGCAACTTCCCAGTGGGTCACCCATCATGGGATTGCACTCGCACGAACTCGCTTAACTTCGGAGTTCCGATGGAACCTAAAGCCAGTAAGCTCTCAAAAAACCTCATGCTAGGTAGAGATGAGAATATACATATAAGGTTTACAAAATCTACTCCCCTGAACGATGTGGGATGTTGAGTTTGAACTAAAATATTTATTATTTTTTCAAGATTATCAATTGGGTTTTTATTTCAAATGATATTTGAAATTGAGCCACTCCATCAAGATGATCCCTAAAATTGAAAATCTATCAATGTAGTCATTGAAATTGGGTGTCGCCAATCAATGTGGTTTTTCTATCATAATTTTGTAAAAAATTTTGTTATGTGCAGTTGTGGAACATATATGGATCTCACGAATTTAATTAAATATTATTATGTGAATTAAAAATATTTAAATTATAAAAAACGATTTATATTTTTTATAATTAAAAACTGAGGAAAAAAAAAAAAAGGAAGAATCACCGCCCAATCAATAAGAAAATGGAGAGCTTCAAAGGAGCTTCAACAAACCCAGTCGTCCTTCTATTTCAGGTCTCTCTCTCTTTCTCTCCTCTGCTTACTGTTTATGCTTTTTCTTCTTCTGGGTTTTTGGTTTGATGGCGTAAGAGAAATAGGTTGTGGGGAAAAAAACATAAAGTCTTGAAATTTATGGAAGTGTACAGATTTTCAGCAGTAAAAAATAACCCAGTTGGTCTGTTTTTTAATGCGGTATGAAAAACCAGGGGGGACGACAGTGACCGGAACCAAACACGTTTTGCAGATCTTGGAGAGCTTGAACAGTCTGCTACTACCTTCCCTCACGACAGCCGCAAGTTCGACGGTGGCACTCTAAAGATACCCAGAACTTCGTGGGAGAGTGGGAGGGGGCGGGGTGGGGGTTGTAGTGGGAGGGTGGGAAGGCAAGAAGATGATGAACAGTGTTCAATCATCTTCATCTTCATTTTATTTATTTTATTTTATTTTAGTTTTTAATTATAAAAAATAAAATTTGTTTTTTATTATTTAAATATTTTTATTCACAAAATAATATTTAATTAAATTGGTGAAAACCATTTATGTGTCATATCAGTACTTAACAAAATTTTTAACAAAATTGTAACGAAATGATCATATTGATTTGCAACAGCCATTTTCAAGGACTATATTAATTGATTTTTAATTTCATAGACTATTTTGATTGAGTGGGTCAATTTCATGGACCATTTGTGATAAAAAAAAAAAAACCTTATTAATTTATCAAACATTCATCTGTTGAATTTTGCTGTAGATTTTGATTGGTTGGACGTCCTTGATTTGAAACACTATTTTTCTTTTCGCTCCCTCTGATTGCTCTTCATTTTTAATTTCTTAGCAGGTTATTCAGATCTTCATACTTGATATATTAACGATTGTTTATCTCTATTAAATTATACTCTCGGATTTAGAGTTTTGGGTAACTTTGATGCGGGACACTCTTTTTCTTTTGTCTTGATTAAAATCCTCACAAGGTTTTATCGAAGCTTGAATAAAGCATCCTATTACAATACTCAGAGGTCTCGTTTGTTTGACCTCTTTAGCTAGGACTGGACTAGTTGAAACTAATAAAAAAATGTTTAGTATAGCAAGGAACTAAGTTAAATGGGATTAGCCCAGACTCGTATGGACTTTGGACCTCGCTAAGTCGCCTAAATTAGTCCTCCGCAAAAGCAAGGTATTGCTAAGAACCTCACTACGCTGCCTTCTCTCACTACGATGCCTCCTTCGCGTGAACTGGTGAGAGCCAGGTATTGTTCTTCATCAAAGCCACCGATCATTGAGTGAGCTTCATCCAGAACAAGTATCCCCTCTCCCTCTATCGAACTTAATTATTATTTTTTGTTGTTGTTTTATATTAGAATTACCATGATTATCTTGAAGTTCATCAATTTAAAAAGTAAAAGAAAAAAGAATTTGGAGTAGATCTAAATTTAATTATTTAGATCAGAATGTGAAATTTAGTTTTTATAATTAAATTTAAAAAATGAAATTTTAGTTCTAATCCGACACTGCAATGCTTCACAATTTTAGTACTGGTTAGTCTAAACTAAGCCAGTCTAGTTTAGTTCATGAAGCTAGTCCAATCTGAACTAGTCTGGTACAACAAATGCACTCAAAGTGAATAATAAGAGAAGAGACAAACAAAATTATACACTCCATAAAGCAATTCAAACAATTGGGTAAACCTTATTATTACTTTAAATTGAAATTTGTTCATGCAAGACATAGTTTGTCATTTATTTTTTGCGCGCAGCAAGGCATCAATACACAATGGCACAATGCCTAAATTGATTCGGTTATTTTTGGAGCAGCTCTCATAACATGAATCCACGAAGCCTTCCACATAGCGCGTATCTACAATTTCAAGCAATAAAATTTGCAAACAACTGCAAATAAAACTAACCAAAATACAAGAATTTAATGAGCTCGTTTAAAGTTAGTTGTGCTATTCCCCATGTAGTTAATTGGTAACTTCTTCAATCCCTACACTCATCTTCCTCAACAAAGAACTCATGGCAAATTTTAAAGCTGGTGCTGCCTGCAAATACCAAAGGAGAAAATGTAGAGTTTGTAAATGCGCAGCGTATGTTCGGCATTAGAAACATTTATAAGATTCTGGCTACAGTCGAGCCAGATCAAGGACAAGCATCAACTGAGACTAATACTCTTCAAGGGAATACATGGAGGGATAATCCTTTGGTTGGTTGCCTTGGTGTTACCGGATTATTCCCCCGAGAACAAATAGATTTCTATGAGAAAGAACTTGAGATTACAAATTGATATCTAGCAATTTACAGGGAATTAAAACAGATGCTCGATTCACAGAAAATACAACCAACACAAGTAGCACCGGTCGTCCCTAATCAAGTAAGTCAGATATTAATTTTTAATGATTCAGTCTCCTTATTTTTTTTTTACTGAATTATTGTTAATTGATCTATATTTTTGGAACCAACAACATATATATATATATATATATATGTATGTATGTAGACTAAAATAATTGATTTATTATTACTTATACTGTGAATTTAGTTCCCTCGGATCACGGTGTAGTAGACATCAAAATTTCAAAAGTTCGTCTTCCACATGGCTGAGATGAAAAAGTATGAAGAAGGGTACACTGAAACTTGCATGGGTGCATGAGGCAAAAGTTGAAGGCGTGTCTTCCAAACTCACCGTGCAGATGTACCCTTCTTCATACTTTTTTCACCTCAGTCATGTGTAAACACGAAACTTCCGAAATTTTGATGTCTGCACCATGACCCGAAGACCTAAATTTCACATCAATTATTTTAGTCTATATATATATATATATATATGTTGTTGGTCGAAAAATATAGATCAACTAACAATAATTCAATAAAAAAAAAAACAAGAAGACTGAATTAATAAAAATTAAAATCATATGCCCTACTTGATCAGGGACGACCGATGCTCCTTGTGTTGGTTGTATATTCTACGAATCAAGCTTCTGTTTTAATTCCCTGTAAATTGCTAGATATCAATTTGTAATCTCAAGTTCTTTCTCATAGAAATATATTTGTTCGAGGAGGAACAATTTGTAACACCAAGGCAACCAACCGAAGGATCATTCCTCCATGTATTCCCTGGAAAGAGTATAGTCTCAGCTGTCTTTAATCCGGCTCGACAGTAGCCAAAATCTTATAAATGTTGCTGATACCTAACATATGTGGGGTACGTGGACAACACAATTTTTTGCTTTGGTATTTGCAACAGCACCAGCTTTAAAATTTGTCATTAGTTCTTTGCTGAGGAAGATGACGGTAGGGAGTGAAGAAGTTGAAGTTCCATCATAAACTCAATTGGTAATATGGGGAATAACCCAATTATTCTGAGCACATGCAAAGTTTCTTTTCATCAATGTGAGATTTATTCTCAACAAGCTCCTTCACGTGTTATGTGTGACGAATTTTCAAGCCTAACACGTGGACAACACAACTCAAGTTATGTGGGGCACGTGTGGGGCCGTTGGGTTTCGGACAATTTGCTCTGATACTATGAAGAAATTGGGGTTCCACCATAAAATCAATTGGCAATATGAGGAATAACTTAACTACTTATAAGCACATGCAAGGTGAGAGTTGATGATAGATACATATGTATGTATATATGTATAGATAATACTAGGAAGACCTAAATTTGCAAATCACAAGATGTGTCACTAATAGAAAATAAGCACAATACTCAAAATTTAAGTGATAATTCAACCATCAACAACAACATCATTTGATTTACCTAATTTAGTTCCCTTAAAAATTTGATGTCTCTAGCATTACTCATGGATATAAAGTGTTTTTCGGTAATATGATTGAGGGTTTTAAAGCCAATTGTCATTTGGAAATGTGCCTTGTCTGTAAATGCATCCAAGGTTGTGTTGGAATTTGAAAATGTTTGGTGACTAGATATGACAACTCAAATCCTAGTGGATTAATTATGTCTCTCTTGGATTTCCCTTTGTTACAAAGCAATATATGTTTTGATTGCTTAACGGGAAAGCGGGATTTGAATTATGTCTCATTTTCAATTTTGAATAAAAAATATTAAATCAAAAGTTAGTTAGTACTGAACAATTCACTTTAGTTGACAAAAACGAAACATAATTTGAATCCCGCTATCCCGTTAATCAATAAAACGTATATTGCTTAGTAACTGAGGTAAAATCCAAAAGAGACATTATTAATCCATTTGGCCTTGAGATGTTAGAACTAGTACTCAAACATTTTTAAATTCCAACACAACCGTTACATGTATTTACAGAAGTCACATTTCCTAATTAACGACAATTGGCTTTGAAACCCTTATAAAATTATATTATCCAGCCTATTTACATATATACAAACATACATACATACCCATCTTCAACTCTCTAATTAACCCTAATTGCATTTGTTTTCCTAATACACAGCTAAACTTGGCATAAAAAACTGAAAAGAAACTTGTAATTTGAAATACACAGCTATATGGTATATAATTTGTCACTCCAAACAGTTAAATATGCTACTAAAATTGTTCTTTATATTATTGATTGAAAATTCTAGCACTATTAAGTACTGATTTGGTTATGCTGTGATTTAAAAAAAAAAAACAAGTATATATAAAAAAAAAACATGACCTTTTCAGTGTTTGGTAAACCTCCTAGAATCACCTTTTTCACAATCTGGGTGGAAAAAGCCGAAGTAGCAAATGCAAACTTTGTAAAACGGGGTCTTTTGCTGTGTTTGCGCTTCTGCGCAAACCTATTTTTCCAGGCACAAAGGCTTCGCTGTTGAAATTTCAACGTGACGTCCTGCTTACATTTAATTTTGGGTGGACACTTGTTCATCCGGTATTGAATGTAAGTAGGAATTCCTCCTGAAATGTTTAGCAGCGAAGTTAATTCCTTTTTCCAGAGACACGAGGTCTTGTGTATTCTTTCCGAATCCTTTAAGTAAGGATCTTAGAGATTTGTAAATCGTGTCCGTTCATCGTATATCGTGTGGTTAATTTTTATCAGGTATTGTTTGTATTTAATTTTAAATAAAAATATTTAAAATAATTTCTGATCGCGATGTACGAAAAAAAACTAATATGATTCACGGATTCCCAGAATTCTCACAAAGAGGATCCGGATTCCTTTAGTGTAACTTTCAAATACCAAAAAACAACCTTAAGCAATTTAATAATTTACATGTCATACCAGGATGGTTTTATCATCTTCCATCACCTCTCTGTTCACAGTGCCGCCGACTGATCAAACTCGAAATTCCTCTTCCTTTAATTCACCAATCTGATCAAACTCGAATAAGAAATTTCTTTTCCATTATAATTGTGGTCAGAAACTACAAATTAGCAGGAAAACTTACCACACAAATACTGAGCCAAAATTGATCATATTCACCTTCCCCCCTTGCCAGTTGTGAAATTGGTCAGTCCTAGGTGATATCGAAGTTCATCTTCAAGCAGCATAAGGGGTGTCGATCTTGTTGCCCAGCACAAGAAATGGAACAATTGCAGACTCCTTGCCTTTCTGTCCACACTGTCTGCCCGATCCGACGACCTCAATCTCATCAAGAAATCTTATCAACAACTTACCGACCTCTATTCGGGGAACTTTTTCAGAGAGTTTGAAGAACAGCCCACAAGGTGGTGATGAGAATGAGAGGGCTGAAACAGTGTATATAAAAGTTTACAAAACACGTTTACACTATTTTTTTTAATTATTAAAAACACTTTTATAAAATAAAAAAAAATTATCAACCACACAACTTTATTTTACAATTATTTATTCTCGCAATACATTATAAGTAATATTTTTTAAAACGCACAACGATACCATACTAGCCCTAAGTATGGTTAGTACTTGGAATCTGTTATGATTCTGCCAATCAATGATAATGCAATTGTTCATATGGATTAAATTCGATGTTATCTTATCTGGCATGCACTTTCTCTAAATGTCTGGTTGTACTAATCTTCCTAAAACTAAGAGCATATTCAACCTTTGGGTTAAAACTTACCATTTGTAACCTTGAAAATTTAGGTTTTAACCGAGAAACAGTTTTTCCGTTCCAACTCCTTTTGGGTTAAAACTTAAATATTTAGCCCCAAATTATTAAAGAATGAATTTAGATTTTTTTTAAAAGTAACTTTAAAAAAAAAAACGTAGATTATCATAATTTAATTTTATGAACATTTTAACTCAAAAATATTTAGACTCTGATAAATATTGAAAAATTACAAAAGTGATACCATGAAACTCAATAAAACATTATGAAAGAATATAAAACATACGATAGAGATGTATAAATAATTTTTTATTATTATTTTAGTTGTTAGATTTAAATTTGGACCGTTAAATTTTTTTTTATTGTTGAATTTGATCATATTAGATTTCAACCGTGAATTCAATAAATATATAAATTAAAAAAAAAAAAAAAAAGAAGTTTGAATGGGAGACCATTGGATCAACCAACGGTCTATTTAATCTAGGGCGTACATGACCATAAGAGCCATTTGGCTCTGCATCAAGGCCGACAAGCACCCTGGTGTCTAGGACCCTGCCTCTTTAATGCCGCCGCATGTTGAGGCGTGAGGCTCTTCTGGCGCTCCGTGCTGGACAAAAATTAGGCAGGTCCACGTACATTTGGGGGACTCTCCACTAACCCGGCCCACTTTTTTGGCCGATATTCGACCCAATTTTAGCTTCTTACCCATAACCCTAAATTATGTTCTCGTCTGAATACACCCCTCTAAAACTTATTTCAAGGATTAGAGTTGGTCTAAAAGATGTGTCTAAGACCTGGTTTGGTACTGAGGTGATTCTGAAAAAAGCTGCTATCAAAAAAAGCTGGGAGCTGTTTTTGTGTTTGGTAAACACTCAGCTTCAGCTTTTTTTCACAGTTTTGGATGAAAAAAAGCCAAAAACAAGAAGCTGCAAAACCCAGCTTTGAAAAACCGGCTTTTTTTCACATCTGTTTTACATAAAAGTTTACCAAACACTCTAATACTGTTTTTTTTTTTTCAAAAGCACTTTTACAAAAAAGTTTACCAAACACTTTGCTGCTTTATTTCACAGCTGCTTATTCTCACAGCACAGCAGAAGCAGCTTTTTTTCAAAGCACAGCAATACCAAACCAGCCCTAAGTTCAAATCCTGGTCTTGTTGCTAGAAAGAATAAAACCTCCAATATTCAAGTATTTGGGCCTTTCCGGCCCAAGAAATTTAGAACGCACATAACAGTATGGATCCCAAGCAACGATACGCACCGCAATTGGGCCAGCAGCGTCCGACACACGTAATCCAACAAAGCCATCCCTATACTCTCACCGTCATCGAGCAGCTGCAAAACACCGTCTTCAATTCACCGATTTGCGTAACCTAAACGCAGCGTTTTGACCTTCCCCAATTTCAGAGCGAGGGTTAGAGAGAGAGAGAGAGAGAGAGAGAGAGAGAGAGAGTGGGGAGGTACAGAGAGAGGAGCTTGAGGCTGAGCTCTGATGGCGGGGAAGCCCCAACCGGTTCGCGTGCTGTACTGTGCGGTGTGCAGTTTGCCTGCTGAGTATTGTGAATTCGGACCCGATTTCGAGAAATGCAAGCCATGGTTGATCCAAAACGCCCCGGACCTTTACCCGGATCTCGTTAAAGGTTCTATCTTTGCTCGAACCCTAATTTCTTTTTATTCAATTCGAATTAAAGTTTAGTTTATTTATTTATTTATTTTTTATGATTACTCTGTTCTGTTTTATTTATTTGTTATTTTCAATGATTTTTTATTTATTTTATTTTTTGTATTAATATTTTATTTTTTGTGCAGAGGCTAATGCTAAGGAAACTGATAAAGTAGCCAACCAGTTGCAGTCCACTGGTATTTCTTCTGGAGGTGGTGATGGAGCTGCTTCTTCAGGTATTGCTGTAAATATGTATATGTGCGCATATGTGTGTGTATATATATGTATATCATGTATGCGTGAGCATGTGTTTATGTTGGTATGTGTAACCATTTCTGGTCTGGTTTGGATGAGTTATGAGTGCCGGTACAGTATATATGTGAATGTGTGTGTGGAGATATGGAGTGCCTAAACATGTTTATGTTATTGTGTTTGTGCTGCTATGAGATGAATTGGGATGTTTTGTTTTATTCTTTTCGGCTTTAATTTTATTTTGGAAAGTTTGTTTTCTGCTTTGCGAATCCAAATTATAACGATTTTTGTTTTTTTTTTCGGCCTGAATTTGGTGGGTGGCATTTCAGCACCTAAAGAAGAAGTCAAGCGTCTCCCAGGTGGGAAGATTAAGAAAAAGGTGATAATTCGGAAATTGTTTTCTTCTATTAAATAGGTGTAACCCTTTGTGAACAAGCTCTCTGGGTTGATAGTTGCAAAACAATATTTCTTTTGAAACCCTTTAAATTATAATGACTAAACTTGGTATGGGTTTTTTTTCCGTAGGAGAAGCAAGAAGTTACGATTGAAAAAGTCACGCGTAATAAGCGAAAATCTATCACCACTGTGAAGGGGCTGGAGCTTTTTGGTGAGCAATCTACTACTTTGCATCCTTTGTCTTTCTATTTGGAGATTCTTATTTTGTTCCTACCATAATTAACGCGGTTTCTTTGATTACAATTCAGGTGTCAAACTTAGTGATGCTTCAAAGAAATTGGGGAAAAAGTTTGCTACCGGAGCCTCTGTTGTTAAGGTATGATGGATAGTATATTGTTTTGTCTGTATGCGATGATGGTTTGTTTTAATTAATTTGGAATGATTGGTTTCAGGGGCCAACTGAGAAGGACCAAATTGATGTTCAAGGAGATATCGCTTATGACATTGTGGAGTTCATTACGGATACTTGGCCTGACGTAAGCTACTCTGCTCACTGTTTCTCTTTCTTCCATATGACGTGTTGTTTTCAACTTTTTTTTTCAAAATGGGAGTTCTTATTTCCAATAAAAAGATTAACCTCTTTAACGCTATGTATATGAATGAATTAGGCCAAAGTAGAGTTACTATATTGTATGAATTAGATCGCTATATATGGTATAAATTTTGAAATGTGGTGAAAAAGTTGTTAAATTTAAAACTACACACTGGTAAATGTAAACAGTAAGCCAAAATATGGCTTTGGGACATTTGTACCACGTAGTGTTAAATTTTTATTTCGTCATTTGTATTTTACTACTTCATATCCATGGATAATTGCATGGGGTAGCGCCGTAGGAATTATTTTTAATGAATTCTTTATAAAAGTCAGGGTACCAAGGATTATCCTTTTATGCCTTTCTTCTTATTCTTTCTATTGTTGTACTTAGGGAGGTTTTTGATTTGTACTTAGGGAGGTGTTGATTGGATTGTGACCTTGGCTGTAAGAACGTATTCTTAATTTGAGTGGCATAAATTGTCCCTCGGTCCCCCCTTTTTAGTCATGTTTTTGTAATCTCGTGTTTTCGATGATAAGATCACTTATACTGTCCAAGTTAAAATTGGAATACACGCTTAGCTTAAAGTACCTAAAACTTTTCTTTGCCTCCTTTCTCAGGTCCCAGAAGCTGCAATTTTCTTTATTGAAGATGGCAGAAAGGTCCCAGCTGCTTAAACAGTATCCTTGGCACACAAATAAGATGGAGCATGGTACTGTTCTCCTGTAGGTGCGAGGTTTAACTCGATTCAGTGTGCTATCAAATTAAAGGACCAGCGATCATACTCCTTAAAGTTCCAAGAGTACGACGGCCTATGAGACGTTTGGCCTTCCCTGGAGTCTCTTGTTATCTTGGTTGCAAGAATGGTACACATTTTGCAGCTCAATTGTATTTCGAGGTCTATGTTTTGCTCGGTTCTTGTGTGTCACATATTACCTATAGTTAAATCCTCATGTTGCAGACCTAGCTGCTGCATCCTGTATTCTTTTACTTCCGTGAGTTAACAATTCAGAAACATCTTCAAATTTTACCAAATGAATTATATCTTTTACATTTCATCTTCTAGCTGTGAGTTCGAGATTTTTCTTCAATGCTATGTAGCACTTGGTGAAATAGAAAATGAATGGATGAAGTTAAAAATAGAATATATAACAATTGCGGAAATGAAATTTAATGGCTAAAATACTTGTGCTATATAACATTTGAAGCTATACCCCTGAATTTTCCAATACCTAAGGGCCTTTCAATTCATCCTATTGCATCAGATTTGTGATGTGATATGGTTCCAAAGTATGATTTGGATAAGGACAATTCCAATAAGATTTCATTCTTGAATCAAATTCCATTTTTGATTTATTGCATCTATTTCATGACCGGAACAAGGGAGAATGCACGTTACACCATAATTTTAAATAAGAAAATAGATTTTAAATGATAGCAGATCTATCTAATTGAGCCGGATCTGGTGTATCATAAGGGGTTTACCTTTTCTACTGGATTGAATAAAAAACAATTCTTGAATGAAGTATTCAACTCCAGGAATGAACGATATTGGCAAAAAGAAAATTAACAAGAACCTAAATGTAAATGACCTTAACCAATTGAGTTATAATTCCCTGCCATCTTTTTCAGCCTATAAAAAGACGGGTAAAATAGCTGTGTATGGTATATTAGTGCGCTAGTAAGTGTGAAATCTTTTAGATTGACAACCTTGATGGAGCAGCGAACTATGTCTTTGCGCTTCCCAAGCAGGAAATCCCTGTCTTTGCCAGCCTAAGTCTGGATGTCAGTCCATATTTTACTCCATGTTTTTTAGGGTAAAAAATGTTTCGTCAAACAATATTATAAACTTGTCAAACAATATTTGTCACCGGCCAAAAAGAGGCGTATCTAAAACTGGATTGTTGGCGGTACACGCACAGTGAAGAAGGATTCAAAGGAGTAACATTTTTCCATGTCCCAAAGTCGAATTATATAATATAAATTAAACAAACTAGCTTCTTTAATCCCAAAAAAATAAAAAAGGTTGAAGTGCATATAACCATTTCATCTATAGTTCTTCATCTTCAGTTTTCGTCTTGGAGATTGAGGAAAAGTATACGGGATAAAGAAAGAAGAAGGGTCGAGAGAGTTAAAATTACGAAAAAAGTACAAAACAAAAACATGAGTATAAAAATAACTTAAGGCATGTATGACCACTTCAGTTTTTTTGTTTTTTTTTTTTTTTTTTTGCTTTTAATTTTCATACTGAAAGTTTTATTTGGTAACACGTGAAAATAAAAATGATACCTCAAAACAAAATGATCATCAAACGGCTCCTTAATATCTCATTTCTCATGTGTAACATTTCATATCCATTTCTTTTAAGAATGGTGCTATCCATACATTTTTTTTTACTTCCCACACACTCCATATTAATTTCTGTTATTTGATCATTTTCGATTTATTTGATCTGATAGCCAAAAATTGAGGTGCGTGCAGGGGCAGATTTACTAAGGGACCAGGGTGGTCTCGGGATCACTCAGAAGCTCGAATAAATGGCTGCGAGAACCTCTTAGGACCACCCAAGTTCGGGCAATGGTAGAGAAGAGCAGCAGCCATGGCTGCTGTGCTATGCAAAATTGAAGGAGGAAGAAGAAATGTTGTTTTTTTTTAAACGACTTGGCCAAAACGACGTCGTTTTAAGCCAAGTCATTGAAATTTTTTTTTAAACCCCCGTGATAGCACACACCGTCTTTTATTAAAAAGTCAAACAATTTGAAATTTAATAAAAGCCCATGACGTTTCATTAGTCTGTTTTCAATCAAATTCAACTTTATCAAATATAATATACCTAATTGCCTGCCTATTCCTCACACCACCCAAGCCAGTGAAGGCCATCAACAACAATTTTAGAATATCGGTAAGTTTCCTAGTTTAAAGTTAGTTCATACTTATTTTTAGTGTTAGTTCATACATATTTATTGTTAATTTGTTAGGATTTTTAGTTTTAGTTTTTTATTTTACTTTTTAAGAACACTAATTAAAACAAAAGGCTGAACAGTGAATACATATATGTAAGGGTCTTTGATAATGGTTTTTGATAAGGGTTTTTGATAAAAAGTCAAACAGTCACACACTAACGGGTTTTAAACTAAATTCAGCCTTATTCATTGTTAATTTCTTAGGATTTTTGCATATCTATTTTAGTGTTAGTTCATATATATTTATTGTTCATTCGTTAGGATTTTCTGATATTACTTGAATTGTGTTACAGTGTATTTTTTTTTTTTGTCAAAGATTGTGTTACAGTGTTAGTTCATACATATTTTTTTGTCGAAGTTGTAGTTTGCCATTTATTTTTCAATTTTATTTTCGTTTTTTTTTTTGGAACTTTTATATTAGGACCACCCTATGTTAAAATCCTAGATCCGCCACTGGGTGTGTGTGAAAGGTAAAAAAGGGTGTGAGGATAGCACCATTCTTCTTTTAAATCCCTCTTACCATCTTTTTTCCACCTCTTCTTCATATCTCACTTCTCTAATGTATTTTTGCCTCTACCTTTCACAAAAAAATAAAAAGAAAAACAAAAAACGAAATAATTATCAAATGAGTCAAAAGTTGATTAAAAAAAAACTGAAATTCCAAATAAGAATTAAATAAAAATAAACACCTCCCAGATTAAAAAAAAAAAAAAAAGGGGAAAATTACACACACGAAAACAATTATATTGAGTCCCTTTTTATTATATGAAAATTACACCCGGAGGAAATAAAATATTGCAACTACGTATATAATCCGTTGATGTATCAGCATACTTGTAAAAGAATGTATGTACAGAATTGCAGACCATGCTTAAGAATTTGAACATTAATCTAACACAAGTAATTAACTCATTTTTCTTACATATCCAACCGACAGTTCGAAGGGAAAAAAATAGTTAATGCTCAATGTTTTATATTGCGTAAATTTGCAAAAGATGCAAGTGTACTGATTTGATTAAGTCTTCTTCTTCTTGCGTACATTTGGAAAAGCCTGTACAACTTGGCCGGCCACGGCCACTAAGCGACGTTTATTAACGCTAGTCCATGCTCTCTACTATCCCACACTAATTAAATTTGTTTAAGTAATTTCTCTTCTATATATAATGCAACTTAATTTCCCTGTACATATCAACACACTTCTCTTTCCCTCTCCTTTGACCACCAAAAAAAATGGCTGAGAATTTTGCAGTTCCAAAATACTGGACTACTCTGAGTTTAATCCTAGGGTTTATGATGTTATCCGCAACTGGGGCAAGTCTACTCCTACCCTCACTCGGGGATGTGGACAGCTTGCTACTAAACGATACTGGGTCCATCAATTCAACCTCTACTGATTATGGCCATATAGTTTATGAATTCCCAGCTGCAGTTCTTAATCCGACGTCGCCAAATGACATCGCAAGTCTAATCCTATCCGCAAACAACAATTCTGCGCCTTTTAGCGTAGCTGCTAGAGGCCAGGGTCATTCTGTTCGCGGACAGGCCCTGACCTCTGGTGGCGTTGTCATAAACATGACAGCTTTGATCCGTAATGGTTCTAGAATTGTGGTCTCAGAGAGCCCTTCTTTGGGTTCTTATGCTGATGTTGGAGGTGAGCAACGTTGGATCGATGTGTTGCGTGCTACACTGGAGCGTGGTCTTACACCGGTTTCGTGGACCGACTACCTTTACCTGAGCGTTGGTGGCACGCTCAGTAACGCTGGAATCAGTGGGCAAACGTTTCTATATGGTCCCCAAATCAACAATGTATATGAACTCGATGTTGTAACTGGTATGAGGACTTCTCTCACAACTCAGTACTACTCTATCTGGCTCTTTCACTTAAAAGTCCTAAAAACTATGTTTGCCTTGTGTTGCATGCATATTCACTGGAAATGAATGCATCTCAGCAAGCGTTATCAATATATTTCACCACTCATTAACTTCCAAATTTTCTCATATTAATTTCTTATTTTTTATTAGGTTCCACTCCAAAAATATCATCCCGCATTTTTTCTTATAATTTTTTTTATATATTTTCATAAATTTGGAGTGCATAATAATAATTTTTGAATTGCAAATGCCAACAACACCTCCCTTATTATATTACCAAAATTTCTCAAATCAAGCTCATGGTCTGTTAATGAAAGTGAGAACTTAGAAATTTTTTTTCTTGATTATTTTGATTGACCTTAAAGTATATGGATTTTTTTTTTAAAAAAAGACTTTAAATTTTTAATTTTTTTTAATTCAGGGAAGGGGGAATTAGTTACTTGCTCCTCAAAAATGGTGCCAGAGCTATTTTATGCTGTTCTCGGAGGCTTGGGCCAATTTGGTGTAATAACCAGAGCAAGGATTCCCCTCGCGCCAGCTCCGAAAAGGGTATGAACTAATTTCTATTTCTTCTCCTCAGAGTAGAACATCGTTGTAACAAATTTTTTTTTTTCTTCTTGAAATATGATTTGAATTTATTAAGTTGTGCACTAATTCTCTGCAGGCTAAATGGGTTCGAATGATGTACAGTAACTTCTCTGCATTTTCAAGAGATCAAGAACACTTAATGGCACCCAATGGATTCGATTATTTAGAAGGTTTCCTTCTAATGAAGCAAGGTCCTGTAGATCTTTCCTTTTACCCATTACTCGATCAACCAAGAATAGCAGCTTTAATAAATCAATACGGCATCATCTACTACATAGAAGCAGCCAAATATTACGATGATAGCACTCGAAAAACCGTGGACAAGGTACACCATTTTTTTTTACTACAGATTTTCTGTTAAATCACGAATATTGAAGGTAAATTAAAAGAGTTAGTACCATTTAAATAACTTTTTCTTGTTTATATAGGTAGTTGATAAAACGATCAAAGGGTTAAGCTTTGTCCCGGAATTTTTATTCGAGCAAGATGTATCGTACATAGATTTTCTGGATAGAGTGCACACGGAAGAGGAAAATCTTCGATCACTTGGACTATGGGAAATTGCTCATCCGTGGCTGAATATCTTTGTACCAAAATCACGAATTTCGGACATTGATTCGGGTGTTTTCAGGAACATTCTTCTCAAACAAAATGTTCCTACGGCGGTGAGCCTTATTTACCCCGTGAACCGAAAAAAGTGAGTTTCTGTGAACAAAAATAATTAGGGTTTCTGTTTATTTATTTATTTGTTTTATTTTTGGTAAATCTAATGTACTTTGTATTAAATAATGTTTCAGGTGGGATGGTAGGATGTCTGCAGTTATTCCAGATGAAGATGTTTTCTATGTTGTAGGGCTCTTGCATGCAAGCGGATTCAACGACTGGCAGGCATTTGATGAAGTAAATAGACAACTATTGCAATTTTGTAAGGATGCTGACATTAGGGTTAAGCAGTACCTTCCCCACTACGAAACACGGGAGGATTGGAAAAACCATTTCGGAAGAAAATGGCAAAGTTTCCAAGACATGAAAGTTAGGTTTGATCCAAACAAGATATTAGCACCAGGACAAAGGATTTTCGGTGTTTTGTAATTAATAAAAATATGCAATTTTTGGTGATTTTTTCCATTTCATAAATTGTCCCCAAAAGTTTGAAACCTACGAATGCGAAATCCGTATAAACATAATTAATTGAAATGTGAAATCTAAATGTTAAACCCATTCATTCAAAACTTTCATTAATATAGCAATTTAATTGAAATTAACTAGTTATAAACATAATTAAGTCAGTTTAAGTCACAATAAACAAGATCCAATATGCACTAAGCAAGCTTTTCCCCACAATTCAATATTGAGAAATGGATAATGCTAGTAATTTTTAAATCAAATTTGCAAATCAAATAATATGTTACCAATAGGAAATAAATACATTAATTAAAACTTGAGTAATAACCTAATCATCAATAACCACATTATTTGTTTTACAAAATTTGATTTAAAAATTTGGTCTCCCTAGAATTACTCTTGAGAAATGTTAAGGAGACTCTCAAAAGTGGGACTCTCCAATCTCCAAGGACTCTTCGTTACCTCATATTTTTGACACAATATTTTATAATGTTAGCACAAAAATTAACGATAAACTATGAGATAATAGATCAGAGAATCCATGAAAAATTTTACATTAAAAGAGTCCCCTTAGCATTTCTCTTCTATATTTGCACCCCCACAATGGGGTAACATAAATGTATTGAGGCAGCTAGCGAGGGAACCTTACTTTTACATATGTGCTAGTTATCTCAACACTAGTTAGTTCAGTTCAAGCCCAAAATAATTCAGGAATAATTCAGTTTGGACTAGGAGAATATGGGGATCAACTCAGAATTTCGAAAACGAACAAAAAGAGTAGAGTCCAGAATTAATAAAATAAAATAAAAAGTAAAGTTTGGATGTGAATCAATTTGACGATATTGAAGGAGTGATCACTTTCCATGATTTTGTCAATAATACAATGAGAGGGAGACTAGTTTGGATTTTGTCGGAGATTGCATTTATCATGTGAAATATGTGGACAAAACTAGTGTATATTGCTTGCTAATTCTGCTAATCATTATTTAACATTTGCTTGTTTTCTTATTGAGAAATTTTTATGTATATCGGGAGCATTTATTATAATATGAGTGAATGACAAAATTGATATATGTTGTGATTTTTGGCTTCTTAACAGAATTTTTTTTTTTTACTCAAGAAAAAGAAAAGAAAATAAAAAGGTAGAGAAACCTAAACGACGTCGTGGCGGTATAAAGCTTCGGTTGAAAACCCTTTGCCTTTCTCTCGTAACGCGATCCTTGGCACAACACAGAGGCAGCAGCTCTCGTTCTCGCGCCATTTTTCTGTCCAAATCGAAAACCCTAGAATCACATCACTAACAATCTTCAAAGATCCCGTCAATTCAGCTGGGGTGGTATCCTGTACAAGCATCCTCTTCAACTTCCGAAAAGAAAGGCTAATTTTTTCTGCCGAACAGGTTAGAATCGTTAGATACTGTCACCAAAGGTTTCATCTTTTTCGATTTCGTCTGCTATTTCTCCTTTTTTTTTCCTTCAGAGATTGTGTTTTTGCTGTGTTGTTAGGATTTAGGATTGGATATGGTGTTTTTGCAGCTGTGAAAGGTTTCGATTTTTTTTTTTTTGTTTGCAATTTTGCTTTTTCTGTTTTGGTGTTCAGGGCAGTGATTAAGTGGGATAAACAAGTTTTTACTGTTGGAATTTGGGTGTTTATGTTGGATTTGGATTTCTTATTAAGTTGTTACGGTGTTGTTAAGCATATATTATAAGTCTTTTTCTTGATTATTGAGGATGAATGATGAAACTGTTGTTTAATATATGTGTTTGGATTTCTCATGCCTCACAAAGCAGCGTTTGAAACGCCTTAGAGGTTTCTAACTTTTGGAAAAACGGAAATAGGTAGTGGAACTGTTAAAATTTTGTTTAAGATTGATCTCTTGTTGCTTGATTGTGATTCAATTTGGTTGGCCAATTTCTAATTTAATTGTTTGGGAAATCGAATTTTCGTAATTCTGGAGGAACTTAGCTGACAAGCTGTGTTTTGTAACATATCAGAGGCGAAGATGGTTTTAACAGAAGAAGAAATCACAAGGCTTTACAGAGTTCGAAAGACTGTGATGCAAATGCTGAAAGATCGGAATTACTTGGTTGGAGATTTTGAGATCAACATGTCAAAAGAACAGTTCAAGGACAAATACGGAGAGAACATGAAAAGGGAAGATCTTATCATCAATAAAACTAAGCGAAGTGACAGCAACGATCAGGTGTTTCCCCACTGCTTTTTATTGCAGTGGATGTAGTACTTTAACTGTTGACGGTGTCTGATTGTTGGTTTATGTGTTTCAGATTTATGTCTTCTTTCCTGACGAACCAAAGGTTGGGGTCAAGACAATGAAGACTTATACCAACCGCATGAAATCGGAGAATGTGTTCAGAGCAATCTTGGTTACTCAACAAAGTCTGACGCCCTTTGCAAAGACCTGTATCAGTGAGATATCGGGAAAGTTCCACTTGGAGGTTTTTCTGGTGAGGTTCATAGCTTAATCTGTTGTTAGTACGAAGTTGTGTTCTTGAAACCTCACGAATATCACGTTAATCAATTAAACCAGAAATATCAGAGTTCATAGTATCAGAAATTTGAAGGCTATACACATTCAAATCGCCGTTGCAATTACCTGATTAGTTTGTTTATATTCTAACTTCTAATGGCCTTTCTCTGATCAAATGCTCGTAAAAGTATTGTTAATCTGATGAGTAGGTATGGCCCTACCTTTTAGAGGGACAGGTTGGATGCATAGGGTCATCTTAATAATGTCCATTAACCAAGAGGCCTAACTAGGGTCATCTCGAATAATTACTTTGCATTGTTTGATTTACTTTTTCTGGGTATGCAGCTTTAACTTCAGCTTTGCAAGAGAATTATTTTTACTCCACTTACAAAAAATTGGCTCCACCTATAATTGTATCAGGTGCTTTCAATACGAACTTAGAGGATATTAACGTTTGCTCTGTCTCTATTGATTCAGGAGGCAGAATTGTTGGTGAATATTAAAGAACACGTTCTAGTTCCTGAGCATCGGGTGCTTACAAATGAGGAAAAGAAGACTTTGCTGGAGAGGTACACTGTGAAAGAAACACAGGTCAGTGCTGCACATTGTTGTTAATCATGCATTTACGAAATTCCGATGCTACATAAGGCGTGCCATGACTTTAAATCTTGATTTATAACACTAAAAAGTGTTACAAGTCTACCACCTCATTTATTCAACTGTTTGTGTTGGAATATTAACTCAAGTACAGAGTCATGCTTAATGCGTCTTAATACCATCTAAACTATTACGACAAAGTGACAAAGCTTTCTCTCTCCTCCTAATGGCTATTTTACGTTTGTTTTCCAAACACATCTTAGCCTGCATATCTGTGGCAAACTAGGGAAATTTGCATACTGACTGTTTCTGTTGTTTATTGTCCAGCTCCCTCGGATTCAGGTGACTGATCCAATTGCGAAATACTACGGGCTTAAGCGTGCACAAGTTGTGAAGATAATTCGACCAAGTGAGACTGCAGGGCGATATGTCACCTACCGTTACGTTATATAATTACTCTTATGTCAGCTCGACTTGATAATCTTTCATTCATAGTTATGTCGGAATTGGAGCTCTAAAGCGAGCAGTTGCTGCAATCCGGATTTTAGGGAACTGAGATGATGTTTTGAACTCATTTTGTGGATTCCTCAGTGGCGTATGGACCTGAATTCAGTGTTTATATGATTACGCATTACGACTTGCTAGTATTGTTCATTGTGTTATTTTATCGATCTTTGAGGTAAAAACTCGATTTGTGATGCAATGGCTTGCATCATGTAGCGAAAACAATCCGTTGAATTCGCGCACAATTGACCATCGACAAGATGAGATTTCGATTAGTAAGCACAAACTTGTGGCAAAGCATGTATGTACCAAGCTACATCAAAATTCAAGATAAGGACTCCACCCGGCTGAGTCGTCAACGGGTGCAACACGAGAGAAATTTATATGCTGATTGGTAGTGTCTAGTTTGAAGTAGCCTTGTCCTGCTGCAGAGCTGCCTTGATGAAGTCCACGATGAGCGATGCTAACTTGGCTTGATGCGAGGTGTACAAATGATTAGCGCCTTCTATAAGATGTAATTTGTGGTTAGGTATTATCTTGGCAAACTCTAATGCATCTTCAACAGGGATGACCTCGTCGGCAGTTCCATGGATTGTCACCACCCTGTATGTAGATTATCGCCGATAAACTTGGTCATGCGGGAAATGCAACAAAAAGAAAGGAAACATGAAACCATGAGAACAGAGTTAACTAAAGTTTGCTTACCGGCATTCTTTGTCAATCTGAAGGCATGATTCGTGCATATCAGTACTTAGGCGATCCATCAAACTCTCCTCGGTCACACGATAATTACCATCTCCTACAAGCATGGCATCCATTAACCTTGTTAAACGCCAGCATACGCGTTGCTCGTTTTTGTGTGTTTTAAGTGTGTGCATGTGTTACTGAAAATTACGCAATTCATCTGCATACATCTGCCCTCATAAACGAATTTTGCAATTCACCACACGATAGGAATTAGAAAATTACCTGACTTTCTTAACATCAATGAACCCTTCCTTCTTGATTACTTCCATAAAGTCTTTCCCCAAGCATTCTTCGATGCCCTTCTTCAGATCATAACGTCCACAAACATTGACAACCGTACGAATGTCATGATACGTAGAAGCATACAGGAGCACAGCACCGCCTCCTGTAGTAACAATTTTCAGCAATACTGTTGGTACACGATAGGAAATTACTCATTCGAAACCTTCATCAACAGCATTTTGTCCTCTATTTGATCCGAATAAAATCTTACATAACGATCGTGCAAAACAATCCAACGTACCTTTACTGTGTCCAACAATTGCACTGGGTGCACGTTTTGCCCCAGAGAAGTACAGAGTGCAAGTCATCCGCCTCTCTCCGATAGTTACCAAACTGAAAGGTGCCTTCACTTTCCCTGACAACCAAAAACTGACAACTAATGAGCATCAATGTAATCGATAGATCTCAAACTGACAACAATGCAAACTTTGCAAGTGGGAACAATACGGCGAAGACAGAGCCATGCTTACAGGCTTACAGCTATGAAACAAACGAGGTGCACACAACGAAAATCTACTCAAAACCTGTTATATTCAAGAATTTCAAACCCTGTAATTCGACAGCCTTACCCATTTCCGGCAAAGTCAAAACGGAAGGAACTGATCCCTTCATTTTCCAGTGCAACAGCAAGGTTCACCATAATATAGTTTTCCTGGAAATCAAGAGACACATGCTGTGAACTTTGCCCACAACGATTCCAAGATGCCAACCAAGCATTACAATTTTCCACGAACGATGTACTATTCCTTTTCTTTCAGTAGAGCGATAGCATTAGTGGGTTAGATAGTTAGTTGTTAGGGGGTAGGGAATCAGTGAGGATCGAACCTGCACCAGAGTGCATTATTCTTTATTCATTAATTCTTAAACATTGTCGTCTTCAAATTACAAACTAAATCATCTAACAATCAAAGTTCGACGATAGATTGTGAATGAAATATTAGAAAAATAACTTAAATTAAGAACATACTAATCAAGCTGGAACCGAATCCAACAACAACAACAACAATAACAACACTTGATGTATCAAAAATTCAACCTTGGTGTCTCGGAATCCATGACATAAGATTACGAGGTCCGCGGAACCGGTTTCGTGTAACAATCCCACAAGCTTTTCACCGTGTTTGTTGGGTACGATGATTTTCAGTTGCTGACCCACTGAAACAAGATGGCAATAAGAACATGAAAATTCACAAACAAACATATACAACGTGAGACGATGAAATTTCTGACCTGGGTTTTTTTGCAGCTTCTGCCATTTTCAAGATTCGTTTTGGGCTGCGATTGCGGGAAAGATTAAATTTTGGTGAAGGGAAGCTTATGGAAGTGAAAGAACTTGAGAGCAGCATATTAATTGAGATTATAAGCTAATTAACGATTAATTAATCCTCAAGGCAGTGGAAGTTTACCTAGAAACTTTTGCTTGCTGCTCTTGTTGCTCTGAATTGCAATCCACACGGCTCCAGTGAGTTTGGAACTGGGGGAGTATTTACGTTTTGGGTTTCAGGTTTTGGTCCACAACAGTCTCTTTTTTACCTGTTGGACCCTGATATTTATGGGATTCTCGAAACTGCCATTTTATCTATCTTTTCTTTCAGAAAATGATAAACATATGTATATGGTTATTCAAGCAATATATACACCAGTTTAGATTCTTACACGATCGTGTTTGATCATGTCTGTTATTTTCTAACTTACTATTTTCAATGATTCAAGCAAAATAATTATATAATACACTTTGACAATGACATAGCAAGTTAGCAATACTAGCACCAATCAAGAATTTCATGCGAGCGCACTCAACCATTAGGTTGAGAATAGGATCAGTAACATTCGTATTTATTCGTAATTGGGAGATCTCATACTATCGGCTTACGTGGATAATGAGTAAAATACCCTTTTGCAATTCAGCCAAAAACCCCTCATTAAAGTATAAATAAAAAGCCTGTACTAAAGAGACGGGATTAGAACTTGAGTACAGAAAGGAAGAGACATCACACATAGTTGGCTAGGTTCATATCAACCTTGGCTTAATTGTTGTTATGCGACAATGAATCATTGTGCCCCTAATGTCTCACTTAACACCTCGTAATTTTCCTCCATGTCTCCCATTATCCATTTCGTCAACTCTCTCATCAAAACCCTAATGCTTCAAATTTGAGTTGAATAGAATAGAACCTTGGTTTCTTGAGGCAATGAATCATGAACTTCTTCACTATTTCATGCAACAGATCATAGCAATGGTTTACAACAAATACAAAACGTCATACATTTGTCAAAGGTTAAACCAATAAAATATTATCTCAGAATCACCACGGTAAGATGAGGATTCTCTTATTAGTACATAAGCATGATATGCTAATTAACCTTGTCCTGCTGCAGAGCTGCTTTTATGAAGTCCACAACGACTGTCGCTAACTCAGCTTGATGTGAGGTGTAACAATGGTTAGCTCCTTCGATAACATGTAATTTGTGGTTTGGTATTATCTTTGAAAACTCGAATGCATCTTCGACAGGGATGGCCTCATCAGCAGAACCATGGACTGTCAACACCCTTTGTACAGAATAGTCCATGAACTCGGTCATGCTCACAATGCAAGAAAAAGGCAAAGGAAACATAAAACAGTGAAAACAAAATTAATTAGTTTGCTTAGTTACCGGCATTCTTTGTCAATATGAAGGCATGATTCGTGCATATCAGTACTTAGGCGATCCATCAGACCTTCCTCGGTCACACGGTAAATCACACTTCCTGCAAGCACAGCATCCATTTATGGTGTGAAAGGCCAGAATATATACGCATTGCTTGTTTTTGTTTGTTTACTTATGTGGGCAATTGTCGAATGATCACCACACATGGTGAGAATAAACACAACCATTGCAAATTACCTGTCTTAGTTTTAACATCAATGAATCCTTCCTTCTTGATTATTTCCATGAAGTCTTTCCCAAATTGTTGTGCAATGCCTTTCTTCAGATCATAACGTCCAGAAAGATTGACAACCGTACGAATGTCATGATACTTAGAAGCATACAGCAGCACCACACCAGCTCCTGCATGCAGTAACATCAATCTATAAACAATTTTGGCACAAAGATACAGAAATCGTGATTATTTAAAACAATCCGGCACATACCTTTACTGTGCCCAAGAATTGCAGTTGGTGGCCGGTTTGCCCTAGAGAAGTGTTGGACCACAGCATGCAAGTCCTCGGCCTCTCTCCGATAGTTGCCATACAGAAAGGTGCCTTCACTCTCTCTGAAAACCGAAGTAAACCGCAACTTATTAGAGCATCAAATTATTAGCTTTAAAGCATAATTTGCGATTAAATTCATGAATTTATAGTCCTATAACACCAAATTGCCTTACCCATTCCCAGCAAAGTCGAAACGGAAGGAACTAATTCCTTCCTTTTCCAATGCAACAGCAAGGTTCACCATAGTTGTTTCTTCCTAGAAATGAAAAGACCATGTTACTGATGTATGCAATAAAATTTTAATCAAAATATGACCACAGATCGAGTTATTAACGAAGATAAATGATTTCTGCACACTAATTTTATGATTCTGCACACCCTTGTTTATTTCAATCCATTGGCTCTCCTTTGCTTATTCGATCCAAAGGCTACAAGTATACAGAGGTGTGCATGGGGGGAAAAAAAAAAGCCCGTTGACTGTCGATATCATTTCTCTTGAAGAAATATTTCACAAAGTAACTTAAACTCAAAGCATCCTAGCTCGTTATAAAGATGGAACTAACAACCTTGGAGGCTCGAAAACCATGGCATAAGATTACAATCTCCGCAGAACCGGTTTCATGTAATATGCCCACAAGCTTTTCGCCATGTTTGTTGGGTATAACGATTTTCTGTTGCGGAACTACTGAAACAAGTGCAATAGACATTAAGCAAACAGCCATCAAATTTCTTATCAAGTACTGTAAACATATTGCTCTGAGATTGGTTTCTTGCAACTACAACACATACAACATACATACGTACACAAATACATATATTAAGGGAGATGATGTTTCTTACCTGCTGGGTTTTGTGCAGCTTCCGCCATTTTCAAGATTCGTTTTGGGCTGCGATTGCGGGGAAGATTAAAGTTTGGTGAAGGGAAGCTTATGGAAGTCAAAGAACTTGAGAGCATCATATTAATTGAGATTATAAACTAATTAACGATTAATTAATCCCCAAGGCAGTGGAAGTTTACCTAGAAAACTTTTGCTTGCTGCTCTTGTTGCTCTGAATTGCAATCTACACAGCTCCTGTGAGTTTGGAACTGGGAGAGTATCGGACCAATCCAGTCAGATCAGTCCCAACCAAATACTGTCTTGGGTTTTTCAGGTTTTGGTGCAAAACGGTCTCTCTTTTACCCGTTGAACCCTTATTATTTCTGGGATTATCAAAACTGCCATTTATCTATCTTTTCTTTTGGGAAATGATAAACATATGTTGTTATTCAAGCAAAATATACACCACTTTTAGCTTCTCACATAACAATATTTGATTGTATCTGTTGTTTTCTAACTTAGTATTTTTTTAGTATTCAAGCAATATACTAATATAATATACACTTCGGCAATAGCATAACAATATCAGAACCAACCAAGAATTTCACTCAACCATCAGGTTGAAAAGAAGGTCGGTAGTATTTCTATTTACTCGTAATTGGGAGGTCTAATACTATCAGCTCACATAGATAACGAGTAAAATACGTAATTATAGTTCACCCACTTTGCGATTTAGCTAAAAAACCCTTATTAAAGTATAAATGAAAAGCCTATAAAAAATGTGAATAGAACTTGAGTGCATAAAAGAAGACACATCACACATAATTGGCTAGGTTCATGTCAACCTTGGCTTAATTGTTGTTATGTGACAATAAAATATCATTGTTCCGCTAAAGTCCCACTTAACCCCGTGTACTTTTCCTCCATGTCTCACATTATCCACTTTGTTAACTCTCTCATCAAACCCTAATGCTTCAAATTTGAGTTGAATAGAACCTTGATTTCATGAGGCAATAGTATATACATACATCATGAACTTCACTAATTCATCATCACGAACTGCACCCAATGTGTGGCCATTGGGCTTGATATAAGCAAGGTATGAACTGTTCTGAGAGGCTCTAAGGATCCATGATGCACCCCACAAAAGCTCTGTTGTGTTTGGCTCATACATTTGTGAGTAATTACGGGTCATGTGTTGACAACAATTGAAGACCATGTGAATGCTACAAGGAAATGGCAGCAGCCATTTGTGACTTTGTGTGTTTCGGTGGAAGGATCACATTTCTATGGGCTGCATTGAAAGCTGCAGACGAGCGCTACAAAAGAAAAGCAAGAGTACGCTTGCTTTTTGACTTTGGGAGCATTTTGCTAGAAATGTGATGTCTTGGCCCTTATAATGCAAGAAAATGCTTGCATTGGGCATGCTTGCCGAGTGAGGGGGCATGCATCAGAGAAGCATCCAAAGAGATGGTGAGGGCATTTGGCTCTCCCATGGGCATGGTTGAGAGAAATCAAGAGAGCTAGCTAGAGTGAAAGATCTTCTGGTTAAAGAGTGAGGCTCTTAGGAGATTTCTGTGAGTGGGTGTACAAGGAATTCAGGATTGGGTTATGTCGATCTAACTCATGTGTAACTTGTATTGTTATTCTTATAGTGAAGAGCAATATCTCTCCGGAGACGTAGGCAGGATTTTGCTGAACCTCGTAAATCTCTCGGTGTCTTTATTTCTTGTATTTTTATTATGTTCAATTGTGTGAATAATTTGGTGAGGTTCTCATCTTAATCTCGATTCTGCACCGAACGGGCCTAGGCACAACAAGCTCATCCTAATCAACATCACAATTGGAATCTTGAAAGGAACTTTAACGGGATTAAAAAAAGGGTAATATGCACCGATAGAACTGGTTACAAGTTTTAAATAAAAAAATAAAAGTGAGGGACTATATAAATTATTGTATGTTTGGTGTCTCTTCAACTCTATTTTTGATTAAAAGTTAGTGACGTGTTTCGTTTGTACCTATTTTCCGTAAATGAAAGCAATTAGAAGCAAATTATACATATGCATTTGGGTTACATGGGTATCCTGGGTATTAGCAGTAAAAAGGGCAGACCGCTTAACTAATTGAGTCATTGGAAGAACCTTTGTACTTGTTTGCAAAATCAAAAACATGCATGGCGATCAAAATTTTAAAATTAGCATTCTTGTTAACACGCGGTGAAGGCGAAAAGATTGTTAAAATGAAGTCAAATTTTGTATATAGATGTCTATTTTGTATATAGATGTCTACTTTCATTGCTGTGTGGAGCATTTTTGCAGAGTAAGAAGAGTCAGAGTCTTTGAACACCATGGAAGCTGCAGCCAATGC
Source organism: Pyrus communis (assembly GCF_963583255.1). Taxonomy (NCBI): domain Eukaryota; kingdom Viridiplantae; phylum Streptophyta; class Magnoliopsida; order Rosales; family Rosaceae; genus Pyrus; species Pyrus communis. The sequence goes on from NC_084812.1 coordinate 4,885,519, forward strand.
AGCAGCAGTCTCAGCTGCAAAATCTGATCCCGGATTTTGGGTTGATACCTTGTACACGTTGTGCGGCGTATCTATGTCCTTCGGCCTTTCCCAGCACCAGACCACCGGTGGTCAATGTTAGGATCTGTGACCTGCAACCACCAAAACATGTGATTGTCTTTAGGACATCTCTTCAGCTCCAAACTATCATCGTTAATCAAAAGTCAATTCTTATAGCCTTCAGTACCATGGTTTAGTGCCATATTTTATTGTCTATTTAGTATTCCCAGTTCTATTTTTTATTAAGGGTTTATAACCGATTTTATTTGTGCATATTTGCTTATTTCTCTTACTTGAACATATAAGGTTCCGGGGGTTGCAGTGGCTGCTTTTAAAAGATAATCAGTGCTTTGCGTTGTCAATCTGGCTACGCATAGAGTCACCAAATTCAATCACACTCCATGCCAGCAATGTAGTGGTGAAGGCCATTGGCAGGCCAAACTTGACATTGTCTCCAGCATCCTAGTATCCCCCTACTACGGCCACCTGAAATACAGTTCACCTTCAATTGAGCCATCGGACAAGCCAGAATTATCCCTCCAATTGAGCCGCTGGTTGGCGGGCAGTTTCCCAGACCTCTGACCCTCAAAGAAGAGGATCGAGTTCTCGAGAGCATTTGAGTGGTCTTGAGGAGTGAAGGCAGAGCAGCATAAGCTCAGCAGACAGAGTTAAGCGTACAATTTTTGTCCCTAAAGAAAATGTGACAGCAGAAGCTATTATATGATTGCTAGTGATTGCAGCAATAACAGCAGAGGCCTAGTAAAAGACAGGGTGGTGGGTTTGAAATGTGTTGAGGTGGACAATGGAATTTATAGGCAAAAAAAGGTTGGGAGCAGAGGGAAGTTGGTTGTTTGGTTGGTCACGGGATCAACTGCGCCAAAAATGGGACATTTTTCTGTGAGGACAAACATACTAATGGTGCAAAGTTACAAACTTTTATCCTCTAGAATTGGATATCATGAAACTGAAAAGTCACAAAAGTGAGACAAAAGGACATAATAGAGTTTACAATTCTCCAAGGTTTTTTGCAGCTTCTGCCATTTTCAAGATTCGTTTTGGGCTGCGATTGCGGGAAAGATTAAAGTTTGGTGAAGGGAAGCTTATGGAAGTGAAAGAACTTGAGAGCAGCATATTAATTGAGATTATAAGCTAATTAACGATTAATTAATCCTCAAGGCAGTGGAAGTTTACCTAGAAACTTTTGCTTGCTGTTCTTGTTGCTCTGAGATGCAATCTACACAGCTACTGTGAGATTGGAACTGGGAGAGTATCGGACCAATCCAGTCAGATCAGTTCCCAACCAAATAATGTTTTGGGTTCTTCAGGTTTTGGTCCCCGAAAATCTCTTTTTTAACCTGTTGGACCCTGATTATTTATGGGATTCTTAAAACTGCCATTTATCTATCTTTTCTTTTGGGAAATGATAAACATACATGTATGGTTATTCAAGCAATATGAGGCTTCTTTATTAGTACTTAAGCAGAAGGGATATACTAATTAGCCTTGTTCTGCTGCAGAGCTGCCTTTATGAAGTCCAAAACGACGGTCGCTAACTCAGCTTGATGTGAGGTGTAACAATGGCTGGCTCCTCCTATAACATGTAATTTGTGGTTCGGTATTATCTTTGAAAACTTGAATGCATCTTCTACAGGGACGGCCTCATCAGCAGATCCATGGACTGTCAACACCCTTATATACAAAATCGCCAATGAAATTGGTCATGCGTACAATGCAAGAAAAAGGAAAAGGAAACATAAACAGTGAAACAAAATTAATTAGAGTTCGCTTTGTTACCGGCATTCTCTGTCAATATGAAGGCATGATTCATGCATATCAATACTCAGGCGATCCATCAGACATTCCTCAGTCACAAGGTAAATCACACTTGCTGCAAGCACGGCATCCATTTACTGTGTGGAAGGCCAGAATATATACACATTGCTTGTTTTTGTGTGTTTATTTATGTGACCAATTGTCGAATGATCACCACACATGATGAGAATAAACACACACATTGCAAATTACCTGTCTTAGTTTTAACATCAATGAATCCTTCCTTCTTGATTATTTCCATGAAGTATTTCCCCATTTGTGGTGCAATGTCTTTCTTCAGATCATATCGTCCAGAAAGATTGACAACTGTATGAATGTCATGATACTTAGAAGCATGCAGGAGCTGGCCAACATCAATCTATATACAATTTTGGCACAAAGATACAGAAATCATGGTTATTTAAAACAATCCGGCACATACCTTTACTGTGCCCAAGAATTGCAGTTGGTGGCCGATTTGCCCTAGAGAAGAGTTGGACCACAGCATGCAAGTCCTCGGCCTCTCTCCGATAGTTGCCATACAGAAAGGTGCCTTTACTCTTTCTGAAAACCAAAGTAAACCACAACTTATTAGAGCACCAAATTATTAGCTTTAACGCAGAATTTGCGATTAAATTCATGAATTTATAGTCCTATAACACCAAATTGCCTTACCCATTTTCAGCAAAGTCGAAACAGAAGGAACTAATTCCTTCCTTTTCCAATGCAACAGCAAGGTTCACCATAGTTGTTTCTTCCTAGAAATCAAAAGACCATTTACTGATGTTTGCAAAAAAATTTTAATCAAAATATGACCATAGTTCAAGTTACTAACGAAGAGAAATGATTTCTGCACACTAATTTTATGATTCTGCACACCCTTGTTTATTTCAATCCATTGGCTCTCATTTGCTTATTCAATCCAAGGGCTACAAGTATACAGAGGTGTGCATGGGGAGAAAAAAAAGCCCGTTGGCTGTCGATATCATTTCTCTTAAAGAAATATTTCATAAAGTAACTTAAATTCAAAGCATCCTAGCTAGTTATAAAGAAGGAACTAACAACCCTGGAGGCTCGAAAACCATGGCATAAGATTACAATCTCTGCAGAACCGGTTTCATGTGATATGCCCACAAGCATTTCGCCATGTTTGTTGGGTATAACGATTTTCTGTTGCGGAACTACTGAAACAAGTGCAATAGACATTCAGCAAACAGCCATCAAATTTCTTCTCAAGTACTAAACATATTGCTTTGAGATTGATTTCTTTCAACTACAACACATACAACATACACAAATACAAATATTAAGGGAGATGATGTTTCTTACCTGCTGGGTTTTGTGCCGCTTCTGCCATTTTCAAGATTCGTTTTGGGCTGCGATTGCGGGGAAGATTGAAGTTTGGTGAAGGGAAGCTTATGGAAGTCAAAGAACTTGAGAGCAGCATATCAATTGAGATTATAAGCTAATTAACGATTAATTAATCCTCAAGGCAGTGGAAATTTCCACATAATGTCTCATTGTCCCCTTAATGTCTCACTTAACCCCTGTACGTTTCCTCCATGTCTCACATTATCCATTTTGTCAACTCTCTCATCAAAACCCTAATGCTTCAAATTTGAGTTGAATAGAACCTTGGTTTCATGAGGCAATGGTATATATACATCATGAACTTCACTAATTCATCATCATGAACTGCACCCAATGTGTGGCCATTGGGCTTGATATAGGCAAGGTATGAACTGTTCTGAGAGGCTTTATGGATCCAGGATGCACTCCACAAAAGCTCATCCTAATTAACAGCACAATTGGGATCATGAGAGGAACCTTAGCGGGATTAAAATAAGGGTAATATGTACATATAGAACTAATTACAAGCTTTAAATAAAGAATAAGACTACATAAATTATGGTATGTTTGGTGTCCCTCCAGCTCTGTTTTTAATTAAAAGTTAATGACATGTTCTGTTTGTGCATATTTTTTGTAAAAGAAAGCAAGTAGAAGCAAATTATGCATATGCATTTGGGTTCCATGGTATCCTGATTATGAGCAATAAAAAGGGCATACCACTGAACCAATTGAGTCATTGTAAGAATCTCTGTACTTATCCGCAAAATCAAACAGCTGAATGACGATTGAAAATTAAAATTAGCGTTCTTGCTAACACGGAAGCAAAAAGATTGTTGAAATGAAATCAAATTTTGTTTATAGATGCTTGCTTTCATTGCTGTGTGAAGCAATTTTGCAGAGTAAGAAGAGTCAGGAGTCTTTGAACACTACGGAAGTTGCAGCCAATGCAGCAGCAGTCTCAGCTGCAACATCTGATCCCGGATTTTGGGTTGACACCTTGTACACAATGCATGTCATATCTATGTCTTCCAGCCTTTCCCAGCACCGATGGTCCATGTTAGGATCTACCACCTGCAACCACCAAAACATGTGACGGCTCCAAACCAACGTCGTTAATAAAAAGTCAATTCTTATAGGCTTCAGTACCATGGTTTAGTGCCATTTTTATTGAAAGTTTATAATCGATTTTATTTATGCATATTTGCTTGTTTATTTGGATCATCACGTGTTTGGAATTGGAAAAGACCTAAAGGAGGGCGAGAGAGAATAACAACTGGCTTTTCTTCCTATATTCCATTTGAGAGTCTCTGGATATCATGTTTCATTTGCAGGAATATATGTCTTTTCCATACCGTCCATGTCTAGTAGAAAGCCCTAAGAGAAAGAAAAAGGGTGAAAAGGAGGTGGGATGGGAGGGTTGTATAAGAGAAAGTAAACCCGAAAATTAGACTGAAATTAGGCTTATGGTGTGTACTTGCATGTAGCCAAGGGTAGAATTTTCGATGCATCTACAATGTATCTCTCTATTTGTTTTTCTCATTATGCAATGAACGTCACATTATGAAAGAGATAAAGAAACGGAAATATGCAAACTGTTTGCATCGCAAAAATTCCCCGTAACAAAGAGTTTTGATCTTGCTTTTCCTTCTAGTTCCTCTTTACTTGTAAGTGAGAGGTTTTAGGTTCGACAACTAGTGTTCCCTACAAATGAACACATGACACTTGGCTTGGGTTCCATCTTTTTGACATGTTGCCATTTGAGTTATCATCTTCCCATTTAATTCGTAAATTTTCTAGAAATTAAATTCAAATAAAAACAAAAAAAAGTTAATTGAAAAAATTGAACACAGATTTTCTCTTCGAGTCTCCGATTTCCAACCCTACCCCAACCCATCTCTGCCTTCCCCTTAATCCCTTTCTCTTTCTATCTCATTCTCCTTCCCTATTTTTCATTCTAACCATCCCTTACGTCGGAGAAGGACGCTATAAATTCAATCATTGTAAGAACCAATTGCCATGATATCAACAATAGCAACGACCTATAAATGGAACATCGATTGCCAGGGCTGGTCTAGAGATTTTTGAGGCCCGGGACGACGCCAAAAAATGTGTCATCACCTTATATAAGAAAATTATTTGTCTTCACACGTAAGACATCGATAAAATTATACTTAGAAAAGCACTTCAAACTTTATAATTTAGAAACAAGGAAAAACTAATTTATTTTGTGTCATGAGAAGGGAAACAAAAAAACTCTGGGTTTACAAGTAGATAGATATGAGTTTTGTTTTCCATATGAACTTTTAAAGTATTTTTGTATAAATCATGAAGTGTTTTTCCTTATTTAGTCTTTAATTGATATTTTTTAGTCTTTAATTGATATGTATAAGTAATAAATTGGTACTAAATTAAACTTTTTGGTGACACGTTATATGATTTGCAAATTTGGTCTAAAAATTTGGTCAACGCACTACCCTTTGTGGAAGATTAGACTTGAATTGGAACAAACGTTTAAAAATAACAACCTACATAGCTACTAGCTATAAATTAAAAATAAATTAACAACCAACCAAAAATTCGTAAAAATTGAAAAGAATAAACATGCACTTAGCATTTCAAACTTAGGACCTCTCGTTAATTTTAAACAACAAAAACCATTCATTCTAATTAAACTTCTTGATCATTTAGCCAAATTTTATATATTTATACTCTTCTTGATCATTTAGCCAAATTTTATATATTTATACTCTTATGAAAAGAAATTTGTAAAAATTGAAAAGTAAATAAGCACACATGGTGTTTTGAACCCAAGATCTCCTCATTAATTTCAAACAACAAAACCACTATTTCTAGTTAAACTTCTTTGTCATTGAACCAAATTTTATAAATTTCTATTCTTATGAAAACATATACAAATATACCGCCTTAATAATTTTGGTACCCCCAATTATTTTGGGCCCCGAACGGTCGCCCTACCTGCACTGGCCTGGGCCGGCCCTGTCGATTGCATGCCTACATTAGCTTAAAAACGGTAAACTGCAACTTAGAATATCTCAATATATGATCATCTATACCAAAAGCAACCACAAATTGATGTGATGAAACTTGGAACTTGGACAGAACCAAGAACGAAATCAAACAAGAGAAGTCCAACAAGAAGATGAAAAATAAAGAAAACCTGCAACAGAAATCAGAAAGACGCTGCTCCAACATTTATTTAGGAAAGATAGGTCTCACAACGGAGGCATTTCAAGCCAATTCAGATTTGGTTGTTCTTTTGCCACCTTGATTTTGTCTCTGGCTATGAAGGGTTCCCACAAATGTTTCTTCTCTTCATCACAAATCACTTTCTCTAACTGCACGTCAAGAACCCACACTGATACAGGCAACTCGTCCAATCTTGAGCATTGTCCTACATTGATCCTTCTTAAACTGCTCATCTTATCAATGCCTTCAGGCAACTCCTTAATACTGAAACAATTATACATGTCAAGACGGTACAACTTAGTGAGTCTCTCAATCGAGACCGGAAGCCTTTCCAAGTCTGTACAGGACCTTAGTCTCAATACTTCCAAATTCTCCAGCTTTCCAATCTCTTCAGGCAAGCCAGATAGCTTATGGCAGTTGGTGATACTAAGAATCTCCATATGAACAAGATCACAGAGCTCGGTAGGCAGTTCCCTCAAATCATCGCAATAATCGATATTCATTTCCTTTAGACATGGCCAGGCATCTGAAATTTTGATGGAGCAATTGCAGAAAGCTTGACCGATGTTACACATGTATAAAGATATCTTCTTTAGACTATTCAATGGTACGAAGTTCTTGGTTATGGAATGAATTGAAATGCGCTCTAATCTGATTCTCTTCAGATTTGATAATGATTTCAGAAGATGAAAATTACTCAATTCAGTAGGTAATGAACCGTAGTTTGTGACTATTAGAGCCTTCAATTTGTGAGTTTTCTGCACAAATTCAGGTACGGCATTGTTCTCTGTCGTAAAATTCAAAACTAGAACCTCAAGTTGTGGTAGACGGACACTCTTCCATTGTGTTGAGGACTTTCCATCTGCAAACAATATGCTACAAGATATGAGTAGGAGAGAAATTAAATGAAACTTATGTGCAAATCTTAGCATGTGTGTCCGTGTGAGCATGTGCATTTGCGTGTGTACATATACATGCGCTTGTGTATGTTTTCATGTGTCATGAGAAAATAAATGATAGTGCTATTCAAATCTGTGTGTGTGTGTGTGTGTGTGTGTGTGTGTGTGTATGTGTGCACGTATTTGCATTTCCTAAAGAGAGAGATGGGACAACCAGAGGAGATAGATAATAGGCGAGCATTGATGGGTTGAGACTTCTGCACGTATTTACATTTTCTAAAGAGAGAGATGAGACCACCAGAGGAGATACATAATCGGCTAGCGTTGATGGGTTGATTGTCTCCACTTACGACAATCAGGCTTTTTCTATATTCTATTGGGTCTAGTTTCGCATTGTAGATAGCCAGGTCTTTAAGCCGATCATGCTGTCTAACAAAGTGTTCGATGTAGTAGTCATCCAGAATCTCTATATTCCTGGTAGCAATCGAAACTCAGTCAGTTGCAACTTGCAGTTGTATATTATGGTAGGAGATACTCATGAATACAGACATTTTCAATGAGAATATTATACAGGAGAGACATAAAAGCTTGCGTACCTAGTGATCACAAGATTTGCCAGACCTCTACTGGCGAGCTCGTGGAGGATCGTAATGGACAGAGAGTCCTCATCTAGGTTATATAACTCTGCCCACATATCAATGAAAGCAGCAGCAGAGATTCTTTGACCTTCAGGAAATGAAGCAAGGTCCATGAAACATTCCCTGATGATAGCCTCGTTGTCACCCAAGGCATCTATGCTACTTTGAAGGCTAAGAAGCAACTCAGCGTCAAAATCAGGAATAGAACCTTTAAACCAGTCTGCTAGTCTTGAACGCCAGAAATTTGTATCTTTTCCGCAAAGTGATTTCCCAATCACTGAAATGGCAAGCGGAACTCCCTTACAGTGCTCTAGTACCTGCAGGTTAGTTGTACCAAATGATGTCAATTACTATCTGAGTTGCAGACCGAAAGTTCAAGTTTCTTATAACATCTCAATGGTTTCATGAAAATGGTTAATGACTACCTACTTATCTTCATTCTGATTTTAGTTTTAGTTCTTAGGTAAAGGGAATTGTTATTAGCACTCCAATAATCTCATTCTACAGTCCAAACTTTCTATATTAGGAAAGAAAAATACACTTATGAGGAGTGTAGAATGAGATTTTTGGAGTGCCAATAACACTTCCCTAGGTAAAATCATATGTGAATGATCATTTGCAGGTTCATATTGTAAAATGGGTGCTCGCTTGTGTATGTGTAGACTTATCGTAAAAGATCAAAACATTTTCTTTTCCCCACTCTGTTGCCCCTATAGTTTGTGAGGCCTTGATAAGTATATATGTTGTGGATTGCATAGTGAGAAATAAACCTCTCTCAGAAGATCTTGAACAGACGAGATATCTCCCAGGGATGCTGAATGACGCAAAAGAGTCATTGAATCTGCATCATTCAAAGCTTTGAGATTATACGGAGTGCCAAATCCTCGAAATTGAATTCTCGATGTCACCAAGATCTTGCAATTTCTCAAATTCAAATCATAAAACTCCTTCAGAAGATATTCGGAATTGGACCAAACATCATCCAGGACCAACAGTAGAGGATCATCTCGTCCTGCCATGCGTTGACGTAGCGCTTGTATAACATCTAAGTTGGGCTCTTTCGAAACGGGGACAAAGAAGATATTTTTCTTGAATACAGCTATCAAATACAATGCATGAACATATTAGATAAATGTGAAAACACAGAACGATAGACGATGGGAACGTTGAGGTAGAAAAAATTAAATCTTGATCTCAAGTGCAGCCCTGGTATAGGCGAAGAGTATGAACCGAGTAAAGCAATTTTCTCTATGGAACCTAATCCAAGATATACCACATACTACTCATGGCAAAGAGAAAGCTTGAATTTCGAAACCAGATATTCGAGCAATTGAAATATTCCATTTGTGGATTATCTTTGATTTTATATATCAATTAGCAGTTAGAAAGTATTATCATACCTTTGACTTCCTTATCTTCACAGAATTTAATTGCCAATGTGGTCTTCCCGTATCCTCCGAAACCATTCAGCACCAACATTGAGACGTTGTCCTTAAAAAACATGTTCTTCAAATCCCTCAAAGGCTCATCCAATCCAACCGTAACATCTGCAAGTGTAGTAACTGATCGCAAGTGCTCCCTCGAAACAACCATTTTCCCCAACGCATTCCTTGATCCCTCCTCAGTCAGTATCCTCAACAACCTGTTTAGACACTTTTTCAAATCAACAAGTTGCAAGGCGTGGAAGACGTTCCACGGGCTAAGCTTGGAGCACTTGCGAACGAGCTCGTTTCCATTCTCTATTTGTTTCACCATTTTTCCCACTTCCCATTTTGGTTGATCCAACACGTCCTTCAACTTTGCTACGCTTTTTTCTTTTTTCTTCTTTTTGGTCGAATACTTGTTCTCTATGCTTTTGATCAGCGGATTTAACTCTTCTAGCTTTGAATCGAGATTTTCGAGGGGCTCTCTAAACATCGGATTCTTGTCCTTGACATCCTTAACAGCCTCATGTAGCATAGTAAACCATTTTACTAGATCAGCCTCCGCAAAAAGCTCCTCAACTTGAATCTTCAAGCCTTGTTCCATCCCAGCTTCTCTCAAGCAAAACCGACACCGAAAAATCCGAAAACTAACTTGTAGTCATTTCAATCCAAACTTAGAGACGAGAAGAACAGAGCCGTATGAAAAAACGCACATAAAAATGCTCTCTTGACAAAAGGAAGAATCCGATTCTGCTTCAGTGGGAGGCTAATAATTTCTGAGTTCAATCCATTGGCGTTTACTTTTAGCTATCTCCATTGCACTTCCGGTTTGTTTTTTTGCTTGTTAGCCTCTTGTTCGGCTTTCGCTGTTCTCTTTGCTTCTTTTGCCCTGGCTAATATACATCTCCAGTTTTCCCACAAAAAAAAAATAATGATAATCCGAAAATTCTCAACCCGTGCAGTTGTTATTTAAGAAGACAATATAGTTTTTATTAAAACGAAAACTAACGAAAAGTTTAAAAAAAAAAAAATTCTTTTAATGAAAAGCTATTTTTAAAGATGTAATAAATATTATCAAAAAAATATATAAATGTGATTTTTCGTTAAATATAAACAATACCGAAAGTATTTTATTAAACCTCCCTTTATTAAATTGGTCAGGCCCACAAAGATTTTCACTCGCAATACAACATCCTTGGAGTACAGTGCAGCTTACTTCAATATTATTAAAGCTTTCCTACCAATGATAAGAAAAAAATCAAAAGCATTAAATATATAATATTTCGAGGGAGTTGTTATTAGCATTCCAAAAATCTCATTCTACACTCTAAACTTTCTATTTTAGGAAAGAAAAATACATTTGTGAGGAGTGTAGAATGAGATTTTTGGAGTGCCAATAACACTTTCCTATTTCGATTAAAGATTAACTCAATCAAGTAGGTAATTATAATTATATCCAATCAAAAGTAATTTCAAGATATTATTTAATATTTTGGGATGACTCACCTTCTACACAAGTAGCCGATCCTAGCTCTAAGTTCCACCGCTGCTCTTAGGCTGGCATCTAGGCTAAAAAACAGACCGGCTTCCCTTCAATTTGCTCCACTCCAACCTAATAGGCTGGCACCCAGCCCACACCAGGCAAGAGACCGGCCTAGAACCGACAGACCCAAAAGCTGGGCCATCTGACGTGAACAATCCTGTGCACGGCGGCCGCAACGATGTTGGCCGTGGGGGCGTTCACCACCAAGCACCTGATTTTAAACTGGCCGGAGCTCTTCCCACAACCTTTAAACTCCCGCTGGCAAAGAAATAAATCAAATCAAAGTTTAATTCTTTAAATTTTATTCTGGGTTCCAGATAATTGGTCTATGATCGTCCTCAATCAAATCTGAACAATCTCATTTGCCCACAATTTATGAGCTTTCAAAATCACAATCCTTAACTTTACCTTTGATTTTGAATTCGAAATCCCAACCCCTAATCCCAATTCGAACAAGAAGGTGCAGTTTCTTACCTTGACCTTGAGGTAGAGGCATGTACAATGCAGATGCAGCAGTCGAACAAGGGAGAAAGAGACTGAGAGACTGAGCAGAGCGAGAAAGAGAAAGAAACAAAGAGAGAGAGAGAGAGAGAGAGAGAGAGAAACCGAGTTAGAAAATAAAAGTCAAATTATTATTTTACAATAAAAATTAATAATATTTTAATAAAATTGACTAGGCTATTTAGTTTTAGGGGTGGAGATGCATTTAACCTATTACTGTTTATTGAGGTCTATCACTGTTCACTGAGTGGATTAATGCGCTGGGTGCTAGTGCATTTTTTTAGGGATGGAACTGTTCTAAATACCGCATCTTCTCCAATTTCTAGTGAACTTTTACTATGCATTTAAGTCCTAAACTATCTCTTATTTAGAGAAACTGACTTAGGCGATCTTTTGGCCAACCCCCCACCTCATGCGAAAGGTGTTTACAATGCAATGATCCAAAGATAAATAAATAATAAATAAAATAATATTTGGAAATAACTTAAAATTTTAGAAACTACCCTGCAACTTGAATCGTTGATATGATTAAGCCTAAAATATGGTCAATTACTAATCACCGACGGAGCAACTAAGGCCATCTCCAACCGATGGCTGGCTAGATGGCTCGTTTTAACCCTCTGGCCCTCCAATATTCTCCAAGATAGTAATATTTTAATGAACAGTACAGGGCCATATTTGCTTCCGTCTCCAACCGAGGGCCAAAGGGCCAAAGGGCTCGTTTTAGCCCTATCACAAAAAACTGTCTCCAACCGAGGGCCATAGGGCCAAACATAATTTATTATTTAAAAACTACAACTTAAATGTTGTTTAAGTTTCATGTTGTTAAATGTTTTTTTTAACAAATATGAAAAACTAGAAATGTTTTTAATAATTTGTTAAATGTTGTTAAAAACTACAAATTTTGTAAAATAAAAGTTATAGGAAAAAAATAGAATTTAAAAAAAAAATGAAAAATAGAAGTTATAGGAAAATTTTCGTAAATAAAAAATAATAATAAAACTGTAAAAAACAAAAAAAAATTCAAATCAATCATGTCGATTAAAACCGATAAGAATACATTTATACTAAATAATATAAATGTATTCCTGTCGGTTTTAACCGACAGGATTGATTTGAATTCTGGCCAGCTCCGGGCTGGCTGGCTACAGCCAGCCCTTTAGCCCTCTCTGATTCCACAGCCCTCTGGCCTAGCCCTCGGTTGGAGACGGTTTTCGGGCTATTTTCGGCTCTCTAACCCTCTGGACCCTTCGGTTGGAGATGGCCTTAGGCCAGAGGGCTGTGGAATCTGAAAGGGCCCCACGAAATCGGAGAGGGCTAGAGGGCTGGAGGGTTGGCTGTATGCAACCAGCTAGCCCGGGGCTGGCCAGAAAATAGAGCAATCATGTCGGTTATAACCGACAGGATTGCTTAAAAAAAAATTTTGAATACAACGGCTAGTCAGCTAGCCGTTTTATTCAAAATTTTTAATTTTTTTTGGTTTTTTGGTCCATTTTTTTTTTAAAAAATTCTTAAAAATTCTAATTTTTTTTCCTATAAATACCTAAACCATTCATTAAATTTAAGTTCTAATTTTTTTGGTTTTTTGGGCCAGTTATCATTGTAGTTTTTAAATTTAAGTTGTTGTAGTTTTTAAATTTAAATAATAAATTATGTTTGACTCTATGACTCTCGGTTGGAGACGGCTTTTTGTGATAAGGCTAAAACGAGCCCTATGGCCCTCGGTTGGAGACTGAGGCAAATATGATCATGTACTGTTCATTAAAATATTAATATCTTGAATAATCTTGAAGGATCAGATGGCTAAAACGAGCCATCTGGCCAACCATCGGTTGGAAATGGTCTAACAAGGCTCAAGTGGGTTGTAGCATAGGAGAGTTTTAATTTTTTCAAGCTTAAAAATACTAATAATTTGAGTTATTTTATAATTTTTAATTATTATAGCATACCTAGCAAATGAAAAGTTTAACTCTAGGACTACTTTTAAGAAAAGTAAGAGTTAATAAATTTTAATAAATTAATTACTTAACCAATACTGAAATTAAATAGTATTAATTCATAGTTTTATACAAACGCGTCTCTTAGAAAATAAAAAGGTCAAATCAGATAAATGATGCCTGTAATCATAAGGTATTCGAAAGATAGTTTCTGTACTAAAAAATTTTGAATTTAAACCGCTGTGATGTACTTCATTAGCAAATTTAATCTAAAAATGATTTTTTCGTTAATTATATGTTAAAAATGATTTTTTAGGCTCTCTCTCCTAAAAAAGTAAAAGAGAGAAAGGAATGGACTCAGAGATGGACATGGGCATGAGCTCAACCCTTTCTCTCTCCCTTGTTCTTTTTGTGTAACGACCAAAGCTTTTCTTCTCTTCTTCTCCGAAGAAGTGGGCTCTGCAAGAACCCCAAGAGCTCCAAAACCCTCCAATGGCGTTCGATCCTTTATTATTCTGCGAAGAAGGATTTGTGGAAGATTTGGGAGACAATGGTAGCGAGGAAGAGAGCAAGAACTGTGATGGGTTTTCAAAAAAGCAATCAACTTTCCCTTTGATTTTCCTGGAAAGTGATATGTTCTTGGAAAATGGTGAACGTTCCTCTCTAATCTCCAAAGAGGAACAAACCCATGTGTGTTTCAGTGGAGAAATCTCAGATGGGTCTTTGATGGCGGCTTGGAAATAGGTGGTTGAATGGATTCTGAGTGTAAAGGCACACTATGGCTTCTCCTCTTTGACCGCCATTCTGGCTGTGAACTACTTTGATAGGTTCATTGCCAGTCGGCCGTTTCAGAGGGATAAGCCGTGGATGAGTCAGCTTGCCGCCGCCGCTTGTGTCTCGTTGGCCGCCAAAGTGGAGGAGACCCATGTGCCCCTTCTCTTAGTTTTGCAAGCATGTGTAAATTTCCATTTGTAATTTAAGTGTATGTGAAATTGCTGGACTGTTGTGCTTGTTGGATTTCTCGTGATTGTGATTAGGTGGAGGAAACAAAGTATGTTTTCGGAATGGAGCTTTTGGTGCTATCAACTCTCGGGTGGTGGATGAATCCAGTGACCCCAAATTCATACTTTGATAACAGAAGAATCTCTTTTAGACTAAATTTGTTAACGAAGTACACTATAAGGGTTTAAATCCGAGTTTTTTTAGCTAGGAATTATTTTTCGAATACCTTATGACCACAGAGATCATTTATCCTATTTGGCCAAACAAAAAATCATTATTAACTTTGAACGTTCATTATTTTAGAACCTACAACCATTTCCAAGCTTTGGATTAAAACCTAAAATTTTTAGCCTAAAAAATTTAAGTTTTAACCCAGAAATAGTTTTTCTGATTTTAAATTATTAAAAAAGGAATTTAGGCTAATTATTTTTAAATAACTTTTTATAAAAAAAAAATTACGTAGACTATTCTAAATTAATTCTATTAACATTTTAACCTTAAAATATTTATATTTCAATAAATATTGAAAAATCACTATACCTATACCGACACATGAAACTCATGAATCACTAAACCGACACTTTGGAAATGGGAAGAAATGATTTTGGAAGATGGTACAAAGAATAATTGGAAGAATTGTAGGAAAAAAAGTGAAATTTGTGCTGATGTTTGAACAAAGTGAAATTTGGGTGAATTTTGAGTTAAATAAAATTTTTTTACGTCAAATTCAAAACATCGAATTTAAATTTGATGGCTGACTTGGCAATTTGAGATATTGTCAATATTTTCCTTCCACCCGGTATACCAAAATTTATTGCTTCTTTTATATTTTTTTTAAACAAAAATAATAAAAGTTGTGTGTTGTTGGTATAAAAATAATAAAATAATGCTTAAGTATGCTAGTATTTAAGGTAAGGCAAGCGAAATGTCTTTGAAAATAGTAAAAATTAAATTTGAAGATAACTTCAAACTTTATATTATTTTATCCATGTAAACCGTTAAATTTTATAAATATAAAATAAAAACATTAACTAAATTAAATATGAACAGTTGAATCACGGAAGGAGAAGATGGTCACAAAGGCAACCTTTGGGCTCAACTTAATTAGCCAACTAAAATAGCCAACAAGTGGCTGACATAACCCACGTGGGTGGGGTCACAACTTGCAAGCTGGTGCGCGTTGGGGAGTTAGCGCGTCCAGTTTGCGCGGGTGATGTGCAATTGCTGGTTTCCCACTAATTCTATTCTCTTGTTTGGCTTTCGTCATTCTCTTTGGCTTCTTTTGTCCCGATTAATACATCTTCGATTTAAAAAATAAAAAATTAGAAATGGTCTTAGGAGAAATGATTAGATTTCAATATTTTATTATTTTATACATTTAAATTAAATACTTGCATGTTTTTAGGTTCTTACCTCGTACTTTCGTAGGACATCCTCACTTTTGACTTTTGCCTTTTTGACTTTTTGACTTTTTGAAAGCTAAGCAATAGCCGCCCATTTTACACGTTTGTGAAGGTTTAGTTAAATGCTTTCTTGGTTAACTCTAGTTGAAACATAACTTATGCATAGTTTAAATTTATTTTTCTATATTTATTTTCTCCTCTGATTTTATTTCAGGAGGTACGCAAGTTTCAATGGTTAATTGTTATGAAATTGGGAATCACAGGCCTCCTTACATAAAAATAAGGAAAGGACTTGACTGTTGAAAATTTAACAATCGATTCTGCTTACACTCAATTAAAAATGGACACGTATCTAAATTTTGATTAAAAAAATCAAAACTTGAACACGTGTTCATCCGTGATTGGATGTAAGCGGGACTAGCTGCTGAATTCTTCAGCAGCCAAGTAGTTAGGAGTATAATAATGCAACCAAATCAGCTGATCATCTATCAAGGAAAGGTTCGATTTTATAACAATCCCGATTCATACATACAATGATACAAGACATGATCATTTATTTAGTAACTTCATAAAAGACATGGAAAAAAAAGCACGCAATTGCATAGTTTAAACCGGAGGCTTAGCTAAATAGTAAGACAGCATGGTATATAAGGTTTGCAAGAAGGTTAAAAATATCCCGAGTGCAGCAAAAACTGACATGATTGTCCATGGATTGCTGAAATAATCGCGGCTGAGAATTGTTCGCCATCTGTTCCAGCGATGGTTATAAAACTGCTTCACATTCTCGGTGAGCTCCACATAAGAGAAATGGCTGGGAATGGTGTCCTTGTAGAGGCCGTTGAAGAAGCAGGCGAGGTCCTCTTTGCTCAATATGGTTGTTATAATTCGTTTCTGAATAAGAAACTCCGCGTCTTTGCTAGACTTAATAAGGTTATCCAAGATCACGGCGTAAGAGGTAACGTTACAAATCGCGATGTCTGGATCACACTGTTCATATGCGATGAGGTTTCTGAAATGAGACTCTGCATTGGATTCGATGTCTATTGGTGGAATTTCCATAACTCCGTTTTTGAAGGTTATGTCAAGCATGTTGTTCCACTCCCTGCTTTTACTCTTGAATTCGACACCAGCTTGTAGAAGTTCCGTGACAGTTGGTATAGTTTCCCAATAACTCGTCCTTGTCGATTGCGGCTGGTGCAAGGAAATTAAAGACTCTCTTACGGCATCAAGTAAATGTTTAGTTTGCACTCCTTCATTGATCTGTGGAGTCTGGTTGAATACGGACGACTCAAAGAATTTAAGAGCAAGCTCAAGTAGAGAATGGTCATCATTTACTTTGGTGAGGTCGAATAGACGTTCAAGAACATTCCAAGGAAGCTGGTTTTCGAGTAGAAACAAGTCGTTTTGAAGTACCTTGAGCATCCAAGAGGTATACTCCAAGGGATCATTATGGTCCCAGAGTACGAGTCCTTTATACCTGCGGAGGAGTTCAATAATAAAGCAACCATCAAGCACCATCATTTCCACAAATTTTCCACTATAAATGTCCAATTTTTCACCATAGCAATCGCGACATTGTTGTTCTATGCGTCCTATGGCCTCGACAAAGCACTCCAAGCTGGTCCTCGGAGTTGGTTTTCGTTCAAGTAGGGAATGTAAGTACCACCGTTTGATTTCTTCCATCACTCGCAAGTTCTCTTCTCCGTGGTGAAAAGGCCCTATTGAAACCAAATTTGGAACAAAAGCTTTTTCGTTATGCCTGCATAGTACTTTAGGGACTCGAAATATGCAGCTACAAGCTGGGAATGGAGGCTGCCGGTGAAGCTTTCCTCGAAGAGATGATACTGTCAATTCCACTTGATTTTTACGGTCACGCGATGTTTCCGAATCCACATTGATTCGTGCAATCACATCTCTGTCCTCATCCGTAATCTCCACGACGGAGTGATGATTAACATGTTGAAAATCAATGTCAAAGTTAGGCAAGGAAAGTTAGGCAATGTTAGGTATGGTTAAATAAAAATTATTAGGTGCAATTAATGTGTTTTGTGTGGTAATAAATAATCTTAGTTTAATCATTTGGTTTGCTATAAATACCCAAGTTCTCAAGCATTGTAAATCATCCAAGGAAAAACAAAGCCTAGAGCTAAATAAGAAAAGCTTTGCTAATTAGTTTGTTTTGTGAGCTTTCTTTAAGTGTGTTCTATTTTCTTCTTCTTGGGATCATTAGAGTTATCTTGGATACTCTTCTTATTCAACAATTGGTATCAGAGCCAAGTCGGTTAGGGATCGTTCTTGGTAGAGCATTGGTTGTAAAGTCTCTTGAAATTCCGAGTATGCTCTGTGGTTGCAGTTTTGACTGATCTTCCACATCAGAAAAGGTTTCTTGAGATTATTGCTGGGGTTATCACAAACCTTGAGAGGGAGCTTCTTTGTGTCGAGAGTAGTGTATTACTCTGCACGGTAGTCACTCAAGCTTGTTCGGTGTAGTCAAAGTCTTGCCGATACGATGGGTGATCTTCAAGTTGTTGGAGGAATCAAGAAGCTCAACAACCAAAACTATAACACGTGGGCAACGTGTATAGAGTCTTACCTTCAAGGTCAAGACTTGTGGGAGGTTGTCGGTGGTAGTGAAGTTACACAACCGACAGCGGAAGATGCTAACGGCGTCTTGCGAAAGTGGAAAATTAAAGCAGGCAAAACGATGTTTGCTTTAAAGACCACAATTGAAGAAGAAATGTTGGAGCACATTCGGGATGCCAAAACGCCAAAGGAAGCATGGGACACTTTTGTTACACTCTTTTCGAAGAGGAACGATACAAAATTGCAACTTCTCGAGAATGAGCTGCTATCGATGGTACAACGCGACATGACGATTGCCCAGTACTTTCACAAGGTGAAGTCGATATGCCGCGAAATTTCAGAATTAGATCCAACAGCTCCTATTGGGGAAATCAGGATGAAGAGAATAATTATCCATGGTTTGAGACCCGAATATCGAGGGTTCATTGCCGCTATACAAGGATGGCCGACACAACCATCGCTTGTTGAGTTCGAGAATTTGCTTGCCGATCAAGAAGCTTTGGCAAAGCAAATGGGAGGGGTCTCGTTAAAAGGTGAGGAGGAAGCGCTCTACACCAAAAGTAAAGGCAGCTTTAAGCAGCATGCTGGTGGTGGATCTAAAAGAAATGGTGACAAGGAAAAAGGTCATCAAGGAGGAGGGAGTTCTCGGCCAGGGGGAGCTCCGAAGTATCACGGCAATCGTGGTCAGTCCCAGAATAATAAAAGATTTGAGGGCAAATGTTACAATTGTGGAAAGAATGGTCACATGGCGAAGGATTGCTGGTTCAAAAGGCCTGCAGAGAGTAACGTCACCAACTTAGAGAAGAAAAGTGAAGATGATTGGGACGCCGTAGCATATCTAGCTATGGATGAAGAATGGGATGCTGAAGCATCATCTTGTTGGTGCTCAGAAAATGAGGCGTTGCCCGACCCAAAAGATTTAGAAGATACATTGCAAGGGAAACTGGGAGACCAAGCTGCCCAAATCCAATCAAGTCCAGATGAGCCTGAAGATTTGCTTGCTGGAGACGATGTCGAGCAAGAAGTACCTAAGAGTCCTTGGCAAACAGGTGTGTACCAACAACCACAAGAAGTTAGACCTAGTGAAGTGGAAGTATCAACTCCACAAGCACAACTAAGAAGGTCAACAAGAGTACGAAAGCCAAATCCTAAATATGCCAATGCTGCCATAACTGATGGAGCACCAAAAGAACCTGAGGTGTTTGAAGAAGCATCACAGAGTTCTGAATGGATAAGAGCTATGAAAGAAGAAATCACTGCGCTTAAGCAAAATCAGACTCGGGATTTGGTGCCAAAGCCAAGGGATATGAAACCCATATTCTGCAAATGGGTGTACAAGATAAAACGTCGTCCTGATGGTTCAGTTAAAAGGTACAAGGCTCGGTTGGTGGCTCGAGGCTTCTCTCAGCAATACGGACTAGACTATGATGAAGCGTTTAGTCCAGTAGCAAAGCTTACAACCGTACGAGTCCTACTTGCACTTGCAGCTAACAAAAATTGGAATCTATACCAAATGGATGTGAAGAATGCTTTCTTGCATGGAGAGTTAGATCGGGAGATCTACATGATGCAGCGAATGGGCTTTGAAAGTAAAGTTCATCCCGAGTACGTGTGCAAGTTGAGGAAAGCACTCTACAGTCTAAAACAAGCACCAAGGGCGTGGTATGGTAAGATTGCTGAATTTATAACACAAAGTGGTTATTCAGTAACACCTGCAGATTCCAGCTTGTTTGTCAAAGTCAATGAAGGAAAGCTAGCTATTGTGCTAGTGTATGTGGATGACTTAATCATAACCGGTGATGAAGAGTTTAGAGAATTTGGAGAAAAGCCGCAACAGAAGATGGGGGAGCATACTATCCAACCCCCATTCAAAGATAAATTCCATGCCGTGGGTTCCAATTGAGCCTAAGAAGGCTTCGTCCGGCTGCAAGACGTAAAAGAAAGCGCTACTTGGGAGGAAACCCAATGCACTGAATAAAACAAAGCTTGTTCATTAATTTTCGAGAAATTACAAATGTATCTAACAAAGAAAGAGAAAGGTGGAGCCTTCACAAGGGTTGTGTACGTGAGGCCCCACTACGTGGCAACACTCTCGGAGCAGGAGGCATCGGAGCAGGAGGCATCGGAGCAGAAGGCATCGGAGCAAGAGGCATAGGAGCGGGAGGCACCGAAGATAGATCATTCAAGGCCCCAATCCTTGGTGGAACGCTAGATGATCCAGGAAAGAGGTGCCTCTGGAAGAAAGCCGCAAACCTTTGTCGGTCATCAAGCTCATCAAGCTTCCTCTTCATGCCTGTCGAATAATTGTTGGCAAGCACGTGCAAACTTCGGTTCTCGTACTTAAGCTGTTTGTTCTCTTGCTTAAGACTCTCCACCTCCGCCATCAATGATTCAACCTGACGGGAGCGAGCAAGTAGGCGTTGGCCCATGTTTGACACAGAGCCAGCGCACTGAACACTGAGAGCCAGGGACTCTTGAACGGCCAACTCATCGGACCGTCCTGAAAGCAGCTGACTATCTTTGGGAGTGAGGAGGTTCCGAGCTACTATCGTAGCCGTTGTTGCATCCGTCATCACAGAGTCCTCATCTGTAAGAGGGCCATGAGAAGATAAGAAAGACGGGCACCATACCTTATCCTGACGCGGCGCAACAGGATCATTGCTTAGACTCAAATCTAAGCAAATGTTCGATGGGTTAGATGAGCTAGCCATTTTTCAAGAAGTTAAAAGAGAAGGGTTGGATGGAGTGAAATCTCGACGGGCCGGAGACGATTTCTGGGCAATTTTCAAGTGTGCATGCTAGAGGTGATCGATCACCTCTATTAAAGGAGAGGCGTTCACCGATTCAGAAATGAAGAGACACCACTCTTCAAAACCGGAATTTCCGGCGTAAAGATCGCCATCTCGTCAGACGCAATCCCGGTTTTTCAGAAAGCGTGTGTAACTTTGTCAAAAGCTCCCAGCTTTTCAGAAGACGCGTGGAAGGCGAGAAATCAGCTGCACACATTTGCCGACAAGCGTGGGAGACAAAGCCGAAAGCTCCCGGTTTTTCAGAAAACGCGTGCCATTTTGTCAAAAGGCTCTGCAAGAAGAGATTGAGATGAGACAGGTCAAGACGAATGATCAAGTTGCGGACTTGTTCACAAAAAGTTTGAGTACAGGCAAGCTCGAAAATTTTCGCTGTCTGCTCAGCACAGTGCAAAGAATGAAAGCTGACATTGAGGGGGAGTGTTGAAAATCAATGTCAAAGTTAGGCAAGGAAAGTTAGGCAATGTTAGGTATGGTTAAATAAAAATTATTAGGTGCAATTAATGTGTTTTGTGTGGTAATAAATAATCTTAGTTTAATCATTTGGTTTGCTATAAATACCCAAGTTCTCAAGCATTGTAAATCATCCAAGGAAAAACAAAGCCTAGAGCTAAATAAGAAAAGCTTTGCTAATTAGTTTGTTTTGTGAGCTTTCTTTAAGTGTGTTCTATTTTCTTCTTCTTGGGATCATTAGAGTTATCTTGGATACTCTTCTTATTCAACATAACATTGTTGTCTACCATCACGAACGCCTTTCTAATCGCCTACTCAGTTTAAATCTGCTTTTTAATACAGGAAAAATTGAAACTACTGTTACAAGCTGCAACCAAATTAATGTCAATAAGTGAAGGGATATTCACACTCTTGTTCATTTTTTTTCCATTGATATTCTTCAGTCCATTCGATCGGATGCCAAAAATTGAGAGAAATGTGTGAGACATAAACATAGGTATTTGAATGTAGATCGGAACCTGAAAACTTCTACGTCTACTACATATGCTTAGTAAAATAAAGAATAAATTTGTTGACAATTACTAGAACTTACGAGGTTGATCGAATTTGATGCAGTTTCTCCTCTGCAGTCTAGCAATCTTTGGACATTAAGCAAACAGCCATCAAAATTCTTATCAAGTTTGAGAATATAAGAATAATTTCTTGCCATCAAAATACAAATTACTAAACATATTGCTCTGAGATTGATTTCTTGCAACTACAGCGCATACAACATACACACACAAATACATATATTAAGGGAGATGAAGTTTCTTACCAGCTGGCCGGTTTTTTGCAGCTTGTGACATTTTCAAGATTTTTCTCGATTTTAGTAAAAGAGTATATCTGGGCGAAGCAAGTTTTACAACCAAGTTGGTTGGCAGTGAAATGATGAAAATGAAAACAGGGGGAAGAACAAGTATCTTCTGCCACAACTTCAAAAAGAACCACCAAAGAAATTTCCCCATCGAATAAATTTAATTATTGCCTCCCAAAATTATATTGAATTTATTAATTAAATCGGCATTTGGGCTTTGATGGCGAGTGTCATCCGCTCCACACTTCTTTTATATAATTTCTTTTCCAAATTTCTTTTATATTTTTTAATAATTTAACATCTATATATATAAAGGGAGAATGCCAGTTTGGTGAAGCATTCAGAAATACCAAGAAAGCCCCTTTGTTTTCTTCACAATCCAAATCCACAAAAATCGGAAAATGGGGACAAACTGGTAAAAACAAAACTACTGTGTTAAAGGACAAAAATAAAATAAAATCAAAAGTAAATACATGCTAAAAATGATGTAGGAGGAATAAGCGCCAACCAGTTGATGGTTTCATCTGGAGGATTCCCATGATCTGAACTGAGTTTAGTGGGAGGTTCAAGAGTAACTACCCACACCCCACTAATATTTAGAGATGAATAACCGAAAGGAAATCCATTTTCGTTTTCACGAGATTAGTGTGTGGTTTCCATTCGTTCGAAATAGAAAAAGGATTGAAAAAATCAGTCACAAATCACCTTCTTTGTTGTTGCCATTCTGGGTTTTGTGCTCTGCATGCAACAGGCTTTTCAAAATCAGGTACACCACTTTCTGAATTATGTATTAATTTTGTTTTTGTGGTTTTCGATGTTCACATGGATTTTTTGTTTCAATTTTGTATTTGTGATTTTGCGGGTTGTTTTGAATTTACGGATGGCTTTTTCTAGGTTCGGTGAATTTACAGGGAAGAGGGAGAGAGAGGCCTATTGATTTAAACTCTTTTGCTAAAAGCTTCTAATTCATCCTTTATTTCTTTTTTCATCTGGGCAAAATTTTTGATGGATTTATGTATTTTTTTTTCCGTTGAATTCGAACTCCAATTTGAATTATGGATTCAGAAAAAACAAATTAATGAATTTTTTATTTGCGTGCATGTTGGTCCTGTAACCGCATGATTTGATAATCCGACCGCAAAGCTAATCTTTTCTGTATGTTTTTGGGTTGCAGACCTGGACTGTCGAATGGAGAGGATGAAAAGCAACTGCAGGAAAGCGGTAATGGAGACCTGGCATCAGCATTTTCAAGTCGATCTGGGTAATCTCATAGCCTTCGACCCTCATCACAGATTCCCCTCCATCCCCTTCTCTAAGTTATTTTTCTTTACTTATTCAATATCTCTATTTTTTGGTAATATTTTGTATACTTCTGGGCTTTTTGAAATTATTGCTCTTGAGAAATTAATTGAAAATTTACTTTTGGAAATTGGGATTTTATTTGGATTAATCCCATCAGTAAAGTGGCAGTCATAAGTGAAATAATGAATTTATCACACTATGCTGATGGGTTTTTGTTCAGTGGGTGAAATTCTGATTTGTTTTTTTCATGGTATTTAGGGAGGAATTAGTGAAGGAATGTATAAAGAGAGGGACCGAGTTGGTTTAAGCTATTGCGAATAGTCTTTTCAACTCACTTTCAACTGAAGGCATAGACGGTCCCATTGTGCACATGTTCGCTTCCTGAAACTAAGCTGCCAAGATAGAAAGCATGTGAGTCATTCATCTTATGATTCTCCAACGATTTTATTTTATTTTTTATTTTTTATTTTTATTTTTTAGGTTTGATCATGTATATGAGCATTTGGTAGTGAAACATGTATAGTGCTTCACAATTGAAAAGAAGTGGAATGGTAGTTTCAGGTAATTGTCGAGATTTTTGTTGATCCTCTTTTGTTGTGCTGCCAATTTACGGTTCCTATCATGTAAATTGGTTGACTAAAATGTTAGCGTATGCAAAAAGCCTTTTGCCAAAACAAAGGGTAAATCATTACTGACACTGTAGGAATTTTGAAACGTGTAGGTGGACCGTATTTGATTGAGAATAAGATACCGTGCAATATCGATTTTGGCATGAATGTTGGGGATGAGGTATATATCTTAAACCAGATTACTTAATTATAGTTAAATTAACTTTTTTTTTCTTTTTCTGTTATGTAGCTGAAACAGCTAAAGTTGAGTGTTTTAATCGGTTGTATATATCACCTAGTTTACCTGTTCCTACTGCTGCTCAACAGGGACGAGTTTCACAGCAGGTGAGTGAAAATTCTGGGTTCTTAATTTTCTATTTTCTGATTGAAATTTGATGGTATATCTGATTCAATTGGAAGACTAAGCTAAAAGTACAAGTGGTATTTTTTGGTTAATTTGTTGGTTTTTTGGATGGCTCTTCTGGGTTGTTGTTGATTGTATGTTTTCTGATTGAATTTGGCATCAATTTATCCAATGGATTAATGAGCTAAAACTACAAGTGGGGTTGTTTTGATTTTTGGGTTGTTTAATTTTCTGTTATTTTGTTATGAGAAAATAAGGATTTAAACATGTTAATTAGCTAAGAATTAGTTTACATTGGACAATATATATGATTTTGGATTCGTGTTGGTGTAGCTAGGGACAATTATATCTGTGGATGGATGTTGGGTTGGAAGGTCTACTCATAAAGAAGAACAAATCTAAGGGTAGAGTGAAACTGAAAAGCAGCCAAACTTAAATTGCAATTTGCCAAAGAGCACGATTGGCCCTTTGTTTTAAAATTTTCATACTTCTCATTCTTATGTACCCTTATGTATCGATAACGTTATTCAACTTTAAAACTTTATCCGAAACCATTTGGTGGGTGTTTGGAATTTTGGAATTAGATTTTCAATTTGGTTTGTGAATTGCTAACTTTATCAACTCCTCTTGCTTAACCTCAATTATTTCAGTTGGCATTGGTTGCAGACCCATTTGTTGAGGCTCGAAGAAAAAGGAAGGGGGGAAAGTGTATTCTTGCCATAGATTTTCTGTTGGGAGTGAGCATTGAAGAAAAGGGAAGGTGATAACAGCGGAAGAGGTGGCTTTTTGCTTTTGGCCTTTTGTTTTCTTCATTTTGCTTAATGTTGAGACTTGAGAAAAGAACTTCTAATGTTGAACCCCAATTCGAGAAGATAATGTGAAGAAAAAAAAAAGACACCATAATAATTAGCAAGCAAAAAAAAAAAAGAAAAAAAAGGTGGATTGGTTAGTGTACAATTCATAAATTTCATTTTTGGGTACAATGGGTAGGTGCAAAAAGACTAAGTTAGATGATTGAACATAATAAAAAATTGAAAATAATAAGAAATTGTTGTGATGGACACAAACACATTTTATAAAATAATCACTTAAGAAATATAAGAATATCTAAAACAACACATCTTTGGGGCGCGTAGCGCCCGTGATGCAAAAATGCCTCTCGCACGCACGTTAGTGCGTGCAGAGAGGCTAGTTTTAATTATGTCCTATTCTTTGACAATAACGCAGCCTAGGTGGTGCAATGGGGAGATAGGATTAGACGGATCCTCTTTTTTGAGGATTTTAGAAATCCTTTAATTATCTTCTTTCATCGTAAATTGGGCAGTTAGAAATTATTTAAAATTAACTACAAACAATACATAATGAAAACTGACCGCATAATGTACGATGAACGAACAAAATCAAAGGATTCCGAGATCCTTATTGTGAGGATCCGGTGATGATCGTATCTCTGATGATGATTCTATCTCATGCATTGGGGAATCCTTAACCCCAGTAAGAGCAACTCCACCGTGATGGATTGCTCGGGGGATAGGCCAGAGAAAAGGGTCTGAGGCCCAGTGGATTTGCTCTAGCGTGAAGGAGCCTGAGTGGAGGTGGAGGCCCGAGCTCCGGGCCTGTGAAGAATTGCCAGCCCGTGAGCTCGAGTGGATGTGACGCCAGGGCTAACGCCAGCCCGGTGTTAGGCCCTTTTTTTATTTATTTTTTCTATCAGGCGCGTGCACCCCGCTCGCACGTGGGGGGGCGTCGCCGACATATTTTCAGAAAAATCAGCCCACTTTTCAGACTGAAATGTTACTGTTGGGAAGCCACGTGGCTTTCCACGGTCCGTTCGATCTCAACGGCTCTTTAACTTGGACCGTTCGATCTCAACGGTAAAAATAATAAAATAAAAATCTTATTTAATATTAATCGTTCGATCTGAGATCAATGGTCGATATTAATAGGCTTTATAAATAAATAAATAAAATAAAAATAGTTTTAAAATTAAGAAAAGTTACCGTTGTGACACATGGCACAATCTGACGTGTTGGAATTCAAATTTTTTTATATCCAATAGAAGAGATTAATTAGTTGAATAAAAATTTAAACAAATTGTAAAAAATCCGAAAAAAAATACAAATATTTTATTGCCTATTGTCAGGGCTATTGAAGTGAAACGATGGAGATGCAAAAGACGAATGGCAGTTACTGTTCACTGAATGGATAGCATGTATTGCCTGGTGGGAAGTTTCACACGCTGAAACTGCCCTAAGTTTGTAAATATACTCTTATGAAAAATATACTTAACCCCTTAAATAACAGTAGCAGATGAGTTATGGCCAAATTTAGTGGGTCATTTGCTTTCTATGGTTCACACTTCACATCCCTCTCACATCCCTATGAATTATGGCCAAATTTAGTGGGCCATTTGCATTCTATGGTTCTCTGGGCCATTTGCTTTTTATGGTTCACACTTCACATCCCACATCCCTATGAGTTATGGCCAAATTTAGTGGGCCATTTGCTTTTATGGTTCACACTTCACATCCCTATCTTCTGCCATGAATAATAGTTGTGGTTATATTTTAATAACTTCATTCATTTCAATTAATCAAGTTGTCTTAGGAGTATAATAATGCAACCAAATCATCTATGATTAAGACTATCTCCAATGGTGACCTAAAACCTACAAAATATTTAGCCCAGAAAATTTAGGTTTTAACCCAAAAACAGTTTTTCTACTCCAACCCTTCTGGCCTAAAATTTTAGCCCCATATTATCAAAGAATGAATTAAGACTTTTTTTTTAAATTAACTTTTTTAAAAAAAAAAACTATGTAAACTATCCTAAATTAATTTTATGAACATTTTAACCTAAAAATATTTAAATTCCGATAAATTTTGAAAAATCACTAAATCAATACATGAAAATCATGATAAACCACATAAACTTAAAAAAAAAAAAAAAAAAAAAAAAAAAAAAAAGACAATTAATAAACCACATAAACTTAATACAATCGAAAACTCATAGACTACATAAACTTAATAATGATATCCACCATCTTGACTTGGTGATGGACTTGGGTGATAGTTTTGAGATGAATCATCATCTTGAAATATACTCCTTGTGGCATTCCTTCGTAAAATTTCCTTTTGCTTACCACGTAAGTATTTCTTCCTCTCTGGAGTGTATTTGTCGAGGTCCTCCATTATCAAATTAGTTTTGTACCTTTCTTGCTCCCTATCCCCTTCTTCCTACATGGCCAAAAACATTTAGGCCGATACTTCTTGCCGACGGCACTGGTTTTCGTTCATTCTTGGCATTTCGCTAGCAAATTGTGCACGTATCGGATCTTGGGACTTCCCTTTTCTCTTTGTTTCCTTTTGCTTATCTCTACCTGGGGGCCTTGGAAAAGAAGAAGTTTGGCTCATTTGGTCGACACCTTCATTGTCGGCAAAATTCACACCTTCATTGACATCATTTGGGGGTGGGGCTTCGTTATGAAATAATCTTCCACATTGTTGATTCGCATTGGTTCCCCACCTCGGACAATCCTTGAGGATGTTCCAAGCATGATGCAACTTAAAAGCTTGATTTTTTGGTGTAGTTCTTGTCTTATAAAATGTCATTGGTTTGTCACCCTATGCAACAAATACATAAAAACAATTAGTTGCAAAATACTATTATGTACATGACAATTAAAATATCAACAAAGAAACTCACAATTTCTGAGGCGCCCCTTCCACTAGGCATGTTAACCATGGCTCTCTCCAAGCTTCCCTTCCACAAAGTGCACGCTTTGTTGATAATCTTCCACCGATCATAAACACCACCAACTTCCCTTCGACTGGCGTTGGAGTTTTCATGGAACTTATCAACGATTTTACCCCACAAAACCTTTCTATTTTGATTGGTGTCGACGGCACCATCTTCGCTAACAGAAATCCATGCCAAACATAAAGCAATATATTCGTCAAAGGTCCAATTACGACCTCTAACATGCTCTTTTGTCATCTCAAAAATTTTGGAAATGAGAAGAAATGGTAGAAAGAAAAATTGGAAGAATTGTAGGAGAAAAGTGAGCTTTGTGTGGATGTTTGAACAAATACATAGGTATTTATAGAGTTTTTGGTTGAATTTTAAGTTAAATAATTTTTTTAAATTATTTTAGTTGGATTTAAATTTGGACCGTTAGATCTTTTTTTTTTTACCGTTAGATTTGATTATATTCGATCTAAGACATTAAATTCAATAAATATATAAATATAAAACTTAAAAAAAATAATTTGAACCTGGACTGTTGGATTAACCAACGGCCCATTTAAATGGAGCCGTTGGATGAAGAAAAGTAGCGTTGGGCTACAGTAAAACTGACAGCACAGATGCACAACCCACGTGGGTAGGCCTTCAGCTGCACTGCTTGTGGTGCGTGAGGGAAATTGGGTTTTGGGGTGTGGGCTTCACAACCCATTTTTCACTCTCATCCGTGGGTCTCACCTCAATATGTGGGCTAAATTTGTGACTTGTATTTGCCTTCATTTTAAGTTTTAGGTTTTAGGTTTGGTTTAAGTTTTGGGTTGGAGTGGATTTTGGAGGGTAAAAAAAGGGAAAATGTAAGTTATAAGCCACCATTGGAGATGGTCTAAGAGGTAAAATTACAAATTTATCTTTCCTCGCCTAATGGTGGCAGAGCTATGATGATCTGATACTGTAAAGAAAGTTTAGATTTCATTGTAAAACTAATTGATAATATGAGAAGTAATCCAATTACTTATAAACAATTTGTTTGCACCCGAATTTGTGTTGTCGGCTCAACCAATCAAGATCGTTGAATGAACAAAATTTCAAACATTTGGATAACAGATTGGTTGAGAAAATTTTCAAGTATTATTAGGGGATAACACTGTGGTTTTAATCATAATGATTATCTATCATTAATATTTTAAGTTATTTAGACTTAATATCTAGATTCCAGTTCGTTTGGATGATGGAAGAGGATCCCCTTCGGATCCTCTTTATGGGGATTCCGAGAATCCTTAAATCCGGTACGTCTATCGTTCATCGTGCGGTCATAAATTATTTTAAATAATTGTATTTAAAATTAGACATGAATAATACTTGAAGAAAACTAACCGTACGATGAACGATAAATGCACCAGATATGAGGATCCCCACAAAAAGGATCTGGAGGGAATCCCCTTCCTTAGATGATGATGGAAAATAGCCATATTGATTTGATAGAATTTGGCGATGCCGTGTGGGTTGATACGGCTGTGATTTCTTTAAAAAATAGTGCATACATGGGATAAGGGTTAAATAAAAAGAAAAACTAATGAAAAAAACTTGAAAATTTGAAAACTTTGAGTTTTAACGATAAAGATAAAATAAAAGGTAAAGTGAATAGTACCAGAATTAATTTTTTAATATAAAAATATGGTTTTTCGTTAAAGTGAACAGTGCCGGAAGTTTTTCGTTAAAGTTCTCTAAATAAAATTTGTGATGGGGTGGAGTTGAAATGCAATTTGTGACTAATGGGAGAGTCCTATCTGAAGAGAAATTTATACGCTGATTGGCACAGTATCTAGTTTGAAGTAGCCTTGTCCTGCTGCAGAGCTGCCTTGATGAAGTCCACGACGACCGATGCTAACTTGGCTTGATGCGAGGTGTACAAATGATTAGCGCCTTCTATTAGATGTAATTTGTGGTTAGGTATTATCTTGGCAAACTCTAGTGCATCTTCAACAGGGTTGATTTCGTCGGTGGTTCCATGGATTGTCACCACCCTGTATGTATAGAATCGCAGATGAACTCAGCCATGCGGAAATGCAACAAAAAGAAAGGAAACATGAAACCATGAGAACCGAGTTAACTACAGTTTGCTTACCGGCATTCTTTGTCAATCTTAAGGCAGGATTCGTGCATATCAGTACTTAGGCGATCCATCAAACTCTCCTTGGTCACACGATAATTACCATCTCCTACAAGCATGGCTCCATTAACCGTGTTGAACGCCAGCACATGCATTGCTTGTTTTTGTGTGTTTAAGTGTGTTGTGTGCGGATGTTACTGAACATAAATGGAAAGAAGCTGAAAAGAATTATTAAATTACCTGACTTATTCTTAACATCAATGAAACCTTCCTTCTTGATTACTTCCATAAAGTCTTTTCCATAGTGTTCTTCAATGCCTCTCTTCAGATCATAACGTCCAGAAACGTTGACAACCGTACATATGTCATGATATATAGAAGCATACAGAAGCACAGCATCGCCTCCTGTAGTAACAATATTCAGCAATACCTTTGGTACACAATACGAAATTACTCATTCGAAATATTCATCAATAGCAATGTGTCTTTGATCGTGCAACACAATCCAACGTACCTCTACTGTGTCCAATAATTGCACTGGGTGCACGTTTTACCCCAGAGAAGTATTCGACAACAGAGTGCAAGTCATCAGCCTCTCTCCGAAAGCTAGCATGCTGAATGGTGCCTTCACTTTCCCTGACAACCAAAAAACCAAAACTAATCAGGATCAATAAAATCGTTAGATCTCAAACTGACAACAACGCAAACTTTGCAAGACCAGTACGATGAAGACAGAGCCACGCTTACAACTATGAAAC
Source organism: Pyrus communis (assembly GCF_963583255.1). Classification (NCBI taxonomy): domain Eukaryota; kingdom Viridiplantae; phylum Streptophyta; class Magnoliopsida; order Rosales; family Rosaceae; genus Pyrus; species Pyrus communis. The sequence goes on from NC_084812.1 coordinate 4,916,856, forward strand.
TAACAAGGCCCACACAACGAAACTCTACACAAAACCTGTTATATTCAAGGATTTCAAACCCTGTAATTCGCCAGACTTACCCATTTCCGGCAAAGTCAAAACGGAAGGAACTGATCCCTTCCTTTTCCAGTGCAACAGCAAGGTTCACCATGATAGAGTTTTCCTGGAAATCAAGAGACAGAAGCCGTGAAACTTTTGCTCACAATGATCCCAAGTTGCCAACCAACCAAGCATAACAATTTTCCACGAACGATGAACTATGCTTTACTCTTCCTTTTTTTGAGTAGGGTGACACCGTTAGTGGATTAGACAGTTAGTTGTTAGGGGAGAGGGAACCGGTGGGGATTGAACATGCACCAGAGTGTATTATCATCAATTATTAAAACATTATCGTCTTCAAAATACAAACTAAATTATCCAACAACCAAAGTTCGACGATAGATGTGAATGAAATATTAGAAAAATAATTTAAATTATAAACATTCCTAATCCAGCTGGAACCGAATCCAACAACAACAATAATAACAACATTTGATATATCAAAAATCCAACCTTGGTGGCTCGAAAACCATGACATAAGATTACAAGGTCCGCGGAACTGGTTTCGTGTAACAATCCCACAAGCTTTTCACCGTGTTTGTTGGCTACGATGATTTTCTGTTGCTGACCCACTGACATCGCAATTCGAAAAGAAAAAAAAAAAAAAACAAATGTCCACTAAACTTTTGGTAAAGTCGGCAACTTGATGGCAATAAGAACATGAAAATTCACAAACAAATATATATAACGTGAGACGATGAAATTTCTGACCTGGGTTTTTAGCAGCTTCTGCCATTTTCAAGATTCGTTTGGAGCTGCGATTGCAGGAAAGATTATTTTGTGATGGGAAGCTTTATGGAAGTGAAAGAGCTTGAGAGCAGCATATTAATTCAGATTATAAGCTAGTTAACGATTAATTAATCCTCAAGGCATTGGAAGTTTACCTAGAAACTTTTGCTTGCTGCTCTTGTTGCTCTGAATTGCAATCTACACAGCTCCTGTGAGTTTGGAACTGGGAGAGTATCGGACCAATCCAGTCGGATCAGTTCCCAACCAAATAATGTTTTGGGTTTTTCAGGTTTTGGTCCACAAAAGTCTCTTTCTTACCCGTTGAACCCTGATTATTTATGGGATTATCAAAACTGCCATTTATCTATCTTTACATTTGAGCAATGAAGTTGTTATTCCAGCAATATATACATCACTTTTAGCTTCTCACTTAACAGCGTTTAATTATGCCTGTTGTTTTCTAACTTAGTATTTTTTGGTAATTCAAGCAATATACTAATATAATATACTCTTCGTCAATAGCATAACATTAGCATCAATCAAGAATTTCACTCAACCATTGGGTTGAAAAGATGATCGGTAGTATTCCTATTTACTCGTAATTGGAAGGCCTAATACTATCGGCTCATATGTATAACGAGTAAAATACCTAATTATAGTTGACCCAATTTACGATTTAGCTAAAAAGCCATTATTAAAATATAAATGAAAAACCTATAAAAAGACATAATTAGAACTTGAATGGACAAGAGAAGACACTGTAAGCAGTAATATAAAGAATCAAACTACAACTGCATAGCAAACCAACACGACACTAGGGTTACCATAAGCATATACGCTTCAGTAACTGAAGGACCATCTCGTGCAGTACAAGAAATCAACTTACCTGGAGGTATCGCCATTCTGAGAGCAACAGATGAAGTCTTCTACTTCCAACACTCGTTAAATCTCCTCTCTAAGTGAATAGGGTTTTAGATATTAAGGAAGCCTTAGTGTGGAAGCAGGGACTTCAACTATTTATACAATCACTCATCGATAGAGATCCACTCGGTCCAGCCTATTAACAGAAGGAGTGTTGATCTCTTATCTCAAAGAGTTTTAGTCCCATCATGACTTGATATACTAGTGTATATCAGATAAGGATCGAAACTAGGACAGCTGCAATACATGAAACTCCATGACTCTTATCGCGTTAGGGCTCTCAAACTTCTCGTGTTTCACACAACCAGTACAACCAGTTATGCGCCACACAAGTAGTCCAGTTGTGATCTCATTGTCATTCAAACAAGGTTTTACATTCTCCCACTTGAATGTCAATGATATGCCTCAATACAATAAGAATCATGATGATCATTGAGTTCCCAAAAGCTTGCAACTGATCCTACTCAGTGACTTGTCATTTTTTAAGAAAAATATAGGACCACAGAAAACAAAGCACGCATTGCTTGCACTTTGCACTCTGTGATCACATACATATTTATCATAAAAACACTATGCCACCTTTACGAGTCATGATGTTGAGAACTGATAATTTGTATCGTCAGATATCAGTTCCATATAACAAACTGGAATGATTCCAGTACCAAAGTCGTTTGTCAAAGCATAATCAGCTATTCAAACAAGTCAATAATAATTAACAACTGTCTAAAATCACAATAAAGATAACTGCAATAAAACCTACGTAGTTCATGGAGTGCTTACTCCCACTCATTAACAGAATCAAAGAGTTCTTTCACTCCCATGTTGAAGACATGTTTCTTGAAGACTCCCACTGGTAAGGCCTTTGTCATCGGGTCAGCTACCATTAAGCTTGTGTGGATGTACTCAATTTCGACAGTCTCCTTCTTCACTTCATCTCTCACTTTTAGGTACTTAATATCCATCAATCTACTAGCATATGACCTTTTGTTATTCTTTGAAAAGAAAACTGCAGCTTTGTTGTCACAATACAACTTGAGGGGCCTGTCAACATTGTCAACGATTTCCAATCCTCTCACCATGTTTTTGAGCCAAACAGCTTGTTGAGTTGCTGCATAGCACCCTATAAACTCAGCTTCCATGGTTGAAGATGCAATACTCTTCTGTTTTGCACTTTTCCACGATACTGCACCATTAGCCAACAGAAAAATGTAACCATTCGTCGATTTTCTGTCGTCCACACATCCTGCCAAGTCTGAATCTGTGAATCCCACCAACTCCAGCTTGTCCACATAACTATAAGTTAACATGAAATCTCTTGTTCTTTTAAGATACCTCAGTACCTTTTTCGCTGCAACCCAATGTTCTGTACCAGGATTTGATTGAAACCTTCCTAGTACACTTACTGCAAAAGCCAGGTCCGGTCTTGTGCATACCTGGGCATACATAAGACTCCCTACAAGAGATGCATAGGGCTTATCCTTCATTCCCTCATTCTCTAATTCATTTTTGGGACATTGATCACTGCTCAGTTTGTCTCCTTTGCCAATAGGCAATTCACCACTCGAACACTTGTCCATATTGAATCTTTTAGTGACTCTGTCGATGTACTGCCTTTGGGAGAGACCAAGAGACTTCTTAGCACGATCTCTTACAATTTCTATTCCTAAAACGAATCGAGCTTCCCCCAAGTCCTTCATGTCAAAGTTTTGAATGAGCATACTCTTAGTTGTCTGTAGTAGAGACATCTCGGAGCTAGCTAATAATATATCGTCCACATACAACACTAAGAATATAACCTTTGACCCAAGGACTTTCAGATAAATACACTCATCCATTTTGTTTTCTTGAAAACCTGAAGCTGCCATTACCTGATCAAATATCTTATTCCATTGCCTTGAGGCTTGTTTTAAGCCGTATATAGACTTATTCAGCTTACAAACCATCGTTTCTTTCCCCCTTTCAACAAATCCAGGTGCTTGGTGCATGTAGATATCTTCTTCAAGGTCTCCATTCAGAAATGCCGTCTTGACATCCATTTGGTGAAGTTTTAAATCAAAGTGTGCCGTGATAGCTAGGATTATTCTCATGGAATCTTTTGTTGAGACTGGAGAAAACGTCTCATTGTAGTCAATTCCTTCCCTTTGTGTAAAACCCTTCGCTACTAGCCTTGCTTTGTGTTTGTCAATGTTGCCTTGTGAGTCTCGTTTTGTCTTGAACACCCACCTGCAACCAATGATTTTTGTTGTCCCAGTTGGCTGTGGAACTAGACTCCACACATTGTTTTTCTCCATAGATTCCAGTTCTTCATGCATGGCTTGTTTCCATAACGTTGATCGTGCACTTGATATTGCTTGATTGTAGGACAAGGGATCATCTTCATCACCTATAGTGTGTTCTGCCTCATTTAGGTACACGAAATCAGGCAGTAATACTGCTTTACGTACTCGCTGTGATTTGCGAACATTCGATTCCAACCTTGTAGTAACTGGAGCATTTGTGAGATCTTCTTCAGTTGTTTGTACATGTGCATGTACTTCACTTTCTTGGACATCTGCACAGGCCATGTGTTCCTCATTTGTTGTCTCATCTTCATAGGACATATGTAAGTTGCTATGAAGAGGACGTGGCTGCATGGGAATACTGTGAGTGGATGCGTGCTGATCAGGCAACTCACTGTTAAGTGGGATTTCTTCAAAATCTGGGGATAGAGCTGCTGAGTTACTGAAATCAGTCTCATCCTCATCTTCAAGAAATCGTGCATTATGTGTTTCCATGACCCTCGAGTGACTGTTAGGGCAATAGAATTTATACCCTTTAGACTTCTCAGAATATCCAATGAATTTGCAACTGATGGTTCTTGGATCAAGTTTCTTCTCTGTTGGATTATAAAATCTGGCCTTAGCATTGCAACCCCATACATGAAAGTGGTTAAAACTCGGTTTCCTTCCAGTCCAAGCTTCGAATGGAATCTTGTCCACTGACTTGCTTGGTACCCGATTCAATATATAGTTTGCAGTTTTCAGTGCTTCTCCCCAGAGAAACATTGGAAGCTTTGAATGTGCAAACATGGATCTGATCATGTCTTTTAGGGTTCGATTCCTTCGTTCAGCAACTCCATTTTGATGCGGAGTCCCAGGTGTAGTATACTGGGCCACGATGCCATTTTGTTCAAGATAAGTTGCAAAAGGTCCTTTGTGTTGTCCAGCCTCAGTGAACCTGCCAAAATACTCACCACCTCTATCGGATCTCACAATCTTAATGTGTTTGTCCAGTTGTTTTTCAACTTCCAAATGAAATGTTTTAAAGCATTGCAAGGCTTCAGATTTTTCAGAAATAAGGAAAATATATGCAAACCGTGAAAAATCATCAATGAAGGTTATGAAATATGATTTTCCACAGATGGTTTTAATTGGAAAAGGTCCACAAATGTCAGTGTGTATGATTTCTAATAGACATTGGCTACGGTTTGACCCTATTTTCCTAGTATTAGTGAGCTTTCCCTTAAAACAGTTAATACACTCTTTAAAGTTGCTGAAATCAAGTTGTGGCAACAAGTCTTGTTTTGTAAGTGTGATGATCCTTTCTTTAGAGATGTGCCCCAACCTTTTGTGCCAAAGCATTGAGGTTTTTGCATGAGAGAGCACCTTTTTAGAATCAACACTTTGAACATTAAAACATTCAATCTCATAAGTACAATTCATTTGCCACATATCAACTTTGAGATTAGCTTCACCAAGCAATTTATTCGAGTCATTTGAATGGAAAAACTTTACACTTTGACTGTCACCCACAAATGTAAAGCCGGACTTAACTAACTTAGATGCAGAAATTAAATTCCTTCGCATGGAAGGTACATAAAGTACTGGACTTAATTCTAAAATAAAGCTAGAGGAAAGAACTAATTTGACACTTCCTATGGATTCGACAGCAACTTTGCTCCCATTCCCCACATAGACATTGTAGACTTCATTGTTTATCACCCTTGTTTTTGAGAAGCCCTGCAAGGAATTGGTTATGTGAATAGAACAGCCCGTGTCAAACCACCAACTATTAGGAGGAATATAAACTAGATTGGACTCAACACACACAAAAACATTTATTTCATTACCTTTCTTAACAAGCCAATTCTTGAAGCCATTGCAATTCTTTCTTAAGTGACCTGTTTCTTTGCAAAAATAACACTCATTTTCTTTCTCAGTTTCGACATTAGCAGTTTTAATTTTATGAGATCCTTTAGAGATGATGTTAGCATTTTTAAATGAAGAAGAAATTTCTTTCTTCTTCTTCTTACCAGCAGCCACGGTTGAACCTTGATTGAAGTCCCTTTTGCGTTTTTCTCCTTGCACAAAATTCACATCCACTGATTTGTCACTCCTGAGCCGATCTTCTTCTTGTGCACACATAGTGATCAGTTCATCAATGCCCCATTTAACCTTCTGAGTGTTATATGAAACTTTGAGCTGCCCATATTTTGAAGGCAGGGAGTTCAAAGCCATATGAACTAGGAACTGATCAGTCATGGGTACTTCAAGGTCTTTTAACTTTTGAGCAAGATCAACCATCTTCAGAATGTGTTCCCTAACACTTCCCTCACCATCAAATTTCATTGAAGTAATTTGAGTTAGAAAAGTCCCAGTTTCTGCCTTGTCAGACTCTTTAAACTTTTCCCCAACTGCAGCCAAGAAGTCTTTTGCATTATCCTGTTTTGGAACACCCCCTTTAACTGACGGAGCCATAGCTTTCCTCATAATCATCAGTGACATTCGATTTGTTCTCTCCCACTTCTCAGCCTTTGCCTTATGATCTGCAGTGCTCTCTGCAGTAATAGCTGCAGGTTTTTCCTCCCTTAATGCCAAATCGAGATCCATAAGGCCAAGAACCATTTCAACATCCTCCTTCCACTTCTTGTAGTTAGAACCGGTCAAAGTCTCAATATTATTGAAATTGAGGGATGTCATATGAGGAGCTGCAAAACCAAAGGTTAATTTTCACAGTTGTTAGTTATCTAAGTGTCAATAATCAAACGGAAAATGATACCTAATCCTTTTTCCGACACATAATCGTATAAGCATAGTATCATCTTTGGACAGAAACCATTTATACTAGATTTGCATAGCCAAAATATTGAATACAAGGGCAGTTTACATAACTTCAACACTTTTGAGCAGATGAAGAATATAATCTTGTCAATTCAATACTTCACTATACATTGATTCATTTGTTTAACTTGAATAAATAAACACTTTTGAGCAGATTATCATTCACGTAATACAGATGAATCACATGTTCGATTCTTTAGACAACAAGCCAAAATCAACAAACTAAACACTTTTGAGCAGATTAGGTGTTGAGATCCTTGTTTACGATTCAAATAAAATATGAATCCAAAAGTTCTTCTTGGTTGAGTTTTTCCAGTGCTGTAACCATCCTTTAAATGATCTTATCTGGACAAAATAGCAAACACAACTGGAGGTATCCACAGCAATAGTTGATTATGTATATAGTGACCATGCAGAATCAATTGTCAGTATGCAGCGGAAGCATATAAATGACACAGGATCAAAATAAATATGTATGTGTTCATATCGAAAGTTAACCATATTGATTAAGGAACCCTAGCCATGTTGGGTTGGCTCTGATACCACATGTAAGCAGTAATATAAAGAATCAAACTACAACTGCATAGCAAACCAACACGACACTAGGGTTACCATAAGCATATACGCTTCAGTAACTGAAGGACCATCCCGTGCAGTACAAGAAATCAACTTACCTGGAGGTATCGCCATTCTGAGAGCAACAGATGAAGTCTTCTACTTCCAACACTCGTTAAATCTCCTCTCTAAGTGAATAGGGTTTTAGATATTAAGGAAGCCTTAGTGTGGAAGCAGGGACTTCAACTATTTATACAATCACTCATCGATAGAGATCCACTCGGTCCAGCCTATTAACAGAAGGAGTGTTGATCTCTTATCTCAAAGAGTTTTAGTCCCATCATGACTTGATATACTAGTGTATATCAGATAAGGATCGAAACTAGGACAGCTGCAATACATGAAACTCCATGACTCTTATCGCATTAGGGCTCTCAAACTTCTCGTGTTTCACACAACCAGTACAACCAGTTATGCGCCACACAAGTAGTCCAGTTGTGATCTCATTGTCATTCAAACAAGGTTTTACAGACACATCACACATAGATGGCTAGGTTGGTACCAACCTTGGCTTAATTGCCGTTATGCGACAATAAAATCTCATTGTTCCCCTAATGTCTCACTTAACCCCCTTTACTTTTCCTCCATGTCTTACATTATCCATTTTGTCAACTCTCTCATCAAAACCCTAATGCATCAAATTTCAGTTGAATAGAACCTTGGTTTCACGAGGCAATGGAATATATACATCATCAACTTCACTAATTCATCAGCATGAACTTGGACTTGATATAGGCAAGGTATGAACTGTTCTTAGAGGCTCTATGGATCCATGATGCACCCCACAAAAGCTCATCCTAATTAATAGCACAATTGGGGTCATAAGAGGAACTTTAATGGGATTAAAATAATGATAATATGTACAGATAGAACTAATTACAAGCTTTAAATAAAAAATAAAAGTGAGGAACTACATAAATTATGGTATGTTTGGTGTCCCTCCAGCTCTGATTTTTTATTAAAAGTTAATGACGTGTTCCATTTGTGCATATTTTTTTGTAAAAGAAAGCAATTAGAAGCAAATTACGCATACGCATTTAGGTTACGTGTATCCTGAGTATGAGCAGCAAAAAGGGCAGACCGTTGAACTAATTAAGTCACTGTAAGAACCTCTGTACTTGTCTACAAAATCAAACATCTGCATGGCGATCGAAATTTAAAATTAGCATTCTTGTTAACACGCGGTGAAGGCGAAGAGATTGCTAAAATGAAGTCAAATTTTGTTTATAGATGTTTACTTTCATTGCTGTGTGAAGCAACTTTGCAGAGTAAGAAGAGTAAGAGTCTTTGAACACTACGGAAGCTACAGCCAATGCAGCAGCAGTCACAGATGCAACATTTGATCCCGGATTTTGGGTTGACACCTTGTACACATTGCGCAGCCTGCAATCACCAAAACATGCGACTGTTTTGGACTTCTCTTCAACTCCAAACCAACGTCGTTAATAAAAAGTCAATTCTTATAGCCTTCAGTACCATGGTTTAGTGCTATATTTTATTGTCTATTTAGTATCCCAGTTCTTTTTTTTATTAAAATTTTAAGCGGTTTTATTTGTGCATATTTGCTTGTTTCTTTGGATCATCATGTGTTGGGGCATGGGGAAGATATGGAGGAGGACAAGGGAGAATAACGAATGGTTTTTCTTCCTATATTCCATTTGAGTCTCTCTGGATATCAGCATTCATTTGCAGGAATACATGTGTTCTCCATACCGTAAATGTCTAGTAGAAAGCCCTAAGAGAAAGAAAAGGGGTGAAAAGGAGGAGGAGGTGGAAGGTTTGTATAAGAGAGTAAAATACGTAAAATAAATGCAAAAATTAGACAGAAATTAGATTATGGTGTGTACTTTTAATTTTATGTAATGGTAAAATTTTTAATGTATCTACAATGTATCTCTTTATCTATTTTTCTCATCATGTGGTGAGACGTACGTCGCGTTATAAAAAAGATAAAGAGATAAAAATATATGAACGATCTACATTCCAGAAATTCTACGTAACTAAGTTTTTTTGTCGTTTTTTTTTTGTATTTTTTTTTTTCTACATGCTTTGCTCGTGGCAAAAGGAAAAAAATAATGTAATGTAAAAAAAAAAAAAAAGTTCAAGTGGAGTAATTAAAGAAGTAAAAGGAGTGGGGGCCACGTGCGCTTAATTGCAGCGGAATCACTCTCTCCTCTCGCAGCCGGCATGAAGAAAAGGTCCATTTCACCACTAGCTCTTGTTGTCAGAATTCCTCTCCCTCACTCGGTCTCTCTCTCTCTCTCCCTCCCTCTCAATCCTCTCGCGTTTTCTTCTCTCGCCCCCGCCGTCATTGTGCACACACGGTGTATAGCTTTCCCGGCAACATTGTGCACACCGGCTCAGACCGGCTCAGTCTCTGCGATCAACCGGACGGACCGGTTAGATCGGAGGAGGCACCGGGTCGGAGCGGATGGACCGGTTGGACCGGGTCGGGCCGGATGAACCAGGTCGGGCGGGCTGGACCATATCGGACCGGGTCGAAGCGGCTTGAACCAGGTCGGACTATCGCTCGGCCGGCGGAGACGAGCCAACGTTGACGGAATGGGCTTCGGACCCGATGGTTTGATAAGTCCCACGATGTTTGGGAGCCATGGTTTTAGGGGACTTGTTAAATGATCCGAAAGAGCAGAAGCTCAAACTTGTGGGATGGGATGCAATGCAATAAACTCAACTCTGAATTTAACTTTTTACCAAACTCGAAATGGATACGAAAGAAAATGATGGACAATATTAAAACCCTTGTTTTTAAATTCCTTAATTTAAAAAGAATTCTGGATCAGGAAATCAATGGTTCACAAAATGGATCTCCGAAATTCTCACTCGTTTAAGTAGTCAATAGGTTCAGACTTGTTCAACCTTGAAGAACAGCTTTCTTCGGGGTCCGTTGGTTGTCAATAATCCGAGCTACTGCCCTCAAAACCGGCATCTTCACATTATACTTGTGCACTAGTACAATCACAGGCACAGCTCCTGCTGTTGATACACCTTCAACCACCTAGAAAACCGCATAACGTTACCACGTGATTCATGGAACTTTGTAGACCGGTGGTTATTGCCGGCTTCGCGCCCATCTTCACGTGAAGATGGGCCTGGGATCTGCCACAACCTTGAAGTGCTGATTCTCAGATAGTCACAAGCCAGAAGCTGCTGAGTTGCATTTGCCAATTCTCTTGTCTTTCGACGCTACAACCATTGCTACAAAATCAAAAAAGTAGCAAAACATGATTAGTACCTTTAAAACATGATTTAGTGGAATGTTGATTCAACAATGTTGTTTCTTTTTTCCACATACCTGTTGGTAATTTATTCATCAGCTCCAGAGCAAAAGAAGGCCCTGATAGTGCAATGAAAGGTTCCCGATGATTCTTCAACGCTTGAGGAGTGATCTGAGACACGGTCCTCAGCGTATTGACCTCTGAACTCTTGCCAACTGATATGAAAGGCAAGCCTGGATTAACATGTTCTGGAATCCTTCAAGAAACGACAAGCTGAAAAACCTGCACAGGGACTGCATGAAAGCAATAATCGGCACCCAGCTAAGCAGCTTAGGCATCAGTTGTTGCAATTATATTTTCTGGCAGCGCAAATGTTGGTCCATGGTGTCCCAAGAAGGTAAGAACTCCAACCTGTCCGACGCTTCTTCGGCCAAATACGATATACAAGTGGGACCTGCACTATGAGCAAGCTGTGCGAAAAACCCTTTCTTTTCCAGCTTCGCACCAACTTGGGCGAAATGTGTAAGAATATGAACATGAGTATTTGGTGAACTAGCATCAGCTATTTGGTCCGATTAATATAAGAAAGCCTTATAGGAAGATGAATGTGAGTTCTTGTTGATAGAGGAATCTGTCATGGAGAAGAACTGATATAGGCTAGGAAACATGAGTTGTTTCCTAAGTGGATTGTAATAGGAAATCCTCATTGGATTAGGAGAGGTGTATGTATATATATATGCTGTAATCTCTGCTCTCGGGGACACACGCTCATTCAAGAACTAAGCCCTATTCATAGTTAGAGCATTAAGAGTTCTGCCAGAGAGGAGAAGAGTTGCAGCATACAGAATCTGGACATCCGCTGCAATGGCATTTTCCAATGGAGGTTCATCAGGTTAGTGTGATTATGATTGTTCATGTCTAAACAGTTTTGTGCTTTCTTGATTGTGTTTATTGTGGCTTTAATCTGGATCTTGGCTATGTTAATCTTACATGTGGCATCAGAGCCTTAGATTTAAGTTCTTAAAATCAATCAAGCACGGGTCAATGAAAATCACCATGATCAGGTTTCGAAACCGGTTTTGAATCTCAAAACAATTCCTTTTAAAACGGCGCGTTTTAATAAAATTAGGTTAGTTTAATATGACTGTCGGTATTCGAAATCGATGCGACTTTCAGTTGGGGGTTTTCTGAGTTTTGTTCTTCTGCAATAGAGAACTCTAACTCGTCCCTCTCATTCTGACCTACTTATTTGCAATCTGAGTAAATCAAATCTTGTTACTGAGTGTTCAATACATGTCCAAAATTGTTTCCGCTGCTGTGTATTGATGGTTGTCTCTTTAAAAGGTATGTAATCTTCAAAACTCGGATCAGAAATATGAATATTTAAGAATCTTGTATGGAGATTTGTATAATAATTTTCATGAACATGAAAGAAGTCGTTCTTAGCATATGATTTCTGAAATATTGCATCTTAAATGATCTGTGTAATGAAAGAAGTCATTCGTAAGATGATTATATCTGGTTAAATTTATTGTCTTTCATCAGATCATAAACTGAGATGTATGGAACAAATCAGTGTGATGGTTGGTTCTGAATATATGGTGATCAGTTTATGATCTACTCTAAAATCAATAATCCTATATGCGCCTATCAACTGGTTGTTGTTAAGATTGTATATATGGATATTGGTTATAAAGCTTTGATGTGCAATAGACTGTGAAACGAAATCAGAACTTTGAATGTTCATTTGGTGATTTCAGGTTCATCGATGTCTGCAATATCAATGAAGACCTTAAACTTGGCAAATATTCCGATCCTCACAGGCGGTAGTAATTACAAGAAGTGGAGGAGGGATATCAACTTGCTATTGACTCTCAATGAGTTTGATATAGCAATTGAAAATCCCAAGCCTGTTATGAGTGATCAAAGCACCAGAGCTGAGAAGTCAGATTTTGAGAGGTGGTCAAGAGCTAATAAGGTAGCACTTTCCATCATAGAAGCTGGAATGACTGACACTATCAGAGGGGGAATTAAGAAACCAGATCTTGCTGTGGAATATTTGGCTGCAATTGAAATGAAATTTAAGGAGTCCGAGAAGGCAGAAGTAAGCCAGTATATGTCTGTGTTGACTCAATACAAGATTGAAGGTACTGGTTCAATAAGGGACCATATAATGAAAATGTCAGATGCTGCCGAGAAGCTAAACTCTATGGATATTAACATTGGTGAAAAGCAGCTTGTATTCATGATTCTTCAAGCCCTTCCTACCAAGTATAATCAGTTAAAGGTCTCTTACAACACTCAGGACAAGAACTGGGGAATAGATGAATTGATTGCACAATGTGTGCAAGAGGAAACTCGGCAGAAGCAAGAGAAAGGCAAGGATATCGAAGAAGCAAATTATGTGCAATCTGGTCGAGAGAAGAGAGCATTCAATAATGGCAGCTCTTCAGGTCCTGGTAAGAATTCTAAATTCACTAAGAATTCTAACAAATTCAATATGTCTGCTAAAGTAAATAACTCCCCTAGAAAATCTATCAACTTTAAACCTAGACCTAAAGATGTGTCTAAACTAAAATGTTTTTGGTGCAAGACTAAAGGGCATTTAAAAGTCAACTGTGAAATTTTCAAAGATTATGTGAAGAGTAAAGAAAAGGAACAAGTACTTGTCTGTGTTGAATCAAACCTTTGTGAAGTACCTGTTGATTCTTGGTGGTTTGACACTGGATGCTCAGTACATATAACTAACTCTTTAAATGGTTTTCAAAAACAAAAGGAAATTGATGATACTTTATACAATGTCTATGTAGGGGAAGGGACAAGGGTAACAGTTCATTCGATAGGGATTGTGAATTTAAAGTTAACTTCTGGTTTTGTTTTAAAATTAAAAGATGTGCTCTATGTGCCAAAGATGAGAAGAAACTTAATTTCTGGCTCTAAAATTGTCAAAGACGGTTTTGTTTTCTTTGCTGATGATGAGTGTTTAAAAATCTTTAAAAAGAACTGTCTAGATTCTGTTTTAGGTACTGCCCTTCTATTTGACAATCTGTGGAGTTTAGAATGTTCTATAGAGTCAAGTAATCACTCAATTTTGAATGTTGGTTTCAAAAGAATGCTAGGAACTGACACTTCTTATATTCTTTGGCATAAGAGGCTAGGGCACATCTCTAAAGAAAGGATTCTTCAACTTTGCAAAGCTGAACTAATTCCCAAACTAGATTCTGCCACTGTAACAGAATGTGTTGATTGTTTGAAAGGAAAAATGACAAACTTTAGAAAACTAGATGCCAAAAGAAGCAAAGGGTTGCTTGAAATCATACACACTGACATTTGTGGTCCTTTTCCAGTCAAAACCATATGTGGAAACAAGTATTTTGTTAACTTTATCGATGATTTCTCTAGACTGGGTTATACTTTTCTGATTAATGAAAAATCTGATGCCCTTAAATGTTTTATTGTTTACAAAACTGAGGTTGAAAAACAGTTAGGTAAAGTTATTAAAATTGTTAGATCGGATAGGGGAGGAGAATACTTTGGCAGGTACACTGAATCAGGACAACAGAAGGGACCATTTGCAATCTATTTAGAGCAAAACGGCATTGTAGCTCAGTATACAACACCTGGGACACCTCAACAAAATGGAGTCTCGGAACGAAGGAATAGAACTCTCATAGGTATGGTGAGGAGCATGATGTCTAGATCCAAATTGCCTGGTTTCTTGTGGGGGGAAGCATTGAAGACAGCAAATTACATTTTGAACAGAGTGCCGAGCAAATCTGTTATTTCCACACCTTTTGAGTTATGGCATGGTAGAACACCTAATTTTGAATACTTTCACGTTTGGGGTTGCAAATCAGAAGCAAGGTTCTACAATCCAAATGAAAGAAAATTAGATTCAAGGACTCAATCTTGTTACTTCATAGGATATCCTGAAAAGTCAAAAGGCTACAGATTCTACATTCCTCAACATCACACTCGGATCCAAGAAACGCACAATGCAGTATTCTTGGAGGATCAAGATGTTACAGATTTATCACGGGAAACTTTCATTTTTGAAGAGGTGGATCAGTTACAAGACATCCAAGAACCCCTCAATTACACTCAGGTCCCTTTATTTAGTCAGCCGTCAAGTAATGAAAGAGAAAGAACACTTGCAGATTTGGATCCTCTCACTGACCAAACTATGGAAATTGATGATCAACTTCCTGCACCTGCATCTGCTTCAAATTCTGAACAAACAGTGTCAATTGAATCCAGAAAGGCTACAAGAGTCAGGAAATCAACTGCTATGAGTGATTATGTTTACTTGCAAGAAGCAGATTTTGACATTGGTGATTTGGATGATCCGATTTCATACTCTCAGGCCATTGAAAGTTCACAGTCAACTCTATGGCAGGATGCTATGAAAGAGGAACTAGAATCAATGTATAAAAATAATGTGTGGACACTTGTGGAATCTAGCCCTCAAATCAAGCCTATAGGTTGTAAGTGGGTGTACAAGACCAAAAGAGATGCTCTTGGTAAAATTGAGAGACACAAAGCAAGATTAGTTGCAAAAGGCTTCACTCAACGAGAAGGCATTGATTACAACGATACTTTTTCCCCAGTTTCTTCTAAAGATTCAATGCGAGTTGTCATGGCATTGGTTGCATATTTTGACTTAGAGCTGCATCAAATGGATGTCAAAACAGCCCTTCTTAATGGCAACTTAGAGGAATGCATCTATATGAAACAACCACCTGGATTTGTTGAAAGGGGGAAGGAAAACATGGTTTGCCAGCTCAATAAGTCCATCTATGGGTTAAAACAGGCCTCTAGGCAATGGTATTTAAAGTTCGATCAGATTGTCTCTTCTCAGGGATTTGAAGAAAACAAATTGGAAGATTGCATTTATCTGAAAATTTCTGGTTCTCAGTTCATCTTTCTGGTACTTTACGTTGATGATATTCTTCTAGCAAGTTCTTGTCCACAGTTATTACAGAAAACTAAGAAGATGCTCAGTGAAAGTTTTGATATGAAGGATCTAGGAGAGGCACACTATGTATTAGGGATTGAGATTGTACGGAATAGACAGAAAAGATTACTTGGCTTATCACAAAGAGGGTACATTGATAGAGTATTACACAGGTTCAATATGGAGAATTGTAGTTGTGGACAAGTTCTCGTTCATAAAGGGGATAAGTTCTCCAAGAGTCAATGTCCGAGGACTGACTTGGAGACAGAGAAAATGCAGGGTAAACCTTATGCTTCTCTGGTGGGAAGTCTCATGTATGCAACCATATGTACACGGCCTGACCTTGCTTTTATAACTGGAATGCTGGGAAGGTTTCAATCAAATCCAGGTGAAGCACATTGGATATCTGCCAAAAAGGTTCTAAGATATTTACAGAGAACCAAGAATTTCATGTTGGTTTATGGAAAGGGCGAATCCTTAGAACTTGAAGGATACACTGACTCTGATCTGGCTGGTGATATAGATGATAGAAAATCAACCGGTGGTTACATCTTCATGTTAAATGGTGGTGCGGTTTCTTGGAAGAGTGCTAAGCAAACTGTGATAGCCACATCCACTATGGAGGCTGAGTTCGTAGCCTGTTTTGAAGGAATGAAACAAGCTGTGTGGTTGAAGAATTTTTTGACTGATTTAAAAATTGTGAATTCGGTTCAGAAACCAGTAAGGATGTTTTGTGATAACAACTCTGCTGTGTTCTTTGCGAAAAATAATAGAAGAACTTCTGCCTCAAGGTTAATGGATGTAAAATTCCTTAAAGTGAGAGAGGAAGTGAAGAAGGGGATGATTGAAGTTCAGCACATCAGCACGGTTTTAATGGTTGCAGATCCTTTGACTAAAGCGCTACCCATTGGAGAATTTCAGAAACATGTATCTCGGATGGGAGTGTTGGAAACTTTAGATCAGTGGGAGTAATTGGTCTGTTTCAGAAACATTGAAGGTTGCTGCTATGTGAGTAATTCAGTTTGGGATTGTGTTTACATTTTGTCTTGATCTAGCATACTGAGATATTTTGTTAGATTGTTTTATGTTTTAATAAGAGTCTTTGTTTCGAAACTTAAGGTTTCCGTTTTGGAATGGTGAGGTTCTGATGTTAGACTTGTTAGATTCATACGATGCTTTGCAAAAACAATTTGTTTGTTTTAAAAAGTTGTATGTTTCATAAATTATTCAGTTATTGAAATGCTGTTTTCATTGAAGATTGATATAGATTGTAATCTTTTGAAAAGTGGGAGCATATTCTGGATTGGTATTGTTAATCATGAGTCATAATTGCAGATTGGATACATGTGAGTCTTGAATCAATGATTGTTTTGGGTAGCAATCTTAGATTCTTGGCTTCTGTGTTTTGAAATGCAATGGGACATTGGTCATGATGATAAAATCTTGAATAAGGCTATGTGATCACTTCTTATAATTGGTAATGGCTGTGCTCGTTCAATGTCTCATGTTCTAGTGGGAGAATGTAAGAATATGAACATGAGTATTTGGTGAACTAGCATCAGCTATTTGGTCCGATTAATATAAGAAAGCCTTATAGGAAGATGAATGTGAGTTCTTGTTGATAGAGGAATCTGTCATGGAGAAGAACTGATATAGGCTAGGAAACATGAGTTGTTTCCTAAGTGGATTGTAATAGGAAATCCTCATTGGATTAGGAGAGGTGTATGTATATATATATGCTGTAATCTCTGCTCTCGGGGACACACGCTCATTCAAGAACTAAGCCCTATTCATAGTTAGAGCATTAAGAGTTCTGCCAGAGAGGAGAAGAGTTGCAGCATACAGAATCTGGACATCCGCTGCAATGGCATTTTCCAATGGAGGTTCATCAGGTTAGTGTGATTATGATTGTTCATGTCTAAACAGTTTTGTGCTTTCTTGATTGTGTTTATTGTGGCTTTAATCTGGATCTTGGCTATGTTAATCTTACAAAATGGGGTTCTACCGGCAAACCATGGATTTTTCAGTTTTCGCTATTGATTACTGGTCGAGCCAGTGGAATGGAATGAGACAGCAGCAAATGACATGATTGACTACAAATTGCTGAAATAATCGCGGCTGAGAATTGTTTGCCATGGCACCTGTGCTACCGATGGTTATAATATGCATTCACATCCTCGGTGAGTTGCATACATAAGAGAAATGGCCGGGAACAGTGTCGTTGTAGAGCCCGTCGAAGAAGCGGGCGTGGTCCTCTTTGTTCAATAGTGTCGTTATCCAAGATCACGGCGTAAGAGGTAATGTGACAAATCTGGATGTTTGGATCATTGTTAGTAGGCGATGAGCTTTCTGAAAAGGGACTCTGCATTGGATTCAATGTCTATTGGTTTTTCTACTTAAATGGACTGAGTCCTTAGTTCTCTGCAAAATAAAATGGACATTCTTGCTATCCTAGCATATATGCCACGCATTTTGTTAAGCAATACGGACAATAACAGTGAGCACATCCGGGTTGAAGCTTTAAGTCGTTTAAAGCGTGAACCCAATCATTTAGCCAAGCAAAACCCTAAACTGATAGTGGATACTCTATTTATTGGACAGTTTATAGGAACAAGTTCTTTTTATTTTGTTATTCATGTCGTCCATCAATTCTTCATACATAGTGTTAGAGTTTGTATCATCCTCATAAAGATTTTTCAATGTGCCGGAATATGATGCGAAACACCATATGTTATTATATAATTGGAGAATCACTTGAAAAATGATTTGGATCCCATCCGGATCCAAATTGTGCAAATCCTAAGGATCCTCACATCTTAGTCATTCATAGTATATCGTGCGGCCAAAAGTTATTTAAATTTTATTATTTAAAATTAAACACAAATAATACCTAATGAAAACTGACCCCACGATATACGATAAACGGCTAGGATATGAGGATCCCTAGGATTTCCACGTAAAGAATCCGAGGAGGATCCTCATCCTTTGAAAAAGTTTTCCTCTACTTGTAGAATGATTAATGTTTTGTCTCGTATTCCAAACACACTTTTAAAATCTCTCATTCTCCGTCCCGACCATTTGACCTCCATTTAAAAATAATAAAATAAAATAAAGAACAAACAAATGTGAAAGGGCATGAATAAATAAAAACGTGTTCAAAATAAGAAAGAAGTGAACTAATAAAAAAAATTATTTGTCCGTATGGCCAGAAAAACCGACAAATAAAATAATACAATCAGTGACGTTAAGCTTTGGCTCATGCATGTTGCATTTAATTAAGGAAGTTTTAACGAAAAGTCCATGATACTGTTTATTTTAACGAAAAATCATATTATTGCACTAAAAAGTCAATCATAGTACTATTCACTTTACCCTTTATTTTGTCTTTATCGTTAAAACTCAAAATTTTCAATCCATTTTCATTAATTTTTTTTAAATTAATCCATAAGACTTTGGCGGCTGGTTCTTTCATTTTTGTAGCGGAACCAAAACTTCATGTTCGCAGAACCAATGTAAGATATACAAAACTTATAATCTTTACTACTTACAAGAGTACTAGGTGTAGAAGAAATGAAAAATATAGAGGGCGATTATCTTATTTTTCTTTTGCATCAATAAGATACCACATATTATGGTAAAATGTATAAGGGGATATAGCACCATTTTTTTCACAATTTTTAATATAAGTTTTTGTGAAACTCGCTCTATAATGATTTTTACGATTTGAACTGTCTATCTTTTAAATCTTCTTTCAAAGATCATGTCTACCTAAAACCATGACCGTTGGATTAAGGGTTCTTTGTAGAAACATATTCATCCACTTTCTTCGCTACAAATGAATATCATGGTTTTGAATTTATCTAATTTTTTGCAATAATGATCTATAAATGATATTTTATAAGATAACTAGTTCAGATTCTTAAAATACGTTACAAAACAAACCTCACAACAACTTGTGCCTAAATTTACGTAAAAAAAAAGTAGTGTCACAATCTGTCCCCAATATATAATTACCGTACTTAATGGTAGTGAAGGACATAAGCTTAACTAAGGCTACCCATCCTCACATTTTTGCTTATACATTTTGTATATGAATTACAAGAAATAAAAACAAGTGGAAAAGTTGTGTGTCCATAGATGAGTCTCCATTGTGGTCTATTAACTGGTGGCTACGATTCTCTTAACAATCGCCATCGAGCATTTCTAACCAAAGAACGTATGCTCCAGTCAATTGTGAGAGAAGAACGTGTTGGGGAAGACAAAGACCGTTCACACCACATGGTGATTCATTAACCAAGTTCATTAGTACATCAAATAAAAAAACCAAGACATCGGAAAATTTGTCTTTTCCCGAAACCCTAAACATTAATTAATGTGATTCATTTGTCTATTTACTTGAAGAGAAGATTCTTCGGGTAAGAATCTCGAAAATTCTTCAATCACATTTATTCATTGTGCATCATGTGGTGAGTTTTCATCAGGTATTGTTTATATTCAATTTTAAATAAAAAAATTTACAATGATTTCTGATTACGCGATATACGATACATAAATGTGATTTGAAGATCCTCAGAATCCTCACAAAGAGAATCTGACAAGGATTCCCACTCATTTACTTGGATAAAGTAAGATAATAAAGTGCTTTTTAATTTGGCAAATGGTGTTTTACTGTAGTAGTGGAAAGCCCTATGTACTTTGATGTGGGTGTGATTTCCATGGATTATCCTCCTCCTAACAACTAACTATTTAACCCATTAACTTTATCGCTCTAATAAAACAATACGGTTATTAATTTGAGTAAAAATTTGTAAATGTAATCTTTTAATAGAAAGGGTTTAGGCGTACCAGTAAAAATACAATGTGGACCTGAAACGAAATGTCATTTTAACCATGCTTAGGCACTAAACTATATATATAAACATGGTGTGAAACTAAATTAATGTAGTCAATTCAACTGCTCCCGTGGACACTCATCTAGAGCACTTTAACAAGAGATTTTTTCAATGTACTAAGAAACGGAGTGGTATGCCTTTTTTTTTTTTTTTTTTAATAAATGATATTATCTACATTAAATGGGAGAGATACGTGATTTTAGCTTTCCAATAAGCTAGCAATTATGGTTCAAATTTACCTTTAGCGAGAGTCGAATATAAAACCTCTTACTTAAAAATGAAGAGGAATACGCCGAATGTTATTATACAAGTGAATAAATTATTATTTTTTCGATTGTCTCTTTACTTATATAATGACATATAACATATGTTATTCCGAGCATACTGGAAAAAAATTTTATCCTTAACTCCAACAGCATTATAATATCCCGAATCAAAGGGAAGCTTCGGCTGATTCTGTAATTCAACATTAGGTGCGCCAGAAGACATACTCAAACACAAAATATTGCCTCTTAATCTAGAACATTTCCAAGAAAATTAATAGTAAACATTATGTTTGACACAGACAAACGTCACAAAACCACAAACCTTGGCATCGATTGATCCCTTTAATTTTAAAAATTGTGACAGAAGAAGGCGTTGGGAAGGAGCGTTCATACCACCACATGGTGAAATTCATAACCAATTTCATTGGTAGATAAAAAAAAACATTGAAAAATTATGAAAGGGTAAGATTTTTTTATTTTTTATTTTATTTTTAAACGTGAGAATACAGAAAAATATAGAAAGGGAAAGAAAGGGCACTCTGCCTTCCCCCCTTGACCCTTTTCAATTCCACAGATAATCCTCCCATGAGTCATGGGTAGTCTTTGACCACTACTTTTCTAACCTACCCCTCTCTCTCTCTCTCTCTCTCTCTCTCTCTCTCTCTACTTGCTTTACTACTTTTCAAGTTCTCATCCTTTCTACTTTTCAAGTCCTCATAAACGAGAAACAACTAATTTCCTCTCTCATCAGCTCTCCTTCCATTTCTTCTCTTTCAGTTTCTTCCATCACTAATATGAATGCGTTTTTTAAATATCTTGCCTATTATGTCTGTATATCACTACTTTTCAAATCTCCCTCATCTGTGCCACCTTCTAGTTAAGAGACTCTTCTGATTCTCTGTACCTCATCAAGTTCTGCAAGTATTCACGATGACTAAGGAGGATAAATATTGGGTAGGGCCATCGCGTAGTCGTGCACAAAAGACATAAAGGTCGGTTGAAGGGTAGCAGGGAGATCAAGAGGCTCCCATTTCCAACCTTTGTCTATGGACATTGCTTTCCAACTCGATGAAGGCTCTCGCGCCAATTTCCTTCGACTTGTCATGCAATCTTTCGGCTGCTTCTACATTTGCTTGTGGTCCTATATGCCCCCTCCTAAGTATGGACGCATCATTCATCATTCATCTCTCTCTCTCTCTCTCTCTCTCTCTCTCTCACACACACACACACCCACCTACCCAAACACCCTGAATGTGGATGGAGCTCATATCAATAATGTTGGTTTTATGTGTTCGTGCAGCCTCCTATTTTTTCTCGATGGTGTTTATGATGAAGAAAATCAACCAAGCTCTTCTTCGGGCAGTTTGGCTCGGCAGCTTTTCAATGAATATCGTCTATCAGTATTCAACGTTGTCGAAAATGAGTACGTAACTATGCGTATTGGTTTGCTTGTATAGTTATCATTGTTTCTATTTCTCTCATAAGTTTTTTGCTGCATGCATGTACATGATCAGCTGTGTTCCAGGATTCGCTTTCAGGAATAGCCTTCCATATTTGGAGTTGCAAGAAATGGACCTACAAAGACTGGCATCAGTTGATACACAGAGGCAATTTTATCAGGTAACTAATTTAAAATATAATTGAACAGAAATTTATAACAATTCCCAATTTACACAAAGAACGTTCATTAATTTACGCAGGCAAGATATCGTACGCTAATTGAGTAATTTTAATCTGCTTGTAACAGGAAGCAAGGATTAAGGTTTGTTCATGCTGGATTAAAATATTGGCTTACAATATTAATTAATTGGTGTTGTTCTCTTAATTATAATTTCCTCTTAAATTACAGACTGCAGTTTTCATGGGGTGCAAAAGCGGAGAAATTGAGCTGGGCTTGTCCAATGTGTCTCAAGTAAGACCAAATTCTAATCTAACTTGGAATTATGTAAAAAACTTTTGGTTAAATGGTGGGTTTCGAACCCTAAACCTAGCATACAGAACTGATAACACTACCCACCCTCACCAAGCTGACCCAAGTGGCTTGTAATTATATTAAGAATCTTAATGCATAATTGAGGTTTACGATTAACTAATTTATTTTTTGTTGTTTTGCAGATAAACATAAAAAGAGAATTGATGAGAACCTGGTTACCAGAAGCTTTTTCCAGACAAGTATCTCCACATACAGAAGTTGCCAGCAGGCCAATCAATGTTCAGCAAAACCCACCGTCATCCTCTTCGTCTTCTTTGAGATCACTTTCCGCATTGGATAGTCCTGAATATTCCTCCCTCCTCTTCAACATTCCAACCACTACTATTTCTCATAACATCCCAGAGATCTTTACACAATTATCTTCCGATCCCTTGCAACCAATCAATATTAATCCATTGGAACCTTTACCAATCATAAATCTCATTACTACTACTTCTACTAGTACTAGTCCTCATCAACAAGCCATCCAAGCTTTTTCTCGAACCCGAAACATCCAATTCCCAACTCCGGAGATCGAAGATGCCGCAATGACAAGAGCTATCCTTGCAGTTCTATCTTCTTCACCTTCTTCTTCGTATCAACCACCCCCACATACTAATCCACCTTCTTCTTCTACTACTCATCGTCACTTACTAACTCCAAAATCCACTGCTTTCAAGACTTACAGCACCTCAGCTTTAGCCCCAAGAACGCAAATGAGTGCTAATTTACGCCGGCAAAACATGCACAAGCGATCCATTTCCTTCTTGAGAAACTTGAATCTGATGAGGCTTCGTGAAGGTATCCAAACCACCCGTCCCACAAGCGGCCAGTTGCATCATATGATATCGGAGCGCAAAAGGCGTGAGAAGCTCAATGAAAGCTTTCATACATTGAAATCATTACTTCCACCTGGAACCAAGGTAAGCAACATGCATGCATACACACACACACACACACAAACAATGTGTTATTCAAAAGGATACTGGACCGTACTCGACTGAACTGGGCTACGGTAAACTATACTAAACTAGATGGAAGTTTTAGGGTATTCCAGTTCAGTACGGTCCAACATAGCGTACATATTAACACATTCGTTGGGAAATGCATTATTATACCATTTTTCTCTTTTTTGCATTGGTACATATATTGGTTTCGTTGCAAACGTGATTAATTAAAATTTTGATAGTGTAGAAAGACAAAGCCTCGGTTCTTATATCTGCGAGGGAGTACTTGACTAGTTTAAAAGCTCGAGTTGCTGAGCTTAGTAAAAGAAACCAGCAGTTAGAGGCAAGGCTCTTGCCCCCGGCCAACTTAGGAGCTAATGAAGCAGCAGCTACCGCAGGCTCCTCAAATGAAAGAGTTAGTCTTACTCTTACGCATGTATCATCCGAATCATCCCCGGATCAAGATCAGCAAATTATTGACTTGCAAGTGGTTCTAAGATCACTAGAGAGTTGCACCGAAGATATGGTGATCCGCATTTTGGAATTCTTGAAGCGGGTTGAGAATGTAAGCTTGATGTCCATGGAAGCCAATGCTTGGATATCAGAACCAAATTCTAACATCAATCGCGTAATCTTGAGATTAAGAGTTGATCAGGTATGTAATAGAATACTTATAAATTTCTTGAACTCATTAATTATTATGATCCCTGGTATTGGATGCATGTGTGAATGTGATTGACCTAAGATATATAGAACACATATTTTATAAGCTTTTAAGTAATTGAGGGGTGGGTCGGGTGATAAATAATGAAGGGTTTATATTAAGAATATGAATCCCAAATCGGAAAAATGAGAGATCTTGCATGTGCTTATAAGTAATTGAATTATTCCTCATATCGTCAATTGATTTTAAGATAGAACCACAACCTTCTTTATCGTATCAGAACAAGTTGTCACACGTGTGAAACTCAATAATCACACATGCAACCATGCTCTACGTTATCCCATTTTGTCCATTTTGTGTTGTTCATGTGTTAGGTTTAAAGATTCTTCACACGTGAGGAGTCATATTGATTATGAATCTCACCCTAACTATGAAATCAATGCATGGTATAAGCTAAAAAGAGACAATGACTATGAAATCAATGATTGCTATAAATAGTATTATATTGAATATGTATTTGGGAAACTAGAAGGAAACTGAAAGTTGTTTTATTTCTTTATATATACAGGGAACGGAATGGGACGAGGCTGCCTTCCAGGAAGCAGTAAGAAGGGTGGTTGCTGACTTAGCATTGATGTAATCAAATAGCTTTTCGACATGTTCAATATATAGACTTAGTACGTAGGATCGACTAGTCCTCTTTTCGTTTTCTTTGTTTTGGTCGAAATAGTAGGAATAGTCAAGATTTTGATATATGGATTGCTTTCCGGCTTTTGGCCATTAATGCTTGCCAATTTTTGACCCTATCACATCGGGCAGGCATTCTCCACCGTTAATTTAGACAATCAAACATATCAATTTGATTCATATTATGATGTCTATTGACCAAAATCTATTCCACATTTTTTCCCATTTGTCCATGTTAATAGCTACTTTTTTTAAGTATTTTTTGGATAAGAAATAGCCACTTTCATTATTTGTATATTTTTTATTTAGTTTTGTGGACTTCATAATTTTTGGATTAAAAACGTAGAATTATTTTTACGAAATTAAATGAAAACAATTTTTAAGGTTTCTTTCATTAATTTGTTGTATTACACTTTTCTTGGCACAATTGTATTATATTTTATGAATCATCTATAAATATATAAAGATGGACGGGGTTTTTTTGGTGCAACAGTTATATCTCTTTCGTGAGAGGATTGATACCTCACATACGATTGTTGACGAGATGCTAATGTCACATAATCCTTCTTTATAAATTTACATAAAAAAATGGGAGCTAGGGATGAATTGGCTGGGACATCCACCAGTCCGGGTCAGTCAAGCCCACATAGTCTTGTTTTCCATTTTCTTCTTTGTGGGTTCTTTGTTTCTTGTATGAATTTATGGTGCCCAAATTGACTGCAAACGGAAAGAGACCGCAATGCAAGAAGTAGGACCGAAAAATGATTTGGTATGCAGACAAACATTATTCAAAATATTGGCACGTCGAAAATTCACATTTTCAATATTGCTTCAAAACCGCACATATCATTTTCACAGCTGGCAGCTCCATTGATCTGCCACGTCATGTTGAGTGGTTGAGGCTGGCATTGGATCCATGTATCAAACATACTAATCTCTTAGATTAATAATATTTAAAATCTCATTTGTGAGTCAACCTGTAAATGGGTTGGGTTTATTGTTATCTGAACCTAACCCGTTAAGTTAACGGGTCATCTGTTTCACCCGTTAACAATTATTATTATTTTATCCTTTTTGCATAGAGTTTATTTTTTTGTTGTTAAAATTTGACTGAAATTACTAAAACATCATCAACTAACGAGTACTAACGGGTTGACCCAAAGTGACCCGTTAGCGACCCGACCTATTAAGCATCCATCCAAATACTAATATTAACGGGTCGGGTTGGGTCCAAAATGCCAGGTTTATTTGTGAGACTAAACTCACCACTTCACTTTTAATGTAGATAATATCATTTGTTAAAAAAAAAAAAAATCTCATTTGTCCTGAGTCATTTGGCCACGATATCTGCTTCGGAATTCTAGGTTAGTCAATCACTTTTCTGCATGAGACTCAGTAAAAGGTTTTGTGTTTTTATAATTTCTCAAATGTTGAATAAGCTATAGAATTAGCCTTTTGAACTTTCACTATGGTAGATTTCGTTTATGAATTTAAAATTCGTTAATTTTAATTTTAAAATTTAACAAAACGTAGAGAAATGATCCTTCCATTCTAACCCGGTTAGTAAAAGGTTTCGAGACGGCGTCACTGCACTTGTCCAGGATCAAAGTTCGTTTTTGTGTTTTATTTAATTTCACGAATGTTGAATAAGCTATAGAATTAGTCTTTGAACCCTTTTTTTTTGTCTGTCAAAGATTTAGTCTTTTGAACTTTTATTATAATATATTTCGTCTGCGTACTAAAAAGTCGTTAATTTTAATTTTTTAAATTTGACAAAATGTAAAGAAATGCTCCTTTCAGTCTAACCCCGTTTGATTGGATTATCTGTTATTGTACTTATGCGGTAGCATGAGAATAATAATAAAAATAATAATAATAATAAATGAATTTGATTAAAGAACCTAGTATTTGACGCTGGACAGATCTTTTTGGATAAATTATATTTTATCCTTTATCGATTACAACGTCATGCAATATCTTTAAACATTTCAATTTCGTATATTTACTTATCATTTTATTTCAATTTCATACATTCATTAGAAAATCCATTAAGTAAGCCGTTAAGTGATGACTTGGTAAATATGAGATCCACATTTATGCTGACATGGTTAAAAAATTTATGCCACGTGGCAAATTTTTTTTTATACATTTAAAAAATAATAATTTAATCAGAATATTAAATACTAAAATAAGTATTAAAAATAAAAAATAAAAAAAAACCCTAAAACCCATGTCGTCCCCTTCCCCATCCCCAGCATTCTCCCGCTCCCCCTGCAAACCCCATTTCCTCATCCGTCGTTGCCATTGACGCCGGCTTCGACCCCTGCAACCTGGACCTGGGTTTGGGAAAATTTAGGATTTGGACAAATCCAACCCCCAAATTTTGTCGAATCCAACCCAACCCCTAAATTCGATCCACATCACAAATTGTCAGTCCACTTGCGCTCTCTGCCTGAACCACCGCCACCAAATTCGTCAGCCGGAGTTTGGGTGTTCACCACTTTCTGCTCTCTGCCTGAACCACCGCGACTCGCAACAGATTGTCGCACGAGGAAGAAGATGATGTTGCCGTCCGATTTGCAGCGCCAGTCGACGTGGGTGGGGTTTGAGGCAATGTTGGTGTTGCTGGCGGGCTTGCAGCGGTGGAGTGTTGTGGACGAAGATGTTGACGACGTACTGGAGGGGACGGAAGATCTAGGGTTGTGGCTTTGCATTTGCAACGTGGGGTGGAGAGCCGCTCTGGAAGGTTGTTTTTTTTTTTTTTTTTTTTTTTCTATTTTTTAAGGTTTTTTTTTTTTGAAATGTTTTAAATAAAATATTAATTGTTTGTCCATGTGGCAGAAGTTGTCAGCCACATAAGCAAAAATGGGAGACTCATTTTTACCACGTCATCAGCTAATTTAACAGGATTTTTAACGTATGAAATTGAAATGAAATAATAACTAAATGAATGAGATTAAAATGTTTTAAAGATGTTGTATGAGGTTACAATTACATCCAAATCTGTGAAAGTAAAATGTAATTTACCCTATCCTCTTTGGACATTAAGCACGCTCTTGATCGAGAAATTAAACGGTGTCACTAGACGGATTTGCTCAGTGGTAATACCACCACTCAAATCGCTGCACACGCAGTACCATATCAAGCATCAAAACATTGAATACGGCTCAGTACGACTTCAAGCATTCATGGCTCATCAGTCTTCATGTAACTTATTCTCTTTATCTATATTGTTTTTTATTAAATAATTAATATCTCTTTAAACCAAATTTATTACCTAAATTACTCTCTCAAACCAACTTCAAAACATAAATTTATCTTTACTCTCATTGCCTTTATAAAATAATATATCTAATTGAATGATTTTTTTCAAAAAGCCGCCCTTTGCCCCTCTATAATTGCAAATGCTAGTGCCGTAGAGGACTAGCATTTTCACGGCTGCTTTTTTTTGTTTCTGCTACTAGCATTTCCATGGCTATCCCACTTTCCCCACTTATTGCCGACAACTTCTCTTTGATAAGAAGCGAGCTAATGGAGTTTTGGTCATACAGCAAAACACTAAAGACAAAACCAAAAGGACCTTGCAATTAAAAGAAACAAACTATCAACTTTTCCAACAGTAAGAAGTTGTACCTTGCTTGTCTTGATTCGAAGAATTACAGAAAGATATTACCAACTTTTTCACTGTGAGTTCTAAACTTAAAACATGATATAAAATAAACTAAAGAAATGGAAATTCCAACATATCTATCAAAACATTTTTAATCATCTTCAAGAATCACATCTCAATAGAAAAGCTTGTTTCTCTCTATAGTTATTAGGGTTTTAGCCGGAATGAATGTGGGATAAACGAAGAGTGATGCTATGATTTAATTATAGTGTGTGGGTTTATTGATAAATTTGAGTTTTATTATTAATTTCATTTTGTACTTAATAGTAATTATGCAATAAGGTAAAATAAACAATTAACATTTAAAATTTAAGTGAGGTGTAGAAAAAAGTTACACGGGTTTAAATAAAATTTCCCATTTGGAAACGGTTGAGATGAACAAATTGAGTTAATAACTGCTTCCAAAGTTTTTCATCCCATCTCAGATCATCGTGGATCATACTATCAATGCATATGAAAATCTGAACCCTATGCGATGGTACAAGATGGACAACAAAACGTTTGGTGTTCTCCATTTCCTTGCTAACAAAATTTAGCAACAATAAAAGATATTTATGACTTGATAGCCAATAGCTAGTAGCGATTAGGGAGAGTAATGTAAAGTTTTATTGGATCGAAATTTTATCCGCTGTCTCGGGTGGTTAAAACCCAAAAACTTCGTCTCGGCCTTGAGAGAAAGAAAAAACAACGCAACAAGGAACTTTTCACAATTCAAAAAGGCCACAGATTGAAGTGAAGTAGTGTCATTTTCCTCAGGCCCCAGATCGAAGATAGCAAGGTCGCAAGAGAAAATGTAGGGATTGTTCGAAGCCTTTGATCATGGAGTTGAAGAAGAGGATATTTGGGTTCTTACACGGTACATGACACTCGTTTTGGTTAATATACCTGACAATGCCCTCCACAACGAGAATAAATTGCATCTAAATCTGAGAAAGTAAAATGTAATTTATCCTATCTTTTTGTAGACACTAAGCACGCTCTTGATCGAGAAATTAAACGGTGTGACTAGCTGGATTTGCTCAGTGGTAATACCACCACTCAAATCGCTGCACACGCAGTACCATATCAAGCATCAAAACATTGAATACGGCGCAGTACGACTTCAAGCACTCATGACTCATCTGTCTTGATAATCATGTAACATCTTTCTACACGTAATTTATTCTCTTCACCTATATTGTTTTTTATTAAATAATTAATATCTCTTTAAATCCAAATTTGTTACCTAAATTACCCTCTCAAACTCATTTCAAAACATAAATTTATCTTTACTCTCATTCCCTTTATAAAATAATATATCTAATTGAATGATTTTTTTTCTAAAAATGCACTATTTGCCCCTCTATAATTACATATGCCGTATAGGACTAGCATTTTCACGGTTGTTTTTTTTTTTCTTTCTGCTACTAGCATTTCCATGGCCATCCCACTTTCCCCACTTATTGCCGACAACTTCTCTTTGATAAGAAGAGAGCTAATGAGTTTTGGTCATACAGCAAAACGCTAAGGACAAGACCAAAAAGACCTTGCAATTAAAAGAAACAAACTATCAACTTTTCCAACAGTAAGAAGTTATAACTTGCTTGTCTTGATTCAAAGAATTACAAGAAGACATTACCAACTTTTTCATCATAAGTTCTAAACTTAAAACATGATATAAAATAAACTAAAGAAATGGAAATTCCAACATATCTATCAAAACATTTTTAATCATCTTCAAGAATCACATCTCAATAGAAAAAGCTTGTTTCTCTCTATAGTTATTAGGATTTTGGCCGGAATGAATGTAGGATAAACGAAGAGTGATGCTAGGATTTAATTATAGTGTGTGGGTTTATTGATAAATTTGAGTTTTATTATTAGTTTCATTTTATACTTAATAGTAATTATGCAATAGGGTAAAATAAACAATTAACATTTAAAATTTAAGTGAGGTGTAGAAAAAAGTTACACAGGTTTAAATAAAATTTCCCATTTGGAAACGGTTGAGATGGACAAGTTGAGTTAATAGCTGCTTCCAAAGTTTATCGTCCCATCTCAGATCATCGCGAATCATACTATCAGTGCAGATCAAAATCTAAACCCTATGCGATGGTCCGAGATGGACAACAAAACGTTTGGTGTTCTCCATTTCCTTGCTAACAAAATTTAGTAACAATAAAAGATATTTATACTTATAGTTGGTTCAAGTAGCTAGTAGCTAGTAGCAATTAGGGAGAGTAATGTAAAGTTTTACTGGATCAAAATTTTATCCGCTGTCTCAGGTGGTTAAAACCCAAAAACTTCGTCTCGGCCTTGAAAGAAAGAAATAACAACGTAAAAAAGGAACTCTTCGCGATTCAAAAAGGCCACAGATTGAAGTGAAGTAGTGTCATTTTCTTCAGGCCCCGGATTGAAGATAGCAAGGTCGCAAGAGAAAATGTAGGGATTGTTCGAAGCCTTTGATCATGGAGTTGAGGAAGAGGATATTTGGGTTCTTACAGGGTACATAACACTCGTTTTGGTTAATATACCTGACACTGCCCTCCACAACGAGAATAACTTACGTGAGAACGAGAACGAGGACGCGAATATTTCCTTGTTTAGTTGTTTTTTCTTTCTCTTAAGACCAAGACGAAGTTTTTTGGTTTTAACCACCCGAGATAACCGAGAAAATTTCGATCCAATAAAACTTTACATTACTCTCCCTAATCGATACTAGCTACTTGAACCAACTATAAGTCATAAATATCTTTTAATGTTACTAAATTTTGTTAGCAAGGAAATGGAGAAAACCAAACGTTTCTCGGACCATCACATAGGGTTCACATTTTGATCTGCACCGACGGTATGATCCACGATGATCTGATATGGGACGATGGTATGATCCACGCTTAGAAAAATCGGCAAAGATCGAGAGCTTGAAATGTAGCATTCTATTGGGTAAATAAAATGATATATAACATTGACCTCGCTGACATACAAACTGTAGCTGAACGAGTAATTACAAGCTGCTACGGTTAACCTAGAAATCTAAATAACGACCCTCCTGCATCTTTCCCAAATTTGCCCCCTTTTGAACCCACAAAATTTCACTGCATCCATGCCATACATAGTGATTAACAAATGATGTTAATTTACAAGGAGAGCTAGTGAATCTACCAGCTGCTCAGGAGGATGCAGTAGCCGCTCCCCTATATCGAACCCCGCCAAGGAAAACAGAGAAAAACTTATCTACAGTTTCGAGGACATCTGAGTACTTACGCTCCAACTGCCGTAACTGCATCTTCGTCAGTAGAATCAGGCGAAACAATTTCCTCTACAGGACCTTCGCCCATAAGTTCTGTTTCTGCTTCCTTGGCTGCCACATCATCAACTAGCTTCTCCGTAAGCTTTGCTGTAAGTTCCTCCATAGCAGTACCATTCTCGGACAAAAACCTTTTCAAAGCATCCTTGCCACGGAAACTTTGACCATTTAAGTCGTACATTGAGCCAGCTTTTGTGATGAATTTGTTTTTCAATCCCAAATCAATGATCTCTGATTCCCGACATATACCCTTACCAAACTCAAGCTCTATCTGAACAGTTCTGAACGGAGGAGCGAGTTTGTTCTTCACTATCTTCACTTGGACTTGACTTCCTATAGTCTGCATGGAAATTTAATTTCTTTCAAAAGGATACATAAATAACATAGCATTTAATCCTCCAACCAAAAGAAACACAAAAACATGTAAATAAGCCCATGTTACTCCATTCAGGTAATATTTTCAATCAAATGACTGGATATTCTACTGAAAGTAGCCTGAATAAAACCTAGATACTTTCACACTAATCAAATAGGTACTCAACGACAATTCAATTGACAAAAAAAACGACAATTCTACTTTTTAGATAAGCAAAGTTCAAATTCATGAACAAAATAGACAAATGGTGTCGGTAACTACCTCTTCTCCCTTCTTTACAAGTCCTATTCTCCTCATATTAAGGCGCACTGAAGCATAAAACTTCAAAGCATTGCCGCCACAAGTAACTTCAGTTGGCCCACCAAATCCTCCAAAAGTAGAAAGCTTCGCTCTCACCTAAAGATAGACAAACAATTGCAGAAGTCTGAGCACCAAACAAATATTCATGAAATGATGAATATCAAATTATCTTCAAAAATACAAAACCAGAAATCTCAGAAAAGGATAAGATTATGTGTAAAAGTGTTTGTACTTATAACTTTCACAAATGATAAGTTTTTTATGTTGTGTAAATGTATCAAATATAATAATGAAATCGAATGCCATTACCTGATTTGTAAAGATTAATATTGTCTGTGATAGAGATAAAGAGTGACTCAATTTGCGAAGTGCCTGGCTCATTAGTCTAGCCTGCATTGCCATATGAGCATCACCCATTTCGCCATCAAGTTCACCTTTAGGCACAAGTGCAGCCACCTGTCATCACATGAAAACCCTTCATCTACCGTGCAGAGTAAAAGACAAACTCTGTCAAAAAAATATATACAAAAGCCTCATGAGATGATATGAAGGTGAAAAACATTCAAACAGAACAAAAACCAAAGAGAATTTATAAGAATACATCAGGCGTGTACTCAATGAACATGGAAAAGGCTAACATGGAAAAATTGCACTGAACACAAAATGTTACTGAAAAGCACCTTACTTACACTGTCAACAACAACAACATCAACTGAGCCACTGCGGATTAGAGTGTCTACAAGACTGAGGGCTTGCTCACCAGAATCAGGTTGTGAGAGAAGTAGATTCTCAGTGTTTACCCCGATAGACTGAGCCAGTGTAGGATCAAGAGCATGCTCGGCATCAACAAAAACACATGTCCCTACATTAATAAGTTGCATCAGACTAGGAACTCAATATCACGACAACAGCCAACATAAAAAATCACCAACATAAGATAAACCTACAAGTTAATTGACATTAACAGATTACCCCGCACCAAAAGATGGTCTCAATCAGTTCTTCATGAGTAAATATTGAAACATGAAGAATTTACATTTTACACACCAGCTATAACCATTAAATGTGCACCAAACCCAATCCTTACATGCCCATTGTATAACATTGCTTCAACATTTCAAGCTAATAGATCACAGAAATTTACTCATTTGACTAGACCAGCAAGAAATAAAAAAGCATGGGTATTGTAGATGCAGGGGAAGAGACACAGTGATAGATAGCATCGGATTTACTTTTTACAGGACAAAGACTCAAACAACTGTTCTAATTCCACGAAGCTGAGGAGATGATTTAGATATACATTTTAGATGTGTGTATGGAGGCACCGTATTTTTACATATAATGAACAACTTAAAGAGAGAGTGAAAACTTGCGTCTTTCGCATACAACAGCCATACCATGTTCTATATGTGCAGTGCACTATGTTCATTTGCCACCAAATTTTAGTAAGAAAATGCCATAGTCTAACCTCCTTGCTTCTGTGCTTCGGCTATTACATGAAGAGCCAGAGTAGTTTTCCCAGAAGCCTCAGCACCGTATATCTCCACAACACGTCCCTGCAGAAAATGAATGAATATCACGAGAAGCAAATACATATTCCGAGCTGAAGTATAATGTCAAATCTGCCTCGCATCTTATGCACAAAAACATTCATATGACCAAGACCATAATCTGCTATAATGACCCTAAACATTCAGCTGATTAAGCACACATGATACCTTTGGAAATCCACCAATTCCCAGTGCCATGTCCAAAGAAAAAGAACCCGTAGATACCACTGGGACTTGTCTAGGAGAGACGGATCGACCAAGCCACATTATAGATCCCTTTCCAAATGAGGATGTAATCTGATCCAGGGCTTGCTTCAGGGCCAACTCCTTCTTTGACAAATTCTCATCACAGGAGTCACTTCCGTCCGACTTAGATTTCTTTCTAACTTCAGACAGAATTTCAAATATTTTCAAAATCAAAGGGAGCACAAACCGTGTTTTATGGCAGCACATAATGGATAATAGCTATCCTATTATATAACAAGTTAATTTAGTAAAGCAATGGTTAAACTCCACGCCATATGAAGATAATTCACCAAACCAATAATATGGACGGGGCCATGAAATTATTAAAGTTTACAAACATCTTAATACCAAACACTCTCTCTTTTTCAGTCCTGTTTTCACTCTTATTTTGGCTAAACAATCACAAGCAGTATTTACTGATATACTTAAAACTCCGTTATAAAACCTCCGAATTCATTTGAAACAAATAAAAATATACATAAAATATAAGGGTCTGTCTGGTACTCTACTTGAATCCAACTTTTTAAACTCAAAAACAATTTTCAAATTTTAGGCCTTAAAAAACTTGTTTCATAGGGTTATTTTCAAAATATTTTTAAAAACTGAACTCAAAACTAACTCAAAAATATAGTATATTCTCAAAAAAAAAAAAAAAAAAAAAAGAGTTTTTAGAGTTTTTAAACTTAAACTCACTCCCTTTTTTTCTCTCCCTCCTCCCCTCACTTCAAATCTATCTCTCTTTTCTTCTTTCTATCTCCCCCTTCTCTTTTTTTTGTTACCTTTTTCATCTCTCCTCCAATCCGCTCTCTTTATTCTCTCAGTTCTTTCTCTCACTCTTCTTCCTCTCTATCTCCTCTGATCATCTCTCTTATTTTCTTTCCTCCTCTCTCCTCTTTCTCCCTCGACCCTCTCTTTTTGGATCTCTTTGTCCAATTTAAGTTGTAAAATTTTAAAAATTTCAAATCGCATATCAAATAAGACTTTGAATCTTAAAGAAAATTATTTTTAAGAAAAGTTCTTAAGAAATATTATGAGAAATGATAAAAATTCTGAAAATATGATACCAAACAAGCCCTAACATTCCCCAAAATGCAAATTATTGAAAGCATCAAGAAGAATAAGAATTAAAAATTTAAAGCAAGCACCTTTCGAAGAAAAATTGCAAAACTGGGTAGATGTACCCAACAATCCTCTCCGGTCCATCTGCGAAACAGAACGAACAAAAAATTAGATGCCGGAAGCTCAGAAGTTATAATTTTGATTAATTCAATCACTAATTTTTCCTAAACATTCCCAGAAACCAAACAGACAGCCATTGAGTAAATAAAAGGAAAAAACTTTCTTGTTTCACAAATGAAGAAACGGCAAACCTGTGGCGGGAATAGGACACGTTTCATGGAAAGAGCGTTTCGGAGAAGCCTCGCCATTGGTGACGAACTCCAAGCTTCCAAACCTCCACAACCCACAGCTTCTCCGGAATCAAATTAGTGAAGAAATAAGAGGTAGAAGGTGACCGGAAAATCAATTTACGAAACTATAAGAGGCCATGCATATCAGGCAATGGCAGAGGAAGAGAGAGAGAGAGGGAGGGGAGAGAGAGTCTGGGTTTTAGGGTTATGGGGTTATTTCCCTCCTTTTTGCAATGCTGGAGCAAGCATCGCAGAGAGAAGCGGAAGAGTGTCAGAGTGGAGGAGAGCGGAGACCTTGACTGCTTGGGCTCACGACCCTTTTAAATACGAGTGGATCCCCGCGGATCCTGTTTGTGATGATCTGGAATCCTCGTCCTATCAGTTTTTATCTGGTCATATTTATATTCAATTTTAAATAAAAAAATTTACAATGATTTTTTACAGGATAATGTATGAAAAACGGATATAATTTAAGGACTCGGCGAGGATCCCCCTGATTTAAATACAATGGGCATTTTTGTCACATCTCAGACTCCAACCTCTCGGATATTGTCCGCTTTGGCATTCTGGGCCTGGACTATGTCGCAACCACCCAGCTACCGCACGGTTTTGTTCTTGTGGACTGTAGTCCACAAAAGGCCTCTCTGAAGTTAAAGCTCTGGGCATGGATATATAAGGCCCAAAGACCTCGCCCTCACGGGCGATGTGGGATACAACAATCCACCCCCCTTAGGGAGTCCGACGTCCTCTTCGGCACACCACGACCATGAGTCTGGCTCTGATACCAAATTGTCACATCCCAGACTCCAACCTCTCGGATATTGTCCGCTTTGGCATTCTGGGCCTGGACTATGTCGCAGCCACCCAGCTACCACACGGTTTTGTTCTTGTGGACCGTAGTCCACAAAAGGCCTCTCTGAAGTTAAAGCTCTGGGCATGGATATATAAGGCCCAAAGACCACGCCCTCACGGGCGATGTGGGATACAACAATCCACCCCCCTTAGGGAGTCCGACATCCTCGTCGGCACACCACGACTGTGAGTCTGGCTCTGATACCAAATTGTCACATCCCAGACTCCAACCTCTCGGATATTGTCCGCTTTGGCATTCTGGGCCTGGACTATGTCGCAGCCACCCAGCTACCGCACGGTTTTGTTCTTGTGGACCGTAGTCCACAAAAGGCCTCTCTGAAGTTAAAGCTCTGGGCATGGATATATAAGGCCCAAAGACCACGCCCTCACGGGCGATGTGGGATACAACAATTTTCCTATAATCTCACTCAATTTTTTTTCCAATTTTTTATTATTTTATTATACAAAAGCGACTTTAGAGAGGAGAAATACGTCATTGCAACCTCGAATGCATAGATAAATGCTCAGACACTATTTTTCTCTGATGAAGGCCAAGTCATTCCTTCAATAATATATTCCCTCATTATACAACTTACATTTATGTTTTTAAATTAGTTCATCCAAATTTCCTTAAAAACAGAAGTTTAATAAATCAGAAGCCTGATTCCTCCGCTTGTTTTTAAATGAACACTTCCAAGTTCTTGAAAATAAGTGTATGGATGTGCTTTTATATTGATTAAAAGTGCTTTTGATAAAAGTGCTTTTGTAACCATTAGTAAAAATAAAAGTGCATTTTAGAAAAGCACTTAAAATGCTTCATGCAAGAAACATAAGTGTTTTTCTTTCAAAATGCACTTCAAGCACTTTTGAAATCCAATACTTTCACCAAATGCACTTTCGTCGTTTTAAATTTTAAACGAGCCATAACCCTTCTAAATGCTTTTTCATGAAGTACTTGCATTTCCAACTGATCTTCTACCTTATTGCTTTTCTCACCTTTTTAGTGATGAAACCTTTAGGGTCCAAAAGAAAAGTGATGAAACTTTAGGCGCCTAAAAGAAGAATGATGACTTTAGTCCTCGGTTGCCATGTCCCCAACAACTAAACAATCAGTTAGATAAAAAAAAAAGCCACATCTTCTAGAGCAACATTTACACTTGTAAGGTTTTCAACACGTCATTGTTTTAGTAAATTACGACACAACGTGCTGGTGAACCCGTTCCATGTATGCCCTCCGCATCTTCAGATGTCCAACGCAAGATAAAGACAATCAAACGAGAAATAAAGGCCGAAAATTACACAAATCATTAATAGATTAGTAAAAAACATTGTCTATCGAATTCAAACATAAGCCAACAAATCACAATGACATCCAAACCATCTTTCATCACATTCCCCCTAAACCAGCATGGAAAAGAACACAAAAGGTAAAAAAATATATTGGCCACACAAAACTGCCCAGCAACCATTTTCTATTAAAACAGTCTGAAGGTCCAACGAGAACTCACAGCTACTCAACCCGCCTTTCCTAAACAATCATATTCTACTGCTGTTTGCATTCTGGAGGCCTTTCACCCTGCTCCCCGGTTGGTGCTCTTGCACTCTTCTACATTATGTAACGTGTTCTCAGTATATGCAACAAAAAGTTCATTTTCGAAACAACAAAACAATTAGATATTCAACTTATGAACGAATTTTAACAAGTAGGCAACATACCTTGTGGCTAGCCGATGTCTGCGTCAGAATCAATTGCATAAAAAAATAATAACCGTCAGTTCAAACTTCAAACAAATAGAAGAATGCAAGAGGAGAAAAGATGATCAAAATGTTTAAAACACTGCACCTTCTTTTTGGTTTTGGCTTCGTCTTCATCGTCTTCATCATCTTCCTCGTCTTCTTCGTCCTCATCATCTTCGTCTTCCTCTTCGTCATCTTCATCTTCATCTTCTTCATCTTCTTCCAAGTCTCCAAAATCTTCTCCCTCAATGGCCTCTCCAGTATACCATGAAACAGCATGGGGGATGATCTTATCTCGAATGGTAGACCTACACAAAAAATGATGCCAATATGAGAAGAAAATTTTAAACAAAGCACTCAATCAGAAAATTTCCAAACTATCTAGGACTAGTACCAAGGTCTGGAATCTGTCTACAAGTAGAAGTTATAAACTCACCCAATGTCATAATCATTTTCCATCTGGTTTTGGAGTTCCTCGGCCTGTTCAAAAGAGGTACAAATAAGAGACTACAAAGGACAAAAACCTTGAAAGAGAAACAAAAATAGTAAAGAAGAGTGTCTTACAACATCCTCATCAATATCTTCGTCGTCCTCAGGGACTTGAGGCGGACTGAAAAAGTTGAAGAAACTTTCGCAATTTTCAGTTCTAGTTATTGGCTTAGCATTCTTAGATCCCTTCTTAGGCTTCTTCTTAAGGAGCTTTTGTGTCAAGCATTTAGAAGGATACCATTCAATCTCCGTCCTACAAAGCACCAGGTACCAGACATTGTATTAAATTAAGTATACAAACAACGATGCACAGGCCATCTTGAACTATTTAGCAAAAGGCAAGGCTCCCGAACATACCCTATTGCTTTCTCGAGAATGGGTTCATTTTCATCAATCATGTGGTATGTCTTTGTCAAGATAGAGTTCTTAAAATAGGGATTGGTGTCAAAGTAGAACTCCAGTTTGAAGCCCTTAGGGTTATCTATCCTAAACCACTTGATGTCTCTAAGATATTTAAGAGCACCTTCATCACGCTCAGATATCTGGTAATCCCAAAAAAAAAAAAAAAAAAAAACAATTCAGCTGACAAACAACAAAGTAATTATGAACATCAAATATGAGAACTTTATGCACAATAACCACCTCCTCAGCTAGCACTTCATTGTTCTTCATTGCGTTGAGCCAGAAATCAGGCACTCCTTTTTCTGCGAAAATAAATACGCAGGCAAAGACAAGAAATTAACATTTGCACACAATAAAAACTACATAGGTCCTGAATAACTATCAAGAGTATACCTTCAGAATCTTCACCCTCTTCTGTTGTTGCTGCTTCATTAGTGACTCCTTCAGCTTCAACAACACAATTTACAATCTCGTATCTCTGCAGAGTGTTCAGTACAATTTATTTTAAAACGAAATACATGAAAAGAAATGAAGTTAAGCTCCTCATTCCCAAAATAGTAAGAAACCTATAAGCAAAGGAAACGGGACATCAATCACACTAACTCAGGCCAGGGGTGCCACTGCTACCTCACTTAGGTAGAGCAGTGACAAGCCACTAAACCACGTAGCCATACAGAATATATTTAATAAAATAAATAAAATGAATAAGAAAGAAGCATCCCACATATGAACCCTTCATATTTGAGAATATACGATATATAGAACACTGCAGTATGTAGAACAGTAGAACACCTTGGTATACAAAGGTTGATACAATTTCTGATATTTGGCTTCAAGAGCTGCTCTCTCCTCGAAAAACTTTGCCTCGAGTTCATCATGTTGGGTCTGCAAGTAAAGAAAGTCTTAGGGTGCTTCACACTTCAAGATAATATATTCACTTTTTACATATTCCATCACATAATACTAAGAGAATGAACAACTCCAACCAATTTGTCAATCAAACAGTATTTTTCAAGAACCAACGAAAGAATGCAACTGAAACTCCAATTTTAAAAATTGTTAAGCTATAATATGCGGCTGAAACCCGTCATATGATATCAATCAAAATGGTAACTAAACAGAAAATATAAATGAAAAAAGAGTATAATCTGATTAACCAACCAAACAAAGTATGAAAAGACATGAAACTATGAGCAATCCAGCATATCAAAGCACTAAACTTCAAACTTCAGAGCGAGAGAGAATCATACCTGAATCTCTCTAAGGACATCGACCCGCTTTCGGACTGCAGGAGATAAGCTCTCGAGGATATCAGAGTGCTGCCCGGCCAAACTCTCTATCTTATTCTGCACAAACACAAGCTCCATCAGCCAAACAAACACTTAACCGCAAAGAACAAACAGACAGAAAGCTAAACAAACTGTAAAATTGAAATTTCCTGCTAATTAACAGGGTAAGAGTCTGCTTGGTTGCCGAGAAAATTGAATACTGACCTTGAGAGCATTGACGAGGCCTGCTCGATCCACGTCGTTGAGAGCTTCAGAAACAAAAAAACCAGAAGCAGAGTAAGATCACCGCATAAGATTACAAAACTTCAGAAGGTTAAGAGAGAGAGTGAGTACCACCTGAGGATAGATCGGACATGTTGATGTTATCCTTATCGCTGCCCATTCCGACTTGCAGAGAGGGAGGAGCGGAGGGAGGAGGAAGAAGGCGGCAAAGCTAAAACCCTAGGAGCGGTGGGAGGGGGGAGGAAAAAGGGTAAAGGGGCTTTCAAAACGTGGCCTCCGTTATATCCTTTCTCTCCCTCGTTTAAATACCTAGCCCAAGCTCCCCCCTCTCTTCCCTTTATTGTGGATGGTAGTGCTGAGCTGTCCAAAATTTAAAATATTTAATTTTATTCTTCATTTTTGAAGGGAGGCCCACAATAAGGTAGGTTAGGCATTGGGCTTAGTTTGGTGGCAATAAGACCCGATTTTGTTCTACATATTGTGGTTTGTGAAATTTGAACTTAAGGTCTTCATCTACAATAATAACTATGTATTAAAATCAAACTTGGAATTGTTAGGAAGATGGAGGAAATGTTCACTATTCGTATATGGTAATATTCTCTTTCTAATATATGGTACTCGTATTTAAAAATTTGAACTCAGTATCTCTTCCAATAACAATAATTGGGTGTTGAATTTGGAATTGTTGGGTAGATGAAGGAAATATTCGCTACTCGTAATGTTCTCTTGCCAAATAAATTATGTTTTTTTGCGTTGGATGGTCAATCTTAAACTGAACGTTGAAACAAATTATTCATTAATCAATAATTAATTAATGTTTCGTATTCACAGTCTGATACGTTGCCAATTATATGAGCCTTTATGTTACAAAGATTTTAATTAGGCATGTTTTTATGTTTATTCACATCATGAATATGCCATGTTTAATTATAGAAAATGTATTGGCAAAACTTCTAAAAACGCCTATGCGTTTGATACAAAAAAGTTAAAATATCTTCTGGGCCATAAAAGCATTATTTGGATAAGCACTTCTCATATGCTTCTTTATGAAGCACTTAATTTTTAATAAAAATTTCAACATGTTTCTCAGCATAAACGCTTATAACATAAGTGCTTTCTACGTAAGCAATCCCAGACAAGCCCAATTATCTCTGCAATTTCATACAGAAAATTGAAAACGACAATGATGATGAAGTGATGCCAGGTACAAGCTGAAGTTCATTCCATAAACTAAACAAAATCAAACATTCAATACAGTAGTGTTCTATAACGCCTAATATAGTAGCTATTTAGATATGACTGTATCTCTTCCCAAGCTATTCAGAATTGACCGATACCAAGCTGCTTATCCTGCAATCCGATATGAAAGATCGTTTCCTGTAACCCCTCTTGCCCTAGAAAAATACAAAAGATTATAGTAAGAAATGATCTTACAAATTTTGGGGAAGTTTAATGGAAATTCTTGTGCCATCTTAACCATCGTTTTCAGTGCTTTCCACATCTTTCCCTCGATCACCACTAGCTGTCGGCTTCTCAGGAGTCACAAACCGTCCACTCATAGGATCAACAGGTCGCGTGTCACGTGGCCCTCCCTTACGTCCCATTGCC
Source organism: Pyrus communis (assembly GCF_963583255.1). NCBI lineage: Eukaryota > Viridiplantae > Streptophyta > Magnoliopsida > Rosales > Rosaceae > Pyrus > Pyrus communis. The sequence continues at coordinate 4,959,373 of NC_084812.1, forward strand.
ACCATTGGTGGTGGGGGCAACAGCCCAGCTCTGAAAAGAATACGCTGCACAGGATCCGAAGGCTGAGCTCCAACAGATAGCCAATACCTGCAGAAAGAGTGAACAAACTGATGGGATACAGCAGATAAACTTAATTTGAAAACATGAATTCTCTCTCTCATAAGCCTCCTGGGAAGAATTGTTTCCGCTTCTCAAATTTTCAAAAGAATTCCATTAAATTTCAACTTAAGAGTACCCATAATAAGCACGGAATCAAGCAACCCTACGATTGAGATCCAGATCTCAAACTCACAGTAATTTCTACCAATAAAGTGTCTTGATCCAAATGAGACAATTTTTCAGTGAGCATATATCCTCCTTATGTATATATCTCGCAAGACATCAAGCCTCCATCATCATTAGTGGGTCATATTTACACACAATAACATACGCACCCGTCAAGTTCTAGCATGAACACAAGACTATACAAGTTAACCCTCACAGTCAAGTGATAATTTGTACATGCATGAGGAACAATAGGAAACATATAATCAACTCACAGAGCTAAATATTGAACATCTTTCAAACCAGTACATGATAACATCCCAAAACAAAAGCTAAAAACATTGATTTTGAATACCCCAGGACCAAAAAGCGCAATTTAACTGATAAACAAGTGCAACTGAAGGCAATTCACTGAGAATTAAACATACAAAATGAAGCGTTGCCGAAAACCACTTACTTCACTCTTTCAAAGTTCAGACCCATTCGTTTTCCACCATCTTGTAAGAGACTTGTTGAATACTTTAAATAAACACACATTATATGCTTGTTCCCCGTGTTTTCATTATGTTCCAATACTTAATAATATATATGTCATTCTATTTTGTAGTTTTTGATGAAATTATACATATTTTAAGTATAAACAGATACTTATTTACATGAAATATAGTATATTTACTTAAATCCGCCTAGGCGCCTAGGCGCTAGACCCAGCTCGCCGCCCGACTAGCGCCTAGCGTCTTTTAGAACCTTGCATATTCTGAACATCTTTCATACCAATACCTGATAACTTCCGAAAACAAAAGCTAAAAATATTGATTTTGAATAACCCGGGACCAAAAAGCGCAATTAGATAACGAAGTGCAACTAAGGGCAATTCACCGATAATTAACGTACGAAATGAAGCATTGCCAAAAGCCACTTACTTCACTCTTTCAAAGTTCAGGCCCATTCGTTTTCCACCATCTTGGCCTGTAAAATTTCATAAAAATCACAGAGCATCAGCACATCACTAACTATATTACTCAGATGACAAAAGACCCAATAGCTTTCTCTGAATATTCATAACCAAAATGTGTTAGGTATCACTTCTCCAACATTTTCTAGGCAGCCAAACACTATCCATCTGAATTTTGATCGGAATTCATCAAATTCCACTTTACCAATACAAAAATGCAATATTTCTATGGTTTCTAATTAACATAATGCAATTAGAACCCACAAAAGTTTGAAAAAAAAAATATCTAAATTACAGAATCAATACACAGAAACAGAAAAGAGAGAAGACCTGGCAAGGGATTGTAGTAGCCCAAGACTTCGAGGTGCTTGCCATCTCTCGGAGATCGGCTATCGGCCGCCATGACCCGATAAAACGGCCTATTTTTGCATCCGAACCTCGCCAATCGGATCCTCACCACCATTTTCTCAGCTCCACCAAACGATCGCCTGGGAAAATTCAATAAGCTGACACTGCGCTTATCTGCTTTCTAGGGTTTAAGGAACTTAGAAATTAGAATGTTTAGGATCCGAAATCTAGGAGCTCCTTCGGGTCCAGTTTTAAAAACCGGTCTGGCCCAATAGGACTTGGGACCTGTTTTAAACCATTAATGTTATTCATACTATGCTTTTGTACCACATTTTCATACCATTTTAGGTTGCATTTGATGTGGACAGTTATATCATTTGAATTAATCAGATTTTAAAATTTAGTTCATTATTTAATAAACTAATAATTAAAAAAAACTAGTTAATTAAATGATAATTATGGTATATGAGAAGTCTTTCTCATTCATTTGTTTGTGTCTTACAAATTTTTCAAATAATGTAACTGTAACATCAAATATGATATAAAAATATAATGTGAATCATAATATAAATAGCATTACTTATTTTAAACTACTTTTCAAAAAGCAAGCTGTATTCTGCCAACTAAAAACATTTGTGACAATGTTTAGCAAAAAGATTTACAAGGGGCACCTTGAAGATTGTTGTGTCTTAGAAAAATAAAGACAAACAATTGAGTGGACGTTCAAGTTACGTTAGCAGAGCTCTTACTTGGCAAATAAAGAGAAACAAACTATCGAAAGCAAATCTAACAGTCAAGAAATGGTCACGTAATCATCTAATTCAGACAAAAATTTTAAACGGAAACACATTGTCGCCGACATCGGGTGCGTTAGTTGATTCAGACTTCAATCCGTTGGTCAACTCAACAGTCTTGGGTTCGACTTGTTCAAGTTCATTGTCACTTAGGAAAATTGGCAACTCAATCCTCTTAAATTATTCTTAGTTTGGAAGGAGTTCCACGTGTTGAGCTTGATTAGTTTCTTTCTTATTCCTAATATAGGGTTTGTGTGGAAGTGCTTTTAAATACTTGAAGCACTTTTGGTGAAGATGTTTTTGAAATCAATCATTAGTAAAATTCAAGTGAATCTTGGAAAAACACTTTAAGTTATTCTTGCGGTTAGCAGTCCCACATCTGTTGGGGTAAAGAAAAGCATGACTTTAAATATGATTACTTTAAATATGATTACCCCACTCTAACTAATACCGAGGTGTTTTGTGGTAAAACCTCACACCTAATGGATTGGGTCAGTGGTAAAGTTGGGGACAGTATCGGTGTCATTAGAGTAGGACCCCCTGGGCCCGTTGATCTAAAAAAAATTCCAGCATAGTACCAGAGCCCACAGTTACGGATCCGTGTAAGCCAACGAGCTTGTTACCAAGAAATGTGGCTTGGAAACAAGCTTGGACTCTTAACATAGAGTTAGCCTCTAAGTTATTAAGAGTCACTTCCTGAAAAAGTTTGAAAACAAGTTTGGACTTCATTGGAGCAGACCTCTGAGTTTTAATTGCAGATGTGTGGAACTCCACGTGTGAATCACTAAATGGGATTATACGTGAGGGGGCGTGTTAGCAGCCCCACATTTGTGGGGGTAAGGAAAAACAATAACTTTAAATGAGATTACCCCACTCAAACTAATATCAAGGCCTTTTATGGTAAAACTACACACCTGATAGATTGAGTAGGTGGTAAAGTTGGAGACAGTATTTGTGTCGTTAGAGTGAGCCCCCCCCCCCCCAGCCTGTCGATCTAAATAAAAAAAAATTCTAACACCTGCAAGAGCACATATATGGTGCTTCTTCCAAAAAGCATTTGAAGTGCTTTTAGAACCCAAAATCAGTTTCACCAAAAGTTTTTCAATCATTTTAAAAGTGTTTTCAAACGAACTCATAGTCATTTGATTTTGATGTTATATCAAAAGTTTCACCATTTAATCAAACATTAATAAACAAGTGCATTTAAAAGTTACTTAATTTAATGTATAAATCTATTTAATATACATGCATCTTTAATTATTGTCTTTCAGAGAGGTTGATTTCAACCGGATTAATAATACTTCAGCCCAACACAATCCAAATTTCAACCCATGTCGAGTAGGTTGGTCTAGTTGGTCGATAAACCCACCAAAAATCTCCTCATCATGGTGCAATATAGGCGAGTGAACGACAAAATACATTGTGTGCGACTGCTCACAGTGTTATCGTGATCCTTTCTAAGCTCCACCCGTTGATATGCATAAGAATTATTTTCAAGATGTTCAGAGACTTGAGTTTTAAGTTTCGGAAATGGATCCTCTCTTAATCCCTTCTTCCTAATCCACCAAATTCGGAGATCCGGCCCATTAAAATTTGATCCAACGGCTACAAACAGGGACCTACTTTAAAAGTTATAATAACTTTAGCCGTTGGAGCAAATTTTAATGGCCCAGATCCCTGGATTTGGTGGATTAGGAGGAAGAAATCCGGAGAGGATCCCTTTCCTTAAGTTTCAACTCTTGTGCTTAGATGTTCAAAGACTCCAATTTAAATCAATGATCAAATCTCACACTTAATACTTAGATTAAGAGGTCCCCTCACAAATTCAAAAACAGCTTACATGAAATAAATTCATCATTACGTAACGTCTTGGTCCAATAATGCATTATTATGTGTAATTTTTTGTTCACATACAATGTAGTATTAGACTAAGAGAACACAATAACGGGAACTCATTCTATGTAAGTGCCCGAAATGGGCATAAGTGATTCAACACTCTATATCTAGTTTTAGAATTAGGTTTATGTGGCGGATGACGCTTCATCGCAGTACCGAAAAACAATCATGCCTACACATAGTAGGTAGGTTCAATTCGTACCAATTTCTTTCATTTTAACAACTAATTATTTAACTAACTGTGGTTCTTACTAAAAGAAATTAGGGGGTGTTTGTTGCGCCAGACTATCTCGGACTGGATTAGCTTCAATGACTAAGCTGGACTGGTTTAGACTAGACTAAACTGGACTAACTTAGTGAAGCGTTTGGTGCAGTATTGGACTAAGAAGCTGGATAATAACAAATTCTAATATTATATTATTTAATATATAAATTATTAATATTTTATTACGATCTTATCTTTTTCTCCATCTTTTCCTACCATTTATGTCCCACTCTTTTCCTCCTCTCTCATCGTCCCACCCTCTCCCTCTTTTTTTTCTCTTAGACCTCTCAATTCATGTCTCTTTCTCATTCATGGTCAAACTCCTTATTGATTCCAGTCTCTATTTCTCTGTCCTCCCTCCCTCTCTAGCTATACGTTGTTCGAACGGAACCTCACGGCTCCAATTTTCCCGACGAGTTGCAGGTTTCCCGATGTGTTTTCCGGCCAACCCTCGTTAAATTGGATGAAGTTAGCACCGCCAAAAAATTCATCACATCCCTGGATCGAGATCTTAGCTTTGAATGCTCGAATCTGTCATGGATTTGAAGAAGCCCAAACAGGTCGACACTTCCAGGCCATTTTCCGGCCACATTTGATCACATTTTGGCCTCGATTCAGGTAAAATCGTAATCTTGTCACTCCCAGCTTCAATTTGGTATATTTTATATGAAAGTTGGTTGTGAAATGGATCTGAAAGAGAGTCGGAAAGTTAATGATTGATCTAGGTGACCAGAGATGACGAGGAGTCTGTCGGGAGTGGTCGTTGAGCATGACGAGGACGAGAAAGAGAGGATAGTCTTAGCTAGTCTCATGGTTATTGGGGGGTCTCGCTAAGACCTCTTAGTGAAGGGTTTTGTCCATGCTAGTCCCCTCTAGTCTCATTAATGTTAGTCCCAGCATGGAACAAACACAGTATTGGACTAATAACTAGTCCAATCCAGTCTAGTCCAACTTTGTGAGGGCAAACAAACGCCCCCTTAGGGTTTTGTGATCACAAGAAAATAAAAAATTTGGAGTCATGAGGAAGTTTCCAGAAAGTAGAGGAAAATGGAAAAAGTAGAAACGTGGCAATACTCCAGCAGGGGTGTAGAGGAAAATGGAAAAAGTAGAAACGTGGAAAAAGTAAAATGGAAAATGGAAAATGTGAACACACACACACACAGAGACACTCACTCTTACCTACTGAAAAAACCAGAAGGGGTGAAGAGGCAAATTCAATTAAAATCCAAAAATTTAAAGAAGAAAAAACCCCAAATTAAACAGAAATCTCTGCCTCTTGGTACATTATTTTCTCTGTTTCCGTTATAAATCTCTGCAATTTTTCACTAAACGCCATTTTTCCAGATTTGCAAAATACCCTGTTTCTTATTCAAAAGAAAAATGGTGGATCCTGACGTTGGTGGCGGTTCTGGCGGTGGAGACGGCGGTGGGAGGCCTTCCCTGCCATGGCCGTCCAAAACACAGTTGACAGAATCCAGCAAAAATCTAGAAGAAGCTGAGAACGAGCTTGATCGAGCCAAAGAAGAAGTGACTGAACTGAAAAAAGAGGAAAAGGCAGTGACTTTTTCCAAAGGCAGAAACTTTGACCGGTCATCCTCTTCCTCTTCCTCCACCGCTCCGCCGAACCCAGCGGCCGAATTGCTAAAGGTGAAAGAAGAAACTGTAGATGTTGTGGTTGTGGACAGTGACTTAGAGGGTGGAGATCATTGCAAGACCATCAACGGCGGCGGTGGCGGTGGTGATTTTGGGTCGCTTTCTTCGTCTTCTTCCATGGAGCTGCCTAAACCCATGGAGGGTTTGCGCGAGGCGGGAACACCGCCGTTCTTGAACAAGACTTTTCAGATGGTGGACGACCCGGAAACCGATTCGATTGTTTCGTGGAGTGATGCTCGGCAGAGCTTCATTGTTTGGGATTTGTACGAATTCTCCAGGACTCTGCTGCCCAAACACTTCAAGCACAGCAATTTCTCAAGCTTCATTCGCCAGCTCAACACTTATGTAAATTTTCCATCTTTTTCTTCTGAGTTTTTTTTTTTTTTTTTAATTACTTGAGTTTTACTAACATATGAAGGACAAAGAGAAGTTGGATTCACTTCAAATTGTATGCATGTTTCTGATTTTAATGTTCATTTGGGTAGTTAAACCCGAGTTTAGGTCAACTGGTCAGGAGAGCGCGCCTAACGCTTACTCATGCACTCAAGTTTGAATCCTGTATATTAAAATAGTTTAGAATATCGTCTTAATAAAGCGAAAATGTTCATTCGGCTAGTATTTTTGCAAAATTGTGAATTTTTCCTCTGTGATTTGTTTGTTGCATGTCCATTTTTCTTCCTCTAATTTGTAACCTTTTGTTTGAATGCTTATATAATTTTTGTCAGCTTAATTTTTTATGATTAAGTTTTCATAATCTTTGAGTTTTTGATGGATGTTGTTGAATATTATGTCTTTAGGGGTTCAGAAAGGTTGATCCGGACAGGTGGGAGTTTGCAAATGAAAGGTTTCAGGGAGGGAAGAGGCACTTGCTAAAGAACATCAAGAGAAGACGCAGATACAACCAGAAGCCGAATGTGGTCTCTGCCGATTGCCCCAAACCCGGGTTGGAAGCCGAAATTGAGAATGTGGTCTCTGCCGATTGCCCCAATCCCGGGTTGGAAGCCGAAATTGAGTCCCTAAAGAAAGACCAGGACTTTTTGAGATTGGAAATCTTGAATCTCAGACAACAGCAAAAGTACTCGCGGCATCAACTAACTGCGTTTCAACAACAAATTCGTAGTTCTTTGTGTAAGCAGCAAAGGATGCTCTTTTTCCTCACCAAAACCGCTGTGAATCCCATCTCTGTGGAGCAGCTAATGCAGAAGAGAATGATAAAGAGAGAGCTGGACGGTGGTGTTCTAGGCAAGAGAAGGAGTTTGCCTCCGGCCCAAGGCATTGAAAGCTTTGATGAGTGGATAAATGACAGCCTCAGTTTTGATTGTAGAAATCAAGTTCAGGAAGAACCGGTACCTATGCAAACTGCGCTTGCTGAACAAATCTCAGAGGCAATCGCTTCCCAACGAAATGGAACCCCGTTATCATCTCCCATGGTTGATAAATCATGTAATGCAGGTCAAGTTCTATATCCCCGTTTGATGACCGGAAAAAGCAGCTCGGAGGATATGCCCTCTGCTTATGATGACATGTCCGATAAATTTCTGGAAGAAAATATAGTTTCCAATGATGAATGTGCACTGAATGACTCCAGTTTTTACCAAGAATTGGAGGATTTGATTGCCGGGCGTGCGATTGGACTGCATATGTGAGTAACTCCTTGGTGGAGCAAGCTGGTTGCATTGGCTGAATGCCTTGAATTTCACAGGGAGAATCTATCTTCTCTTCAATGTTATTGTGTTTGTGCCGTGACTGCGGACGAATATAATCTGCTTTGGGGTTTTTCGCTTCTACAGTAGGAATTGGAGAATGAAGATGCAACCACAGGTGAATCATGAACTCCTTAATCTTGTAAGTGTTGTAAATATTTCTCGCCGCTGTACAAATATTGCACAGCTAGGTTAAGAACGTAAACTCTGTATAATATAAATATGTTCATTCTGTTCGTATGAGATGTCCGGAAATGAACACTGCTTAGCTCCTTACATTCCCCTTTTAACTGTATATCAAAGGGTAACGCAAATCGCTTGATTTATATGTTTGACTTCTTACGTGTGAAGAGCCAAGTATTTTTTGGAACTGGTCTCATCGTCGGGACACAATTGATATATGCACGTGACCGAGGGTGGGATCGGGGTCAAATTGGAGGACGAGGATAACTATTATTAGAGTTCAGAGACGAAATGCAACTCGGGACATGGTTCAAGAGCCATTGCTACAAAATTCATCTCATACTAACCAAGAACATGATTATGATAGTAACAAAGGAACATGTTCTAACACAGAAATTACTTTAGTCTAAAGAAGGAGGCGAAATTGCACTGTAGAAATGAACAGTGTTTTGTAAGACATTTCAGTTTATTTACAAGACTACCACTGGTCCTCTCTGCCGCTAATCTTGATGCATACGTGTTGATGATCGTGGGAAGGAAGAACGATGGTAAAGGCGGTCTTTTCTGTTTCCTTCTCAAACCCTCCTTGCCTCTTCCGTCTCACAGACCCGACGAGAACGACACAGACGGTCTCGCGTCCATCCTATCCTCCTCTATGGTAAAGGCGGTCTTTTCTGTTTCCTTCTCAAACCCTCCTTGCCTCTTCCGTCTCACAGACCCGACGAGAACGACACAGACGGTCTCGCGTCCATCCTATCCTCCTCTCACCGCCGTCTGCCTTCCCTTGCTTATGTCGTCTTACTCCATCGTTTGCGTCATGGAGGCCCGTGCGTGGTTTTTTGGGTGGGGATTTCAGATTTCAAGGGGGAGAGAGGCTGTGCTTCGTTTCGATCGGATCGAGCCTCTATGATTCGATTGGATCGAGGTGATGGGGACAACGCAAGAGGTTAAGGGAAGCCGACTCTAAGACTCTGCATCTCTCACTTTCTCATCTCTCAAACCATTTCTCTCTCTCCCATCTCTCCCACTGTCTCTGTCTCTCGGCTTTCTCGCTCACTCTATGTCCACTGAAATTTCAAGGTGATTTTCCAACCCTAAATTGATATATTCCATACCTTGATTTGATCTTAATTTATCTGGAATTGATCTGCATATGTGTAGTATAGATAATTTTATCTAATGTTATAGAATCCATGTCCTATTCGGAAATTCTGAAGTTGCGATTCTACTGTCTCAGCTATATGCAAAGACTTGATTTTTAATGTTAATGCATCTGAAAATGGCGTGATGTGTGTCGTTAAGCGAGTTAAGCTGCATGATTTTCAGTTATTGATGTATGTTTGTATGTTGTTTGATTGGTCTTGAATTTTTTGTATCGTTGTTTATTGTTTTCTTTGCCCTGTTTGTTCACAAACAGAAAGATTCAGGTGGAAAACGGGTGAAATTAGCAGGATCCAGTAATGAAAATGGCAGTTTGAAGGTTGAAGTTGAAGAAAGTTCAGCTGCTGGTGACAACAAGCCAGCTGAAGAAAGCTCTAAACCTTCCGAGCCACCCAAGCAAGACTATATCCATGTCAGGGCAAGAAGGGTACAAGCTACATATAGCCACAGTCTAGCCGAGAGAGCAATGCACTTTTGGTCCTTTAAAATTTTCAATATAAGAATCTAGAACATCAATTATGGTTGCATGTTCTTAGTCAAGCTCTGTAGTTCTCGATAAGGAATAGGTTTCTGTTTTATTCTTGGATTGCCAATTGAGGTTATAGACGCAATTCAAATTCAGACTGCTTTCCTTGCACATGTTGGTATGTATGTGTGCACTAAAATCTCCAAAATATAAATTTTCAGTTTCATTCTCTCCCTCAAGAACATTATTAGAAGAAATTAAAGATTATTTTTTGTTCTGAGTATGAGTGCTATTTGTGTTTCTTTCATTGCTAAGAAGTATGAGACATAATTCTGCAAAACTTAATTGATGACCGTATGAAAGCTATGAAAGAACTCTCCGAATAATTCTTTGAATCTGGTTCAGTTTTATCTTAGATATGCATACAATCATTATTTGTGAGATAATTAGTTGCAGGGCTGGCTTTTAGCTGTTTGTTTGTTGATAAATTACATATGGTTCTTAAGGAATTATATATGATTTGTGAGGTTTGAGGTCAACATCAATATCCATGGCCTGTCATGATCCCCCATTGTACCATATGGCCATACAATTTGGCAAAATTATGATTCATTCAACTACTTCTTTTTGTCTTTGTTTGATCTTTGTTTCACTGTGTTTTGCAGCTCATGGAATACTCTTCCCAAACTTAAGACACTTAATCAGTAAGCGAGTGAATGACATAAGTTTCTAAATTACAGGTTAGTTATCCATTTTTGAAAATCCTGTGCAGAGTAGTTGATAGATGTTATGTTATTTGAAAGTTCATATTGTTGTCATTGTGTTGTGCTTGCTGTGATTTGCTTAGCTTAATTATAAATTATGGGTGTTTGTTTCAGTTTTATTCATCTTAGCACCATTCATTGTATTTAATCTGGTTTCATTCTTTAGACAGACTAACCATTTTTGCCATTTTGCTGTTTGTGCAGAGATGAGATATCTTATTACAAGGAACTCTCTCCAACAGAACTCAGTCCAAAAGAACATTTGCTACTCTTAAAAGCATTATGTGGACTCCAAGCTCAAGTCAGTCCTTAATTTTCATGTATTTTTTTTTCTTTATGTCTAGGTGGTTTACATGGTTTTTAACCATGAAATCACCTAACTTTATGTTTGCAATTGTGTTGTTTCTGATTGTTGATATCAATTGAAACACTATCATTTAGGTTATTAGATTTTACGCTATAAGATTATGCTAACATATTCATTTTAGTAACCACCACTTGCTTTGATACATTGTAAATGCTATTTCTGTGACAAGAAAATAACCTTATTTCCCGTTTAATAAAACTGTTTAGTAATTGGAAAAACTGTTTGTTTAATGTGTTCAACATGTTGTTATATTTTAATGTTGGAAACCATTGGCTGTGAATCTTTTGGAAGAAATTAGCCCCATAAAGTAATAAAACAAGGACATTTATGGAGGAATGAGATTGAATTGTTTGCTTTGCTCAAGCAATTATGTTTAGATTAATGGATGTTAGAGTGCATTTTGAAACGTAAGTAAGTTATGGATTCATTTTCGTAGCAAATCTCAAATAATCAGGGTGCGGAAAAATGATCTCTTAGTTTCAATTTAAATACATATGGAAAGTCAGAGATCTGTTGAGCATGTTGGAAATTCAGAGTAGTAGCACTTTTGCATGCTACACTACGACCTATAGCTCCTTTAATATTTTTGAACCAATGATATTACATTTGTTATATCTGTTTGGTTCCCTATTTCTATAGTTACAGATGTGATTAGTGTGCATTTGGTTGTGCTTGGTTGGGGTATAGGTTTAGTTGAAATGGTATTGGTTTTTATTAGTGTTATTTTCCCTTCCAGCAATGCCCATTTCCACCCAAATTGAATCTCAAGTTCTTCTGCTTTCGAAGACGGCATGTTCGGCCAACCGTGTATTTTCCATCACTTTTTTATTCATAAATAATGTAAGCTGTTTGATTAATTGAATTTGTATTTTTGTTTTTGTAGATTTGACAAGATCATCAACAAGGAAAAACCGAATAAGGTGGTTTTGAAGACAATAAGGTGCTCCCTACTGTGTTTCTTCTCAGTTTCAATTTCCTATTCATTTTTTAATTGAGCTTTACCAGTATTTACTTTTTTTTCCTTATGAAGTTTGGATTTTTGAGTAATGAGTTTTGTTAATTAATTTTAGGAGTTAATTCTTAATCAATAATAAGTGAATTGAGAGTGGAGAGCTGGCATGGTTGGGATTAATTCTTAATCAATAATAGGTGAGTTAATTCTTAATCAAACTAATCTCTAACCCATTCTTCATATGTCGTACAAGGACTTGAAGAAGCAGCTGACGCTGATCTATCCCAGAGACAAAGGCAAATCTCTACTAAACAGCCCATATTGGCCGACGACAGAGATTTACTATGCAAAGTCAGCGAAGCTGGTGAGGTTTCCAAGGACGTCACCAATTTCGTGAAGTTGCTGGAGAACAAATTGGAAAAGTTCAATGCTTTCTTTGTGGAGAAGGAGGAGTGGTACGTTAGTCGATGGAAGGTATAATTTCTTGATTTTTCTTTAAAAAATTATCGAAGATTACAATTTGGATGCTAGAATTATGAGAATTTGTTTAGGAATTGAGAGAGATTGACTTGCTACTTGCAAATTCGGAAAATTTATGGTTTTTGTATGATAATTTTGGTTTAGGATATCGAAAGATTGTGCCTTTGATGTATAATATTGAATTTGGATGAAATTGATTAGATTTTGCCTTTTTTTTTAGGCCATTGTATGTATTAAGTCTGTAATTAGGAACTGTTTTATATGGTTTCTGTATTCGTAATTGTTCAGCATAATAAAAAATAGGGTTTTTTTTTGCTGTGCTGATTTTCATGTACTCTATTCATAATTGTTTATTTGTAAGGGAAATGCGGGATATGATAGAGATGTAAGCAATTTCAAATCTTCATTTATCCCGTTTCCACTTTGTTCAATTCAATTTGATTTAGCATTATTTTCATTGCTTTTGAGGAAACCAAATTAAAAGTGTCTTTCGATCTTTGTATATCATGCTTATGTTCTCCTTTATTGGGAGACTGATTTACTGTTTTAAATTGGTTCAATTCTCTTATATTTGGCCTTTTTGTTGGTTCTGAAAAAACGAAATGACATGTGGATATCTGTCTTCTATATCACATTTATGTTGAAATGTCATACTTACCAAAACCACATGTTGAAATGTTGGACCGGTAAACGTTTTTCGTTATTTTGTTTTCAGGACTTCGTTAACCTAGAAGTCAACCCACTGATGCCAAAGCAGAAGAGAAGTGAAGATGTGAGGTAATTTTTTATGTTGACAATTAATTTATCGAGTTTTAGATGACGATCACATTTTATTTCCATATTTACTATTTCATGGTTTATAGATGTGGTTTGATTTTGATCGCTAGATGAGAAATCAAGCGTGTTTGTGACTTGGTTTTGTTTGTTTTAAAATATATGATGCCGTGCCTGTTTATGTGGTTATGTCTGTTTCTTTTTAAATTTTCTATGTTTATCTTATTTGTAGAGTTAAATAGCTGATGAATCTTTATCATTGAAGCAGCTGGAATGCTTTTGTTGAATGTGAATGATCATTGTCTAAGGGAAACATTATAATACAAAGCTGTAACTTGAGTTTTGGAGTGAAACTCGAAAAAGCTTTAGTACTAAATATTATCGTGTATGAATGTCATTATAATCTATAGCTGTAACTTGAGGTTTTGGAGTGAAACTTGAAAGAGCTTTAGTACTAGATACTATTGCGTATGAATGTGATACTGGATCTTACTATACACTGTGAATAAGTAATAAGAGATGGTGAGCCCATTTTAAGTGTGATTTGTCTTCAGAAACTCAAATTTTGACTTTTTTGTATATATTGGTGGAAATGTAGAGATGGGTGCTCTTTGCTGCTGTCCTTGCGATGAGGAATTTGAAGAATATGCGCTTCCGAGCAATCCATTAAATATTGCTTATTCCTGATATACTTCTTCCAGCAGCTGTTCACTGGGTTAGGTATAAAAGCCATGATCAACTCAATACTTTGTCGGTTCTTCTGTTCATGATACATAGCCTTCTATTATCGGATACATTTGGTTATATCAATGTTTTAGATTTATTGTCTGAAAAGAAGGGGCAGTGGATCATAAATTGGCATGTCAGTTGGAAACTGAGGAGCCTGATGCAACTAAACAAATCCGTCTACATTACTTCTAAAAAATTGTAATGTTTATGATGGGTACAAAGTAAACTGTTTGAAAGCATCTATCACTTTTAATTTTGGGCCAACATACTTGAATAGAAAGACATTAAAATTTATTTTTAAATGAAAATGTTCTTTTCAAAATGCTTAAGCTTTTATGAAAGTAATTCCAATAAGATCCATGGGTTTGATTCACTTTATTTTTTACAATTCTTATTTTTTTCGCATTTCTCATGTTCATGCAGTACAATGCACCTTTCCAAGGGCTCGATGGACGACTACCTTCATTACCTATTCAAGGGGCCACTTTGGCATCATCCAGAGTAGGCACATCGCTACAGAATAATCCCTTGAATGATGCTCAGTTATCATTTTCCAAGCCAACCCCCTTTGATGCTGATCAGAGATGCTCGCATTTGCAGCATGATGGCTTGGTCTCTAAGTGTGAGAAGTCAATGACTTATTTGCAAGAAGATATGCAACAACTGAGAAGATGGAGTTCTGGCACCGAATACCTGGGTTTTGGGAAGAAATGGAGTGGGGATGACACTGAAGAATATTGTAAGTCATGCCTAATACATTAGCAACTTTAGTGACTGGTCTGAGCTCACCCTATATATAAGAAGACATTGAACTAATGATAAGATTATGGTAATTCACAAATGATTAGGATTGTGTAAAGGTTAGTTTAAAATGAAGTTTCTGTGATAGAATTAAAAGAACTATGCACGGTGGATTTTTATAGGTGTCATGAAATTTTTATACCAGTTTTATTTATTTATTTATTTTTATTTTTATTTTATGGGAATCAAGTATGGGTGGTTTTTTTTGTTTTTGAAATTTGAAAGGGGAACATAAATTACAAGAAGAGGAAGACTGAGCGCCGATCATGGCCTTCTCTTCCTTCCTCATCCAAATCCGGACATGGTAATTACTCGATTCTCATTTCTCATTCATCTCCTTTTGTTTTTTTTTTTTGTTTGGCTTTTGTGAAAGTGTTTGTGAAAATTAGGACATTTCAGATTATGGTTTTCATTTTAAATTTATCGATTATCAGATGGCATAGTTTGTGATATACTGTAATATGATTTGAGTGATTATTATTAATTTAAATTTTTCATGATCAGAGAGATGATGAATATGCGAAATGCTTTTGGATAAATGAAAGCCAGAGATTAATGGATTTTTCTATAATTGTCTTTGTAATGTTTCAGTTGTGTGGCATTGGAGTCATTCCTCAACAGGAGCGTGTTATTTTGGTCTGTTAACAAAGGAAGCGAGTTGCTCTGTGCTAAAGGGGGATGGTGAGTAGAAATTCTTGGCCCTATTTTAAGGTTATGAGAAAAATCATAATAAAAATTAACATGGCAATCATAGATGTAATCCTCATTTTATCAATGCTTAAATATATCCAGTTGAACATGATCAGTTTCACAATCATCTCAATAGTAGCCGCATCATAACAATTCCTTCCTATAAGGAACTTTCATGTCAACTGATAGTTTGTTCAGAAGTTTCCCTTATTTTAACACTTACAATATTTATGATCCATTTGACATTCCCGCAACAACGCACGGGCTAAATGTGTTGCATATCAATTGTTCCTGCTATATGGCTCAACACTACACAAAAATCTTACCTTAAATGTCTCAAGGTCACTTCAATTATTTACCCTACTCAACTTAAATTTAGTTCCCTTTTTTTCTCAAATTGTTATATGTTGTTTGATCCTTTATTGAATAGTTGTTAGAAATGGTGATTAAAACGTGACTCATATTTTTTGCAGTTTTTTTGTTATGTAGAAATATGCGGCGCATGATTGGCGAGAATTTTTCTTCATTGTGAACATTCAGGTAAATCATGTCTTTCAATATTTTTCTACTATTCTTTGCATTGTTCTTTCTTGGGTTTTGTGTGAGATTTATTGGAATGGTGGTGGTTTAATGCTTTTCTACGTTGCTGATAAAAGAATTTTGGGTAACATGGTAGTTTAGGGGATAGCTATAGCCCTTGACGGATTTCAAATTAAGACAATATTTTAGTTTAAACTTTCAGTAACGCAAGGCAGAGGCAAATTTTGATTTTTGCCTTCCCTTTTCTCGCCTGCCGTGGGGGTGGGGGGGGGGGGGTGTCGGAGATGCATGTAATAGAGACACCACTTTTTTATAATCTTTGGAAGTATTTAGTGGTTGGCTAACGATCCTATTAGCGTATCCATTGGAGGTTGTTTGGATTCATATTTCTACCTTTTTTTTTTTTTTTTAAATATGCCTAGAAATTGAAAGATGGGTTCTTTTTAGTTCTGTTTTGGATTGCTCCTGATTGAAAAAGGATGAACATTCTTTGTTATTTTCTCACCCATTTCATTATCTATTTCTATAAAATCTCAATACTCATGAATATTGTCATCAAGGCAGATAGCATGAAAATGTTAATGCATTTTCCTCTGCCAGTTTATCAATTTGAATTCCACTTTATTTGCGGTTTGTAATTGAAATATGTACTGCGAAATTCATTACTTTTGAGTATGAGCTTTTGAGTAGTTATGAAAGGTTATATATTTTATGCGTGTTTATAAACTTATGACATGCAATTAGTTTCTTTTTGGTTGGGTTCAAATATATTGATTGTGGTGTTATAAAGCTCCTTTTAATAGTTAGGTTAAAAATAACCATTACTAGATTCTTTATTTGGTTGATCCAATTTAATCCTCCTTTTGTTTTAGTTTCGTGTTAGCACATGGCGTATATTGCTTTGCTTGCTGGTTATTCAATGTGCCATCAAATTTGAGTATCTTTATGTGGAAATGATTCATATATGTTGCAGATTATAGCAGCACTTCGTTTTGCTTTGTAAACAAACTATATACTTTGTCTTAGGTTAAGTATAATGTTTAATGATTGAATTTGTAAGACGGTTTAGCAATTTTTTCATAAACTTAGTATTCTTGCTAGAGCTCAAGTATTATGTATTCTACTTTTCTACTTTCCGTTTTCTGTGTTTTTCTTCCATGTAGTGGGCTGATTACTTGAAACTATGATATTGATGACACAATACGATCTACAAATGAATGTTTTTTTATAGCTATCCATATATAGCAAGCAAAGTTTGACTTCACTGGTTCTTAGGTACTACATTTTTTAGTTGCTTTATGTGGAAACTATTCATATGAATGGATTTTGATCTGTTTAAAAATATCTTTAGTGATGATTTTGAGTATAATGTGTTTTCCTAATACTGTTTCTCTCCCTCTTTGTAGTACAGTTGTGCAGAAGACATCTCTATTAACCGGTAACAGATGAAATCGTTTGCTGTCGAGGTTCCCGTGCAGAAGAGCGAAAATGCTGCAAGTGGAGGATAGATAGCTCAAGACACATGGTATGAGGGTGCAGGTAAACTGTACATATGAATATGAAAAAAGTAAAAAGTTAAGGCGGGTTAGCTGTAGCTTCTCCTTGCCACAACAGAAAATACTTTTGAACTGCATTAAGCTGTTAATAAATTAAGCTTAAGCTATATTTTACTTATCAAGAATGGGTAAACTGTTTTAAATAGGAAAATTAAGTGCTTATATCGGGTAAACTGTTAATTTTACGAAGTTTACTGGTAAATTAGGTATATAGTTTAATTCGAAGAGCTCTGTTGACCTTTACTTTTGTTAAATTATATAGTTTAATTGCGTCCCCTTTTTCCAATCCCTATATATCTGCTCAACTCTTGGGTCAATTATTTGTTAGTAGGAATGTTTAATTGCTTGATCAATGATGTGGATTCAATTTGAAGAAGAAATAGGACTTTTGTTCACTAGGGATTTGAAATAGGGATTGAGACTCACGAGTAAGATGTCCCAATTGTTCATTGATTCTTAGGTGTTGTGTCTTTTTAGTTGCTTTGTGTGGAAACTATTCATGCCTGTTGCGACAAATTTATTCAAGTCCCGCAGCAACGCGCGGGCATATTTTCTCGTACGATCTAAATCGAACAGAAAACAAGCACGAAATCATCGCTACGAGAAGCTTTCCTATGAACATTCTGCCTCAGGTTTGGCAGAAACTGTCTTATTTCTTGATGGTGATCGTACCACCATTAGACCTCACCACACCTATCGATGTGGATGACGAAGAAGAAGATATTCCGGACCGATCGAACTCCTCTTTGTCCTTGTCGAATGCCTGGCTTAGTACTTCCTGGAGTTCCATGTACCTTCGTTTCTTCGTGAGCCGCAATTCTGGCGTGTCGTTCCAGGTGTATTGAATCTGTGATATGTCATCGCCGTCCATGATGTTATTCAGTACTTCCGAGCACCGGGGAAAGAAGCGTTTCCCTATTTCCACTGCTCATAGAAACGGATAACGTGTTGGCAAGGCAATGAAAATTTTCAATTGCTGAAACTCGAAAGCTAAAATTATGGAAAATGTAGCGGATGTGGGTTATGCCAGTTCGAATCACTTCTCATAGATTACAGTAATTTAGAATAGCATCGTATCAAACAAAGAAAAGAAGCGATTGGAAATTTTTTGTGTTGTGAAACAAGATTTTTCCAGCTCGAGATAGAGCTTGTAGACGGCTAAGGTGCTCTTCCTTGATTTTGAAGGGTGCCTCGTTTAAGTCCACCGTCGTCCTCTGAGAGCTGGCCAGACCCTTCGGAAACTCGGAAGCATCGACATCGATTTGGGTGGTATCCATTACAACCTTGGCTTCCATGGGGAACAGATATCTTGCAAGTCCAACTGATAAGAAACAATCAATCAACTACACAGTCAAATTTCATAAGCAAATGCAATCTAATGCAAGTTAAAAAGAAGAGCAAACTAACACTCACAGCAAGCGAAAACTACCTCTGTTCTCAAGGTACAAAAGTTTCATGCGCAGATCATCGCCGGCCGTAGCAAGCGAAAGCGAGGCTTCTCCAAGCAACGGATCCCTTCTTTCCGCTTGCTCCAAAATCTCTATGCACAAGCGATCATTGGAAGAAGACTTTCCCTCGTCATTAGACTTAAAAAAATCCACAGCCCTGGTAAGCCGCTTAGTGATCTGCACAGCTTTCCTCCCATCCAGCGTTAGATCCGAAGGGCGAGCACCCTTCGTGAGAAGGGACACAATGATCTTAGGCTCCTTCCTCATCGCCGCAACGTGCAACACAGTGTACCCCCTCGGATTCCTACGATTAACATATGCAATTCCAAGATCAAGCAGCTCCGTTGTGGTCTTTGCATCGCTGTATGCGACAGCGTAGTGCAGTGCAAAGGTGTCGTCGAGATTGGTATTCCCTTCTTTCAGCAGCATTCGCACCAACTCGACATCATCCGAATCCAAAGCCCTGTGTATCCTCTTGGTGTGTTTATCTGGGAAATGACTAGTACTAGCACCAGAGTGGAACTGTTGAGGCCTGTCCAAGCCGAGCGCCAGGCGGGAATCAGTAATCTGCTTCACGGAGTGTTGCGGCAGGGCTTTCTCAAGAGTTACAACGTCGGCGTCGGACTTGACTATCATCTCAACGCACCTCCCCGCTAATCTCTCGCAAGCTTTGCCGCACATGTTGGCGACGTCCAGCACCACCAGTATGTCATCTATGGCGACTTTCTCAAGAATATCTAGCAGATGCCTCTGAAAATTAATAATCAATACAAAACAAACTAACAACAAAGTTTCCGACAGCTGATAAATGTCATTCACTATTATACACACCTATATAATATGTTTACGTTGTCAGGTAAATTTCGACCTTAGTTAATAATATAAACTTACATTCACTATTATGTAAGTATATAAACACTATAAAGTATCCAAATGTTCATCCGCCAAATTATCACTGAACGTACATGTTTATGTTGTCAGACTATGAATCACAGTCGTTAATTAATCATGAAATAAGTATAGCACCGGTTGGACTAGTTATTAATGAATATAGTTCAAACTAATAGTATGACAACATGTCACGTAACGTATTTCTATGGTCTGTGAACCTCGACTTTCTATCGGACTAGTAACGAGTTCAAATTCACAGTCCGACAAAGTATAGAAGTCTTAACAAAGATTGTACTAACACGTTGTAGTGAAGTTTTTACCTGATAAAGAGAGACCAATTCAGAGAGTTGAAAAGTTGCAGAAGCATACAGAACCTCCACCATGAAATCAACCACCGGCCGGCAAGCGACATGTGCGCAAGCGTCGTCCACGCAGACGCAAACGCCTTTGGGCAGCGACCTGAGCTTCCCGCTGTACAAATACCCCAAAACGGCGAGGAGCGCGTCCAGTCCGACTTCGTATTCCTTGGCGAGCTCCTTCAATTCAAACCGAGGAGCCGCAACCGACGACGACGACGACGCTGCTGATGATCCTCTGTCCTTCGCCGAGAACACGTTCTTGAAAAACTCGCTCCTCGCAGACAGAACGCAGCGGTGGACGGGAACTTCCCGGCCGGCGTTGACGACGATCTTGGCATCGGGGAAGTAGTCAAAGTCTGTGGAGTCGACAATCGATTCTAGGTTGTCGGAGAGGCGAGCAAGGGCGGAGATCTCGGGAGGGGGACGGTTGTGGGGTGCTGTTGCTGCTGTTGGATTGGCTGTTGCTAACGAAGTGATCGTCACCCATGTTCACTGTTGGGAAGACGAGAACTGAGTCGGGTGATGGAGTTAGTGAGTTGGTGGATTGATCAGGTCGAATCGGAGTTGTTTAAATACACGAGTTTTCAAGTCAGAGGAGAGAGAGAGAGAGGAGAGAGAGATGATCAGCATCAGCTGTGAACAGTGAACAGTGAACAGTGAACATGGGTAACGATCATTGAAAACAAAAACCCAATTACGCAAAAAATTGCTGATCAAAGTTCACTTTTTTTTACATTTCGTAACAATTAACGATTTCTTGTTTGTCCATACGTAAATTATGATCGGTCACAATACACAAGTCCCAAGTTGAAGGATGCAAAAAAGTTGTATTGTGCTGGGACTGAGACGTATGAGAAGAATGTGTTTAATGTGTGACAGTATTTCAAATCAATAATGCTCTATTTTGCAGTTTTCGATCAGCATCGATCATCGTCCATCCCAATACAGATAAGTTTTCGACTTTGAAGTCGAATTTGCTGTTGCGTGAGGGCATGGAAATCCGGATAAAAACGCCAATTTCGCCTTCAGGGTTTCGGTTTTATGTCACCGATGGCATCATGCATGGCATCATTCGTGGTGTCGGAGTCTTCGGACGATCGTCATGACCACGGTTCTGCAGGCTTTGCTGGTTTATAATTTGGGAAAAGGATCCTCGCGGGATCCTTTTCTGAGGATCTTGAAAATCGTGTAATCATGTTCATTCATCGTACATTGTACGGTCAATTTTTGGCAAATACTATTTACATTTAATTTTAAATTTCTGTTTCCGACCTTCCACATACTCGTGAGTCGTGCTGATGTTTTTTAGCACTAATTTATTGCTACAAAGGTAGTGGTGTAGCACTCTAGCTCTGCCGTGTATAAAAGGCAAGGTCTCGTTGCTTTGTGAGGCCATTTTTTCATAAAGATTTGGAGGGAAGATATGGTAATTTTGGTTGAAGATGACATGGCGGTGGCAACCTCACCACGTGTGAGATTCACAACAATCAACGGTCCTCAGTGAATGGCCAATTGATGCTCGTGAGATCCTGCATCTTGTTCCTATTTTGGTTGAAGATGAAGAGACATATCGACCTCCTTTGATTTGAAGGAATGAATTGGATTGGATAACGGAACTATATTTAATATATGTTGAAATAAGATATGGATTTAACTTTTAATTTTTGTCCAAGTTAAAGGCTTCAGATGGATTAGCGTGGGAATATGAACCAATAAGTTTCCTTCACGACTCTACTTTCAACTTGGACAAAATTTAGAAGTTAGTATTCAATTTCTTCATTCAGCATACACTAAATCTAGTGAGTTATGCAATCAAATCCGATCCTTGACTCCGAATAAGGCTGACGTGATAAGGATATAGAATGCACATAAATTCCATAAAGAAACTTGAGTAATCAAATGATCTCACAATTTTACATGTATATCCTGATTTGTCATCGGGCAGAAAAGAATGACGATGAAGCATCACAACTTTGACAAAATATTCACAACCATATCTTTGTTCCCATGAGGGGAGCACATCTTCTCCAACTCTCTTCCTATTAAGTCCCAAACCCACCTTCCTTCTTAGGAGTGGAAACCGAAGTTTTCTCTTCTTTCTTGGGATGGATTGCTTCGACAATGGCCTCGATTTCCTCCTTCGCTCTTTCAAAAACATTCGGAGCCTTGACATGATCGATTGGGATACTCTCGTCAATGTCATCACTCCTTCCATGAGTTTCTTTAGTATGATACTTCGGTGACTTCTCAGGAGTTTCGTTATCATGATTCTTTGGCGACTTCTCATGGTGCATCAATGTCTCAATCTTTTGCTTGGCTTTCTCAATCAAATTGGATGTCTTGGCATGATTTCCTGCAAACATCAACTAAGAACTAAGAAGACACAAACTTTGGCTTTAAAGAGTTCTCTGCAAACAACATTCAGCTAGCGTGCCATGAACAGAAAAGATTTCATTTTTCTTTTTGGTCGAACGGAGGAGATTGCAAAAATGAAAATAATTATGAGGACCTTAACAAATAGAATATTAAACTTAGAGTTAGCAGGTTGAACAAACTATATACAAACACAGAAAAGTGTTGACCACAATCGATCCAAGACGAAGCCTGGGACGCTCAATAAAAGGAAGGAAAATAGGTTTACAATCGAGTTTTAAAACAACCAAGTGAAACCCAACGTGACTGTCAAGGTGAGCGTCGAGGACTACAAGGACAACTGCAGCATATTGTTTTTTTTTTTTTTTTTTTTACCTTTTATCTTCTTAAAACAGCTAGTTCTACTAATGGAAACCGATGCAGAAGTTCTGAGAAACCATCTCATACAAGCAACATTGTCATGGTTTCATACCTGGTAGAGAATCAGCTTTTTCCTGTTTCTTTGAGTCCTTTTTGCTTTCGTCCCTGCAATTAAACGAACAAACGCAATGAGGTGAAGATTTAAGCACATCAAAAGGCCAATTTCATCCTACGTTCAGATTTCCAATTTGTTCGAAGGGGCAAACTAAAACCAACATTTTTCCATAAGTGGGAGACTCTTTCTTGGGATGGATTGCTTCAACTATGGCCTCAAACTCCTCCTTCGCCCTCTCGAACATATTCGGAGCTTTGACATCGTCTAGTGGGGTTTTCTCATCGATATCGTCACGCAATCCATGAGTTTCCTTGTGATCATGATATATTTTGTCAGTGTGCAACACTGCCCCCGTCTCTTCCTTTGCTCTTTCAATCAAATTAGGCGCCTTTACTTCCTTATCTGTGACGAATTTTTGAGATTTACAAGAAATTCACGCCATTAATCAAACAATTAATCCTATGTTCTACACAAACACATTATAATCTGCAGAAATAATCGAATCCCAAACTCTAATTAGATCCAAAATATTCAGGAGGGTGTAGTCAAATTAAGATTTGAAAGGATTTTAAAAAACTTTAGAATCAGGATGTAGTCAATTAGGATGTTAAGAGAGGATTTTAAAAGATTTTGAAATCATGGTGTAGTCAAAGTAGGATTTAACAGGATTTAAAAGAATACATCCAAATCCAGGGGTGGTCAATTAGGATTTAAAATCCAAGGTGCAAATCTGTAGGTATTCAAAATGTCACAGATTTTGAAGGATTTCATTAAGTAAGAGATTTTGTAGGATTTGTGAGTGAATTTTACACATACAAAGACTATAAAGAATCCCACCTCCACCCTAGGATTTCTTTTCAAGTTTCTCTCTCAAACTGACTTTTCTATCTCTTGCATACAAACCTCACTACTGCATTCAAACCGCTCATTACTATCACTGTGTCGTCTCATCATTTCCCTTTAACACAAAACCCCACAGCCAATTCCAACAACTGGTCGGGTCTCGAAGTTCCAGTTCTAAGGCTCTCTCTCTGGTCACTCATATTTTTGTTATCCCTTTCTGCAATTCCATATTTATTTAACACAGCAACAAATGAATTTTCAATTAACCAAAGAGTCGTGTGACAGCGCCACCTCTTCCTTCATAAACATCTGTAAGCCTGCAAAAAGCTCACATACTTGGTACCTGGGAAAAGAGGATACCAAGCAGGGCATTTTTGGTGACCTCAGCATTCTTATGATTCATCAATTTCATCAAAAGTTGGAGTGAATAAACCAGAATTGCTTCCAAAAGAGTTTAGCCTTGTAATTAAATATATATATATATATATATATATAACCATTGTTGCCAATTTAACAAATTAATACACTCGACTATTGTTATATTCGAATCTCTACACGCTGGGTCAATGTTTTGATGTAAGTTAGAATTTTTATATAAGGTTCGGTGATGTTTACAAGTTGGGTCGGAAAATAAAGAAAGATACATGATTGAGTATCATGTTCATATTGGTTTGGTGATGTTTAGAAATCCAAAGAAATCCACGAGACAAGTTCATACAAATTCATAAAAATCTATAACAGAAATCCATATAGAATGTAGACTCTATTAAAATCCTTTGAAACCTATCATTTAAAAAAAGTCTATTAAAATCCTGTAAAATCCAAATTGACCACACCCCCTCAATTTCCGCACATAATATCCAAAACCCACCACGAAAAAACCGATAAGAAAAAAGAAGAAACTGAAAAATCTAACAAATGGGTTTCGGGATTACGACGAGATTTAGATATCAGAGTGTTGGAAAAATCGTACCAGGTGGAGCTTGAGCTGGTCCAGGTTTGGATTCCGCCATTGGAGTTGCTTGTGAGAGAGAGAGATGGAGATGTAAGAGGATCAGTTGGCGAATGGAGAGGTTGAAGACAAGTGTGAAAAAGTAGGATCGAATCAAAACGTGGAAGATGGCAGCTTGGACGAAGCAAAAGGTTGGAACTTTGGGCCTACCCGTTAAGCCTATGGCGGCGGCTTGGACCCGCTAAAACAGAAGAAAAGGCAATTCGAGATTTAGTACCGTTGGTCTCCCACTGAAAAGGTTCTTTTTTTACGTATCTTTGTTTTTTTTTTTTTTTTTTTTTTTTATTCAATTTAAATGTCAAAATAAAACAATAATGTACGATGATAGAAAATTTCGAAAAATATTTCTCTATATGTATTTTTCCCTTGAATAAAAAAAATACTTCACTTTTTTCGTTATTTAATAAGATGGTTGGTTTGTTCAAATATCAAAAAATTGTATGAAAAACAAAATTTTTACGATACATCTGAAACTCAAGCCTAAATATTAGGCAACATAAGAGTGGCTATTGCTAAACATGATCTTGCTCTTGTAATTTTTCCTGTGGTTATGTATTTTCAAACATTTACAAAGATTGATTCAATTTCTCTCTCTCACACATATCAATTGAGTTTATGCAAGAGATTAAAACTGAGTCAGTTAAAAGCATTCAACTTGAACTTGAAATTTCGAGTTCGGTTCTCCAACCCTTATATCAAAAAACACACAACAAAATCTCCAAGCCTGGCAGGCCCAACCTAGTGAAAGCTGTAAATGGGTCTTTTATTACCCATTTGTTAGAGATATTTTTCATCTGCATAAAGGTGGATCCATGGACTTGGGTAATAGCTAAGATGGGCCCAACCCACTTCACCCACACAATGTGGGCCCGATTTTATTTTCTTCTGCCAAATCCTTAAGGCCCAGTAAGGCAAAACCCATTTTCCGTTTTTCTCTCTATTTTATTCTTTATTTTATTTTATATTTCAATTTTATGGAGCCTTGATATTTCCTGATAATATCGCATTTGGTGGAGTCA
Source organism: Pyrus communis (assembly GCF_963583255.1). Classification (NCBI taxonomy): domain Eukaryota; kingdom Viridiplantae; phylum Streptophyta; class Magnoliopsida; order Rosales; family Rosaceae; genus Pyrus; species Pyrus communis. Next base: position 4,985,134 of record NC_084812.1, read on the forward strand.
GTTTGACCACTCAAAAATTGAAAAGTTGAAATTGAAGGCTGCAGACATCAACTTTGAAGCCCTACCGTGTAGGTCAAGCAAAAACCAATAATATCTTCAACTTCTGCATAAATTATCCTAAATTCGATCCATTTGCAGGCTGCAGAATTGTAAAAATACTTTAAAATTTGAATTTCTTCAGCACATGGTCCGTACATTGTATAGATGTGTGTGTTTACAAATTGAGGTTTCCAGAAACTTGGGTGCGTTGTGGGCTGCTAAGTGAAATGAAGTAGTCAAACCTAATTTTATTGAATATCAATTCTCCTAGAAATTTTTGGTATCTTTTTTTATTAGTCCGACAATGTTACAGGGGTAAATAGTTATTTGTTGGTAGCATAACTGTAACGATCCGTCCCAAAAAATTACGGCTTTTATAATTTTAAAACATGAAATTACGAAAATACGCTTTGAGGCAAATATATTTACTTTTGCTAGCTGCCTTGTCATGTCACATAATATCTGTTCCCTGGGCAGATTCATATAGTACTCGTCACTATGAAAGCGTGGGCGCAAATGGAACGTACTTTGGAGTTATAACAAATAAGATATTAACGTTTAAAGTTAGGAGCATTTTAGTAAATTTAATATTCACTTTAGAAGGCTCCAGATTTTCTAGAGCAATCTGATTGAGCCACGTGGATGGTTGTGATGATGAGTGGAGAAGAGAAAGGAGAGAGATGGACGGATGGGAGAGGAGAAAGGAGGAGATTAATGCCCAATCAAAAGAAAAAAAAGAGAGGTAAGAGAGTGAACCAATGAGGAGGAGAAGAAAGAAGGGAAGGGAGAAAAGTGAGGATCATCGGATTCCAAATGACCCGATCTGACCTAACGGCAACCCAGTTATGGGTAGCCAATTTCGGTGATTTTTGTCTGTTTTTCCAACGAATTTCTTCGGTCCACCACCTATAACCCACTCCACAACCCTCCTTCTTCATGTTCCACCCCAAACCCGACGAGATTTGGGCCTTGATTTTGCAATGGAACATCGGTGAGTTCGAGGGTGTCTAGTCGTCAGGACATTTCGACATAGGTATCCTCGAGTCTTCTTAGTACAGGTTTCATTCCCTTGTTCGTATCTTTTATTAGTAATGCTTTCATATTATTCTTAGTTAATTGTATGCTTTGAACATGATCCTGCTTTGGCTTAATCTTGCTAATTACATATCTTTTATTGGTAAGCATGTTCAAAATGGCTTCGTCACCTTCGAGTATCGGCCAACACGTGCCTATTCCTAGTATGTGGGAATATCGGGGTTGGGGCATGTCAATATCCTAATTTTCTTGAATTTCAATTCACTTGGAATTTCTCGATATCTTCTTTTTTATTAGTCTGACAACATTAGAGGGTTAAATAGTTATTTGTTAGGGTAAAAGAGAATTGATAGAGATGAACCGCGTAACATAAGGCATAAGCATAATTACTTTTAAATAAATACAAGAAAATAAATTGTACTTAGTAACTTAGAGTGCGCTTAGCCTTCTTCTAATGGACAAATTTTTCAGTATACTAGGAACATGAGCCGATACACCAAGTGTCATAGTATAAGTGGTTAATTTTTTTTTTTTTTTGTTCAAGTATCTAACTACTTGTATTATAAAGACTTGTGCTTGTCGTGTTTTTGCATATTGAATAATCTCTACTTCTTATGGACCATGACCCCATTACATGTTTTAATTTTTTTTTTTTTCCCTTCTGTTGGCATTTTTTTTTGTTTATGAATTGAAAAACTTTAATGCTGTCAAATCTTATATATAAAGCCAACAAGCCAATGAATAGTGTTTTCTAATGTCACAAGCTTCACCAAAAATTATTGGACAGAAATGCCCCTCAAATAAAAAAAAACTTCAAAATCAACCCAAAATAATGCATCAAATACAGTAGGGGTATTTTCATCATTTTAATAGTTTTGTTTTTAATAATTAATTTTTTTGTATATTTTTTTTTATTATAATTAGTATATCACAATGTGATAGCAATAATGTGATTCTATCAGTTGTTCATTAAATATTATTTTATCTATTTTTAAACACATTAAAAACATCTTGATAGCGCAGGTAATGTCGATTATAAACAAAGGTCTTTCGCACACGATTAAATAAGTTGTCAAATGATTTTTTTTTTTAACAAACGATATTATCTACACTAAGGGGTTTCTTCTGACATGATCTAAGATTATTTATTTACTTCCAATATTTGACTTTCTTTTTGTCAATTCATGCATATAAATACATTTAAAATATGCAAGTCACGTGTAGCACGCCGTGATTCAAAAAATTCATTATGCACTCGCGTGAGCGCGTGCATGAATGCTAGTTCTCATAATCCAACAACGGAAGGTGGTTGGAAATTCTAGATATTTATTTATGAGTCTGAAAATCTAGATATTTATTTATTGATGGTTAGGGATCTCCATCATCAATAGTCAAAGAAATTTAAATTAGAATATAAAAATGAAGAAAAATAAACAAATAATGAGCCATTAGGATCCAAAAACTATTGGATGGGCGTTACCGCGTGAGGTTGTGCATGTATGCCACTATGCAAAATTCATTAAATGTAATGTAAATATAATGTTTTCATATCAATTAATCCGTCAATAATTATTAGTTAAAAATGTGATGTAACTTAAAAGTAGAATTCTAGGACATAGAGATCAAATCCTCATATGTTGGTGTTACTTTTAATGCGGAACAAAAAAACATCATGATTAATATAAATAAAAGTGCAACATCAAAGGATGAGGATATAATTCTCATACCTGGAGAATTCTCTCTTTGCCGCCCTCTCTCTCACACTTCTATAATTAGTTTCACAACACTCCCAAGCCTAACATTACATATATACTAGAGATGTCTTGGAATGTTGGGAAAACTACACAAACACTATGTGGAGTGGATTATTAGGTTTGCACAATTTTACCACTTCAAAAATTATTTTTGGTAATTTTATTGCATAGTTTTCATCTATTTTTGTACAAACGTACCATTTCTGTCAAATTTCGTTAAAAAACGGTGTGCCATGTTCTTTGGTGCTTTTTTAAACTCAATTTATCATTTCATATGCAGACGACTTAGAAGTCAGAATTGTGTTTATACAGCTCGCCTGCAAAACAAAAGCCAAATGAAGTCGACTAAGACCGATATTGTTGAGGATCTTTAAATTCTTATTCCAACTTGTCTAGAGATCATGAAGTGTTGGAAATTCAACAAAAGAATCACCAATATTCGATAGTTTCTGGCTGAAATTTGAAAATGATAATCAACGTCTAAATATTAAATTATCTTGAAAGAACAAAATATTGCATGAAAAGGCATATGATAAATCGATCAATCGACAGTTTGGGGGCTGAGCAACTTGTAATATTTGATCAAAACACGTGGCAAAAACATGGATTGAGAACGTTGACAAAAATAATTAAGATTAATTGATTACGATTAATTAATTAAACTATTAAACCATCAACCATGCAACGTACGCAGCAAGTGGATAAAGAAGTACACGTCAGCACTGGGAAGGGTCAACTACGTATACAGCTGTTAGCGGGAACTGGGGACAGCGGACAGAGGAATAAGAAACTAGGACATCTTCAACGCAACCGAAATTTACGTAAATGCCCATCATACACCTTCTGGGAAATTTCGAGATTGACCGACTGGATAATTGGAGATTGTCCGTTTGCCTATTTTTGTTCAACCGTTTTGATTTATTTTCTCCGAAGAACAAATATTTTGTTAGATTTGAACCGTACGGTCGGTCAATCTGTCGCGTGCATACGAGAGTGGGTCTTGGTGTGTGAAAATTTTGAATATATTGTTATTTCTTCAACTCTAGGCCTAAAAAGGTTGTGTTTTTTATTTTGTTCCGGTTGTTTTTGTATCATATTGACTATTTTAATAGGTTGTGTCGTTCAAACTCATTATCTTAATAGGTTATTAACAGGTGATCCGTGACGACCTGAGTTGTTTATGCAAGAAATTGACATGACTAATGTCTAAATCTGACAAATAATATCGTATTTAGTTTTTAACGGGTGACTCAATACCTGCCTGACTCGTTAAGGGGTACTAGATAATAACCCAACTCGTTAACAGGTTGATCCGAGCTTGTTATTATCGTGTCGTTTCATGGTTAATGGATCGTACACAGAGACCAAGCTGGAAATTTCTCCTAGTGGGGGCAATCTGAAAAACAACTAAGAAGACCTTATTATAGAATGACTTATACCCAATATGATAATAGGTGTAATTTCAAATGATGATGTATCACAATCTCAATGTTACAAAAATTTCAGGCTAGTAATGGAAAGTGACAAAGTGTTGAGAAAAATATTACTACAGATAGGCAAGGGAGAGGGGTTTGTCGGTTTGAATGACAGAATAATAGCAATTTTGCTCATATAATATTTGATATGGAGTGAAGTAGTATGAAGGTATTTTGGATATTAGATACTATATTTACTTCAAAGATAACGCGTGCATATTTTATAACTGTATTATGCAATTTAACAAACGAATTACTTGAGTGGGGGCATCTGCCCCCAGTGAACCTTCATTGGCTCCGTCCATGATCGTACAAGAAATCGCTAGACATATTCACTGTACATGAGTAATTGTGTTTTAATTTGTTGTTGCTTGTGTAGATAGAATTTTACATGAAGAATATACGAGTTTTTCTTTTTTAAGAAATTTTGACGATAGAAATAATTAATATTTAATACTTAAGTCGTTACTGTTTGTATAATTGTCATCAAGAGAGCGTGTTGAATAATATTAGAACACCTCAAGCCACTAAACTAGATCCGGAGAACTTCAACATACCTATGCATTTTTAATTACTGAACACAATGACAACGTTGATAATTAAGATAAATAATTCTATAAATTAACTCTATAAAATATATTTGTAGGTCAGACAAATATGTGTATTTATGAAAAATAATTATAAAATAGATTGAATGTATTTTACTAATGAAACTTATGAAAGTGATAACTAGTGTCTTTAAGAAAATGACAACAATTTGTTAATAATACATACCTCCCAATCATCAATAGTACATTTGTTAAATAAGTATTAAGTCTCATACATAAGTAAACAGTACATTTTGTAAACATAAAGTCAATTGATTGGGGTTCTTCTGTCGTTTAAGTGTTTTTTTATAATCGTGTTATATTTAGCCGACACATTTTCTTTAATAAGATGTTATTTTTGCACATAATTTTCATGTGAGATTTATAATTTGACTTCTTAGACTCTTCTTTGTATCATATTATAACGCTTCTTTTGTTCTAATTGAGTTGCATAATGTCCAACTAGTATTATAAAAAGAAATTTAAGCGTTAAAGTCAAAGTCAAAGTTTTTGTTATATTGCATACTAACTGTGATTTCGTGAGGAAGAGAATGATCTTTTTTGCTGTCTCGTGTCATAATTTTTTTTGACAAATGATAGCGTTAGTTAATTAAATTGTTAAGTGTTAAAGAGAAAAAAAAGTAGTGGAGACCTTTTTTTTTTTTTTTTTTTTTGAACAAGGGGAGCAGTGGAGATTCAATCGCTGCGGTAAAGCATCATCTGTATAATATATTTATTTATAGTTGTCAATTTAAATTCCATGGAATAAGCATCTTGACCATTCGGGTTCATCGACCATTCTAAAGTCCACCGGTATTCCTAATTTTTTATGTTTTAATTTTTGGAATAAAGGCCGCCGTGCAAGTTGTAATTGAACACCAACAAAACCTCTGGACCTGTTTAAGTTGTTGACTTTGTACGTGTTATCGAGGGAGAGAGAATCAATCTTGCAATTGCAACTAGTGATTTGTACGTTTTATAGTCACGTGATGAGTTATCCATGCATAACGAAATATACTTCATTATAAATTCAATTTTCTTCTTGTTCATGGGCGTGGATCATCAAGGTGCTGTTTGAAAATTATATTGTTTTCAGTTTTCAGTTCATTTTTTTCCCTAAAAACTTGTTTTGTAACTATTTTTAAATTTTAAATTTCAAATAAATGAAAGCGGAAAACCAAAAAAATGAAAATTACTTTGTTTTCAAAATTTAGTTTTTAGTTTTTTTTTTAACTTAAATATTTACCAAACAAAGGTTTTAGGTTCAATTCACGCCAAAGACGAATTTGAATTACATTATTACTAGTCTATTACGAGACTAAACCCATTTCTTTTCTTTAATGTAAATTATATTGTTTGTTTAAAGAAAAATATTTACCATACGAATTTTCAGTTTTCAAAAAATAAAAAACTGCAAGTAAAATGGTTATCAATCGATTTTTTGAGTTTAGGATTATGGATGCCTTGACTCTTTGAGATGACTGGGAAAGATTGCATTGCATTTTATTGTCTGACAAGCAAATTGAACCAATACATCGATTCCTTGATCTTGACTTTTGACTCGATCTCTGTTTATTTGGACTCACTGTGTCTATGTGCAGTTGTCAAACACGTCTCTTGCGCATCACAATTCAAAGGCAAAACTTTTCCTATGCCAATTTCCACATGCTCCTCTTCCTCCACATTTTCTTCTTAATTTTCTTGGTACATTCTCATTGCACTTCGCTTTCCGTCTGCTGGTATTTTTCATTGCGTTATCTGTTAATGTGCACCACTTAATCCAATACTTGTATGAAAGTATGTATTACGTTTGGCAAAATACCTTTGATTGCAGAGATTTCAAATCTTCTACTATTCTGTTAATACGTAGTATACGTACATTACTCGTTAGAGGGTTTTACTCCCCAACTCGATTGCTATTGATCTTTCAAAGGTGATAAAAACTATTTGACGAGACATTTATAATAAAATTTTTCGTTATTATCTTGTTTTACAGACGTATATGTATTCACATTTACTAAAATGAATGTGTTTCTTTCATACACTCGAGTTTGAATCACGTTCCATTCGGTTTGTAATATTGTTTGTGTGATAAATCATATTTCAGACCCTGATATTTAACCACGACAAATACATCTTAGGGTTTGGAACTTTGGGGGGCAACGGCGCCACCCAACAACTTGGAAGGCCATCACTTCAATTCCCGGTAAAATAAGGGCAATATGGTAAACTCGATGAGTCCGTAGAAGAAGGACATAAAAGCAGCGACAATGACAACAAAAAGTAAGCAACAACAAACTTTCAATCCAATAACTCCAACAGAAGAGGAGCGTCGATGACCGACGCCATGGACGATCGAGATTGAATTTTGAAGGCCCTCCATCCAACTTCTTGATTGATTGTTGACTGATGAGATTATCATAAAAATCATACAAAAATCCCAGTTGCTGTTAGAGTTAACAGTACGTGTTCCTCTTGGAAAAAAAGCACTTCTGTGTTTTTTCACGGAAACCCCCTCTCCACGCTTACCTTATTTGACCGCCAAATCTCTTGCTCTCTCCCCCCTCTCTCTTTCTCCCCTCTTTCTCTGTCTACAGCTCCATGTTTTGTGTGTTATGAACAACACAAGCTCTATAAGTGGCCCGTTCACATCTGTGAGAAGCAGTTTATAAGTGCTTTTTTCTCAAGCGTTGAATAGATCAAACAACTCGTGGGGTTTGAACCAAAGAAAATAAAAAAGGGAAAGAAAACTCAAACGTTGAATCCAGAAAACTTTCACCTACCTTTCCCTCTTCTGTCTATCTTCCAATTCCACAGCAACCAAAAAACCCAAAACTTTTTGGTTGCCCTGGAATTCAAAGCGTTGGTCTTTTTCCAAATTTTCCATCTTCCAAGTTTCCAATTCCGTCGTTTTGACACGTATTCCAAGGGGACTAGTGGGATTAGTTGTTTCTTGTTTGTTGTTTGAGGTATATATATTTATATATATATAGCAGTCAGACTCAACTCAAATCCCATCCAATTCCATTCAATATCTCTTTGGAGTTTCGGAATTTCAAAAGCACTTTTTAGGACTTTGTGAAAATCCCATTTCAGGTTAGGTAATGATTCATCTCTCAAATCTGTTAACAACCCACGTTGTAGTTTGATTAAATTTAATTGGGTTTTGATTAAATCTTTGGTGGTTTCAATCTTCACTCATAGATTTTTATGTTCTTACAAATTAGCAGGTGACGATTTTGCGCCTTTCGACTTGAACTTGTTAGATCTTATGGGTTTATCCCTCTCACTACTTACCTCAGCCTGGGAAGAAATTGTGAAGCACAGACTCTTTCAATTGACCTACAACATCAGTTTAACTCCCAGAGATGGAGGACCACAAGTTATTCTAAGAACACACAGCTTCAAGAGTGAATCCGAATCCTTGGCAGTTAATTCAGACAGTTCTAGCAAGTCGGGCACTACCAATTCGAATCGCTTGAGTGAATGCAAACCCGAAAAAGTGATGCTCGACAGGAATCTTTCGTTTAAGGGTCTTGTTCAAGATAAACAAGACATGGGGTTAGAGTTCTGTAAAGGCAAAAATGAATTGAAGCATAAACCAATGCCTGCACTTGCTCTGCCTGAACCGGTGATTTTGTTTTCGCCAAGGCCGGTTAGCGAGCTTGATGCTGCTGCTGTTAAGCTTCAGAAGGTTTACAAGAGTTACCGGACCCGAAGAAACCTTGCTGATTGTGCTGTCGTGGTTGAGGAGCTATGGTGAGTCTTCTTGTAATTTCTTGCCATTGATTTGATCAAATTTTCAATTTTCTTTTTTTTTACGGTTTGATTAATTTTGGTTGTTTGGAATACTTTAGGTGGAAGGCATTAGATTTTGCAGCTCTGAAGAGGAGTTCTGTGTCATTCTTCAACGTTGAGAAGCCGGAAACTGCTGTTTCGCGGTGGGCGAGGGCTAGGACTAGAGCAGCCAAGGTTGGAAAGGGTTTGTCCAAGGATGAGAAGGCACAAAAATTGGCTCTTCAACACTGGCTTGAAGCGGTAAGTTCTTGCGAAAACTCGACAACATTTTATCTGAACTTGAAAAATTGATGATTTTTCGTGCTTATTTAAACACATTACGGGATTCATGATCTAACATTCAGATGTTTCTTGATGTTTTATGCAGATTGATCCACGACATCGGTATGGACACAATTTACACTTTTACTATGACATCTGGTTTGAAAGTGAGAGCAGCCAACCTTTCTTCTACTGGTAAGTAGTAATGTTTTTATTGTTCCTGTATTTCCGAGATGATTACCATGTCAATTACTGATCAATTTGGGTAATGTAGGTTGGATGTCGGAGATGGGAAAGAAATAAACCTCGAGAAATGCTGCAGGGCAGTTCTACAACGTCAATGCATCAAGTATCTTGGACCGGTTAGTCCAACACCTAAACCCGAATTTCGTTTACAACCAACGTAAAATGCTTGCTAATTGCATACTTAAGTGTGTTTTCTTTGTGCTTGCAATATGTTCAGATAGAAAGAGAAGCATATGAAGTAGTAGTCGAAAATGGGAAGCTTTTATACAGGCAGGGTGGGGTGCTTGTGAACACACATGAAGGTTCCAAATGGATATTTGTCCTCAGCACAACAAGGTCTCTGTATGTTGGTCAGAAGAAGAAGGGTCAGTTCCAACACTCAAGTTTTCTAGCAGGTGGTGCCACCACTGCAGCCGGAAGATTGGTTGCCCGTGATGGGATTCTTGAGGTATGAAATTTACCCCTGCACGTGTGCGAGCGCGGGCCAAGAGGCTAGTAATATGTTTGTGTGTTTTCTTATAGTCCAAGTAACTTCTATGTCATGTCTTAAAACTTAATTTCAACTGTTATTTCAGGCTATTTGGCCATACAGTGGTCATTACCACCCAACAGAAGAGAACTTCATGGAATTTATCAGCTTTTTAGAAGATAATCACGTCGACCTCTCCAATGTCAAGGTAAATGTTTCGTGTTTGTTTTCTTATCCAATGAGTATCGTTAATGAAGTTTGAATTCAGAACCTCATTAGACCAAGTGGTCGCGAGTGTGTGCTTGTTTGTTGTTCACGTTCTAACTTGTATTTCTCTTGATTTTCCAGAGGTGTGCAGTTGATGATGACTTCTCTTATACGAAGACCACTGAAGGGGAATCAACAAAGGAGGGTTCAATCAAATCTACCGAATCCGACGGTGCAAACAAAGCTGATTCACATGACTTGGCCAGCAAGGCTCCAATCACAACCGTTCAAGAACAAACTAAGAAGGTTGACAGTGCCAATGCCAAGCCACCAGTTTTTGACATGCCCAGGCGCTTGTCATGCAAATGGACAACAGCAACCGGACCCCGAATCGGGTGTGTTCGGGACTACCCGACCGAACTACAATCCAGGGCACTTGAACAAGTTAACCTATCTCCTAGAGTCGGTCCTGGGCCGTCAGTACGTTATGGCCCAATTCCTTCTCCAAGGCCTAGCCCAAAGGTCAGGCTCTCACCCCGGCTCGCATATATGGGCCTCCCTAGCCCAAGGACCCCAATCGCCGCTGCCAACTAAGCTCGCCGAAGGGCACATGAGGTTCGTGGACTGGAGTTAGTTACAGTAGGTTAATAATGGGCCAAATAAGCCGTACCTGGTGGGTAGTCATCTGCCAGAAGAATGGTGGGTCTTTTGCTAAGCCCAATAAGGATGAGTAAAGGGGGCTAACCCAATTTTTTCGTTCCTTTGATTCTTTCATCAAGTTTATTTTGATCTAGGTCATTTAATTTTTTTGTACATGCCTTGACTAATCCAAATTGCATTTTTTTTTTCAATTTTGTACCGACTTAACTCATGTAATTTTGGGTCGGGTCGGGTTCAATTTATTCATTATTTGTATACCGGAAGTCGAGGCCAGTGAATGATACAATGATATTCAAAAGTTCATCCAAATACTAGAGTAAATTTACGGGCTATCTTAGAGATAAATTTTCAGACTATATTATGAATGTGATGTTACAGTTGATGATTGAATTTATTCTTTAAATTATTAAAAATAAGTCTAATTATAATCATCATATCATATATTTTATCTATACGTATCTCACATATTACGTTTTATTTGTTCACATTTCACATGTGTTACTTATGCTATTTTAAGAGAGAAAATAAGCATTTTGCTTATTAAATTCCAGTATCATATATGCCATCTCTCTCCCTCCCCTCCCCCCCCCTCTCTCTCTCTCTCTCTCTCTCTCTCTCTTCTGTTGACGTTAAGACTCTCATAACTGTAGGATAGCCTGGGTTGGCTACCGACGCTTGTAGGGACAAATTTGCAGATATTGTACGATATTTGTGCAAACTTGTCGGCAAGGAAAATAAATGGCTTTCGTCACCACGTGTCAATATGTCATGCATCGTCTATATACTATGCAGTATATTTAGCGGTAGCTGCATGCAGGCTATCTGTCTCTCAGACTCTGTGTGTCGAGGCCTGCGTTTCTGGATACTGCATCTGCATGCATGTGCCAATTTACTAGTTTTCTTTCGCAATGTCCTCTTTGACTTCGATTTTGGGGTTTATAACTCGATACTATTGGATTATTGACGGAGGGAAAGACCACAACTTTGGATTTACGCGTAACTAACTGAGTTACAATCCCACTTGATATGCGATATACATAATACATCTTTGGTACGTTTACGTAAGGGTAATCGAAATAAGGAAAGATAATTGAATTCCGATTACGGAGTATTCCGGTATCTACTAAATATTAAAAAATAAAAAAAGTGGTGGAACCCACACAAAACAAGGAATCCAATTCCTGAAATTGGAGGAACGGGATTCCCTAGTTTTGTGAGGTATTTGAATTCCCAGAGAGTAAGGGAATCGGGAATGCATCTTTTGTTCTTACTATGCCCTCACTTGTTTCTTATTATCCCAACATTACCCTTCATTTGACACTCATTATGTCATTTTTAATAAATAAAAAAAACTATTTATATATTTTTATATAGATAATTTTATTTTATAACAATTAAGAATTTAATTTAATTAATTAGTATGAAAATAATTTATTTATGTAAGGGCAATTTAGTCATCAACTTAGTTTTCATTCCGATTGAAGTGAATTAATAAACAACTTATATGGACTCAACATCATTCTTGCCATCTTTTAATAAATAAATAAAACTTATTTATATATGCTTATATATATGTATTTTATTATATAAATTTAATTAATTAGTATGAAAATAATTTATTTATGTAAGGGCAATATAGTAATCAACCTAGTTTTCATTCCGATTGAAGTAAATTAGTAAACAACTTATATAGACTCAACAGCGTTCCTACTCCGATTCCAGACAATTTTAGTAAATAACTTCAAAAGGAGTTTGATTCTGATTCCAACTCATTTTAATTCCTCCTCAATCCAATTCCTCTACATTTGATTACGGATTAGTAAACGCGCCAGTTATGCGTCATTCATACAAATTCTCCTAACATGGTTGAGGGGCAGCTGACCGAAGGGAAAGCAGGTAGGCCGTCTACTTATTAAATCAAATTTATGTTTTTATGCAATTACAAACTGGACGGAGTAAGATATTTAATAATGTTGGGCTAAAAATTTTCCGTTTTTCATCTATAGTGACTTGTGGACCTATTTTAATTTTCACTAATTGGATGAACTTCATAAGAATATAGCTCTAAAAAAATTCATTTACCAAGATACTCCACCCTTGTGTACGAAGAAACTTAGTTGGCATAAAAAGTGTACACACTTGTAGAGGCAGATCCATGATTCTAACATCAGGTAGTCCTAATAAAAATGCTCTCATCGAAATAACATTAAAAAATTAAACAATAAACTACTAACTTTTCATTCATAATCTTTTTACAAACAACATTATAAGTTGTTTACCTAAAAAAAACTATTAAAAGCTACAAAGACTAAATTTATTCACGACGAGGTTTCATATTCTGAAAAACATGTTATAATAGTCTCATTGTTAATAAAAGAAAAACCAATGGACAACCTGTAGCTGCTGCTCTCTTCTCCTCCACCAGTCCTCAAAAGTCCTGACGGCCACTTATCCGGACTCTCTTTAATGCTTCTGCCGCTGCACTCTTGTGCCTACAACGCTCACGGAGTCTCGAGTTTATGTAAGTTTTTTTTACTAATGAAGCTTGTGTAGCTATGAACAAGAAAACTTTACCATAAATAGTTAATGAGATTTTGATGTGAGCTAGCAAAGTCCTGCTTACTCGCAGGAAATTGAATAAGTCGTTATTGCAACATCATTGAGACTCTGCAAGAAAAGCATGAATCCCAACCCAATAAAATCTTCGGAAAATTCAGACTTTGGAGTGCACAGCCAGATGGACTCTGTGTTCTCCATCTGCCCTTCCTGTTTGAAAACTGATCCCAACTTCAAACTTCATGTACTATTTAGTCGGCTAATTAAATCAGTGCATCGTATTGGTTTAATTAAATTCCAGCCTCTCATCAGTATCATATTATGGTCATAGACCACCCTAATCAGTGCATCGTACTGGGTTGGCTACCGATGCTAGTAGGGACAAATTTGCAGATATTGTACGATATTTGTGCCAAATTGTACGGCAAGGAAAAGAAATGGCTTTCGTCTCCACGTGTCAATATCTCATGCATCCTCTATATACGAGGCAGGCAGGTCCATATATGGTAGCCCGTAGGGCTCCTATGTAGTAGTAGCTGCATGCAGTCTGTCTGTGTGTGTGTGTTGAGGTCTGCGTTTCTGGAGACTGCGTCTGCATGCATGTGCCAATTTACTAGTTTTCTTTAGCAATGTCCTCTTTGACTTCGTTTTCAGGGTTTATAACTCGATACTATAGGATTATTGGCGTAGGGGAAGACCTCAACTTTGGATTTACGAGTAACCAACTGTGTTACAAATTCAGTTTGATATGCGATACACATAATACATATTATGCGTTGTTCATACATTAAATTCATAAATCAGATTTATGTTTTTATGCAAGTATAAGTTGGGCGGAGTCAGATATTTAATAGTGTTGGGCTAAATTTTGTCCGTTTTCCATCTAAAGTGACTTGTGGACATGTTCTAATTTTCACTAATTGGATGAACTTCGTAAGAATATAGCTCCGAAAAATTCATTTACCAAAATTACGAAGAAACTTAGTTGGCATAAAAAGTGTACATACCTGTAGAGGCTGATTCATTATTTTAACATCGAGTAGTCCTAATAAAAATGCTCTGATGGAAATAACATTGAAAAATTAAACGATAAACTACTAACTTTTCATTTATAATCTTTGCACAAACAACATTATAAGCTGTTTACCCAAAAAGCTACAAAAACTAAATTTGTCCACGACTAGATTTCATACTCTGGAAAATATGATAGGTTCATTGTTAATACAAGAAAAACCAATGGAGAACCTGTAGCCGCTGCTCTCTTCTCCTTCACCACATACCCAAACTTGAATGGTCCTCGAAGGCCATGACGGCCACTTATCCGGACTTTCCTTAACGCATCTGCCACTGCACTCTTGTGCCTACAACGCTCTTGGAGTCTCGAGTATAAGTTTGTTTTTTTTTACTAATGAAGCTTGTGTAGCTATGAACAAGAAACTTTACCATAAATGGTAATGAGATTCTGATGTGAGCTAGCAAAGTCCTCCTTACTCGCAGGAAATTGAATAAGTCGTTATTGCAACAACATTAAGACTCTGCAAGAAAGGCATCAATCCCAACCCAATAAAATCTTTGGAAATTTCAGACTTTGGAGTGCACAGCCAGATGGACTGTGTGTTCTCCATCTGCCCTTCTTGATTGAAAACTGACCCCAACTTCAAACTTCATGTACCTTTTTAATTTACTATTTGCATATAATAAAACATGATTGTTTGGAAGACTGTAATCTTAGTGTTCCGATTTCGAATAAATCTCTCCAGTTGAAAGTTCTTGTGCCCTTGACCAACTCGTCCAAAGGAACAGGGTCCCATACCTTCACATAAATCAGACAGTTTTCACATTTTCTATGGTATTATTTGGCCTTTGATTGGAGTGTAGGACTGTCAAAAGAAAGAGCATTCCCATCGTGGATGCAAATTTCTGCCTTCTTATTTTTGGACAAAATTGCACCTACAGAACAATTAACATCTTAGTTCAAGGCTAAGAGCCTACAATAAATGAGGGGGGCTTTAGTCGAAGAACCTCCGATGCCAAAGCTAGAATTTGAGGGAAAAGTGTTTAGAGAAATTTGGAAAATTTAGCAAGAGAGTTGGACTTAGGTTTTTGGATAAATGAGGTGATATTTATAGGAGTGTGGCCGGCCCCTTTGGGAGAGATGGGAACCGGCCACATTTGGTGGTTTTATGGATGTAATTGCAAAATATTATATCAAAATAATATCTTGCAATTAATTAGGAAATTAATCAATTAATTTAGGTAATTGATCCTATTTTGAATAAATATTTTAGAGGTTACCTTGTGGGAAGGATTTGATGAGAATAGATGAAATAAGTTTTGAATAAATACCTATTTTGATACTTTTGACCTTGATTGAATTGTGATTGTCCGCTGCTCGCGCGTGGGAGTTCAGGTGCGCATCGAGGGTACTTTTATCTTTTCAACTCAAGAATCCACGTGTCACCTCCATATTTTTCTCGATTATTTTTGGCTCTACACCCATATTCCAATCTTGTCCAGGTCATTTGGTTTCTTGGTTTAGGGTTCTGTTTGACAAGAAGGCAGAACAGATATTCACCCTCTCTCTCTCTCTCTCTCTCTCTCTCTCCCCCCTGCATCTCCATCCCCCCTGCCTCTCTCTCTCTCTCTCTCTCTCTCTCTCTCTCTCCCCACATCAACAAGGTAACAACCTACTAAATTACTGATCCCACAAAACAGTTCGTCACTATTGCCATTTGGATATTTCCAACAAAAATGAAGAGAAAGACATGCTGCATTATTCTAGTTGCTACTCTTCTGTGTTGGGTGTCTGTTACAAGCAGGCCTTTTGCATCCTATGATGCTCCACATCAACAAGGTAGCAACCTACTAAATTACTGATACTATACTTCTCATGGGAGGTTCTTGGCTGTTTCTGGAAATTTATCACCATATCTCTATATTTCTTATCACGTGCCAGATATATCTTCGGTTTATGTTAGAATCCTGTGTTTTCGTAAAGTTATATGTGTACTAATTGATTCCAAATACCTTTCCTTATAGCTAATCAAACAGAGAAAAGCCCATATTCCCAAGGAGCTACATTTGACTCAAAACAGGTACATCCTTGAACTGTGGCCCTCCATATCTCTGGATATATTATATGGATAATTAGGGTTTATGTTTTGGTATATGGATAATTAGGGTTTGTGTTTTGGTATATGGATAACTAGGGTTCGTGTTTTAGGGAGTTGAGGAAGGCATGGGAGGAAGAAGGTATAGAAGGCTGAGTAGGCTGGGGTCAAGGCCACCCAACTGTGAGCATATATGTGGAAGCTGTGAGCCATGTGTTCCAGTTCAGACACCCACAACCACTGTCCACGTTGGACTTCAATATACCAATTACAAGCCTGAAGGATGGAGATGCAAATGTGGTTCTACTTTCTTCACTCCATGAAAGTATTGCTCTATTTCAAGCGGTTTTCCGGTATATGTTTCTGAATATAAGATACACCGGAACATATTATAATTTTTGCAAGCTATCTCAAACTTCAAGCTCTTGCTATGTATAAACTGAACATTTTCGTTTTTGATTTTTTTTTTTTTTTGAAGCTTTGCACAGTTAGGAGTCTACGCATTTGTAAATTATTGCAATTGGAAATTACTCCTCCAAAAAAGTTGAACTTAAAGAAGGGAGTGTTAACCAAACGCTCTTGGTACTGTTCATTCTTAATGTTAACGATATTTTACTTTAAAAAATCACTTATGATACTATTTACTTACAACATCTTTTTGTCATTTCAGCAAACATTTTTCATTAATTTTCTTTTTAAAGAAAACTAATTTCCCAAATAAGAAAAAAAATGGTTTTAGCAAAACAGTGTTTATTTTCTATTATTTACAGTTGACGCGTAAAGACTTGACTAATTATTGCACAAATATTTGTTTGTTTTTATTTTTATTTTTTATGATCATGCAAAACGATTATTTGTATGTAAAACATACCTTTTTAAGAAAATAAATTAAATATAGGTGTCAGACATTTATCTGAACGATCTCACTTACCAATTAAAAGTGATTTACATTTTTCCAAGTAAATTCGGACGGTGTAATTAAAAGAGAGGTGTGATATCCACACACCTCATTTTACTGCTTACATATCTTTTTAATTTTTGGCCGTTGAATCGACTGAATTGAAAAAGATCAGCGGACAAAAATTATCAAAATGTGCATAAGAAGTAAAATAAAATGTATGGATAAAACATCTATAAAAAGATTATCCACACTGGAATAAAATAAAGTATGTAAGACTCGGCAAACGGAGTGGGTGTCACGTTTTTCATGGGTTAGTCGATCTTTTGAAATTCAAAAGATCAGATTGAAAACACACAGAGTTGGACCACGTGTCAGGATCTCTCTTGCTTTGCGAAAATGTCACGTGACATCATATTCCCAAAAAAAAAAAAAAAAAAACAAAAAAATTGCTCTCAACCATCTATTTTCATTTTGGCATTCTCACTTCTACTCATACTAAATATAAAAAAGACGTTTTCAGTCTATTGAACTTTGTTTGTGTGTAATGATACATTTAATGGAGCCAGATAAATAAATTAATTATTAACTCGTTATCTCTAAAATTCGAATGTAAAAGTTCAAAAAAATAAAACAGGCATTTTCCATCTACCGAACATTAGCTCCCAAGTGAATCAAAATAGAAAAGTAGGATAGAAGCTACCATGCATTGACATGGTGGTATCCCTTCATACTTTTGTGTTGTCGCGTTTCTTGCCGTGTCGTAATTTCTTGTGATTATATAATAATTCTTCTTGTTAATTTGACATATTCTTATATTGTATCGTGTTGTATTTTTATGTCCATGTATTGGATAGGAGGAGGCGGTGGTGGTGGGTATAGATACGAATACTATAATAGATAACAATAGGCCAAAGCCTGCTTCTGCTTTTGCTTTTGCCGTTCTCCTTCTGTAATTTATAATCCAAAAGTGCTTTTAACCCAACAAAAGTAAATAAAATAAAAAATAATAATTCAGAATAAAAAAAAAGAAAATCTTAACCCTAGATCTCCAACAAGAAAGAACCCACCGAGGCCCCAGCCCATTGCTGTCCGTACAAAATTTGTTTGCTTTGCTTTGCTTTTGCGTAATAATTTTTATTTTTTTTCTTGCTTTGCTTATATTGGATGAACAATCCGGAGTCGTTGCGGTTGAGTCGGCCGACTGCCTTCTGCTGATGCACCTGCGGGGTCGTCGTCGTTGTTTTTGATGTGATTTTTTGGAATAATCTTCCAATTTCTCTCCCATTTTTTTTTTTTTTTTTTTTTTTGGTTTTGTAATTTTAGGGTTAGGGTTTCGATTTCAATTGATTTGGGCTGCTCTGGAAGATATGGAACCTCGCGTTGGGAATAAGTTTCGGCTCGGCCGGAAGATCGGCAGCGGCTCGTTCGGAGAGATCTATCTGGGTTTGTTGCTTCTTTATTCTTCCTGTTAATTGTGGATTTGTATGTAATTATGTATATTTATGTATGTAAGTAGGTGGTTAATTGTGGATTTGAATTTTTTATTGATTTTTTTGCAGGTACAAATATTCAGACGAACGAAGAGGTCGCGATTAAGCTTGTGAGTGGCGTTTTTGTTCCAATTCAGCTGCGAAGTTTTGACTTTTTTTATTTATTTTTGGTTGATTTTGATGCCCATTTGCTAGTTTTTTAGTTACGTGTTAATTTAAGTTTAATCCGTGATCTGAGAATTTGTATGAATGATTCTTTAAGTTCATGGTCTGGTTTTCATGCTTCGGCTTTCACTTTGCGTTAGTAATGCTGAGGAATTCAAGGTTTTGTGGAACGACTTGTCCTTAGATCAATTGATTTTCCCGGTTATGTTGATGCTATTACTGCTAGGAGCTTGTGTTTCAGGTTATTTCCTCTTTATTGGCGGAGTTCCAAGCAATGTATTGGTTTGATTGATTGATAAGCATCTAGAAACTAATCTTAGGAAGATCGTAGTTTCTTGTAAAAAGTGAGGTCTTCAAGTTTTGGTGTTGGTGTTGAAGTTTCCTTTTTGAACTGTTATTAGCGTGAAATATTTGTGTGTTATGAAGCTCATTGTCGTGCTGTTTCTGATACATAGGAAAATGTGAAGACAAAACACCCTCAGCTGCTGTATGAATCCAAGTTATACAGGATCCTAGCAGGAGGAAGTAAGTGAAACTGCTGCATTTGATAGTTCATCAGCAGTTTCTGGTGCAAGTTTTTGCTGTAAGTTTTCTGATTTCTAAATTTGGTTTTTGCAGCTGGGATTCCAAATGTGAGGTGGTTTGGAGTTGAAGGAGACTATAACGTTTTGGTTATGGATTTACTGGGCCCTAGTCTTGAAGACTTATTCAACTTCTGCAGTAGGAAACTTTCTTTGAAGACCGTTCTTATGCTGGCTGATCAAATGGTAGGTGTGAGCCTATGCACAATTGCACATCATTGTATTGGTTTTAGATATTTATGTTGGAGATACTGACTTTTGCCGTGCTTGACATTTATTTCAGATCAGTCGTGTTGAATTTGTTCACAGTAAGTCATTTCTACATCGAGATATCAAGCCAGACAATTTTCTTATGGGCTTGGGAAGGCGTGCAAATCAGGTTTTCTATCTTAATTTGGTGTACATAGTTGTGTAAGTCTATGTTTCATATGCCAATGAGTCTATATTAATACGGTAATTGATTTTCGTTACATGTAGGTGTACATGATAGACTTTGGTCTGGCTAAGAAATACAGAGATAGTACAACCCGTCAGCATATTCCTTATAGGTGAGATTGATTTGTGTTTTTCTGTGTTCCCTAATATGGTCTTCGAATATGATTCTAGAGAAATGTAGCATAAGATAAACAAGAAAAGGACTCTTAACTACGAGATATGTGGTTAATGATGTAACTGTACATGGGCATGAATGCTGCAGGGAAAACAAGAATTTGACTGGAACTGCAAGATATGCAAGCATGAACACTCACCTTGGAATTGGTATGTTTTAGACGTTTAGTCTTTCTTTTTGCCTTTTCTATTCCTATTATGTCATTTGTTCCAGTTAAATCTACTATCTGGTTTGTTGACATTGATTTATAATTTCTTTTATGCTATTCTGCGCTTTATAGAGCAAAGCCGGAGGGATGATTTAGAATCTCTTGGTTATGTCCTTATGTATTTCCTTAGAGGAAGGTGATTATTTCTGAAGACCCTATTTTTGTTGTTGTAGTGCTGTCTGTTGGTGTTTTGTTTAATAATTGTTTTTGCCTTTAGTCTTCCTTGGCAGGGACTAAAAGCGGGAACTAAGAAGCAGAAGTATGAGAGAATTAGTGAGAAAAAGGTTTCTACTTCAATTGAGGTACGATGCTTGTGAATGTTATTGTGGTTTTATACAATTCAGGCCTCATGTCTTGAGTGTTGTGACTAGAGAATTAATGATTTCGCAGGCATTATGTCGGGGTTATCCGACAGAGTTTGCTTCGTATTTCCATTACTGTCGCTCTCTACGGTTCGATGATAAGCCAGACTATGTTTATTTAAAAAAAATATTCAGGGATGTCTTTATTCGTGAAGGTTTGAATTCTATTCTCATTGCAATGTGCATTATAAGAGGATTTCCACATTACAGTGAGCATTCTATTTACACTGATTGTATCCATTGGGTTTTGCTTCAGGCTTTCAGTTTGATTATGTGTTTGACTGGACAATTTTGAAGTATCAGCAATCACAGCTGGCTGTTCCTCCAACCCGTGCCCTTGCTGGTGCTGGAACAAGTTCTGGGATGCCCCATGCTGCTGTTAATGCCGACAGACTGACAGGTACGTTGTTTAGGATTGGTCTAGATGAATTTACACAGCATTCTTATCGATAAGTCTATTCATTGCAGCTAGAGGATGGTGGTGTTTTAGATTACCACATGCATTTTTCTCCTATTCGCTTATTTTAAGATTTGCCTTCTGTCTGTATGTTAATATATAAATTTAAGGAATTCTTTGTCTACTTTTCGAGTGCTATAACTTATTACTAAAGGTTTTCCGATATCTGGGTGTCATTTCTCCCATATTATTAGCTTTGGATTTTATAACATTCTGCTTCACGGCTTCCTTGTAGGTGAGGAAGACGGGCGGCCAACTGGTCTAACATCATTGGATTCCTCTCGGCGGAGAATACCTGGACCGGCTCTCAATTCCATGAGCCTTTCGAGGCAGAAGAATCCAATTGCTAATGATGCTTCATTAACTAGAGAGGTGAGTTGTTTGGAATGCATTATTTTATGAATTGAAATCATTTTTTGCGGGGTTGTATCAACAGGAATAGTTCAGTGTTTATTGCCTTGTGACAAAAATTTCATGTGCATGCTTGGGTCTTGCAGACGTCAAATAGCAACATTTTTGGCCGGTCAGCTGGATCATCAAGGAGAGTTGCTGTTTCTAGCAGCCGTGATGCATTTGGCGGAAGTGAGTCTGACATTCGCCCTCGAACAACCGATGCTAGCCCTGGAGGACACAGAATTTCAAGTGGCCGAAGAAGTTCACCAGTCGAGTCATCGGACCCCACCCGGAGACATACATCTCAGACTAGGAACTACGAGACTACCCTTAAAGGCATCGAAGGTCTGCATTTAGACAATGAAGAGAGGGTTCATTATTAGCGATGCCGACCCTTGCAGGTTACCGTAAATCGAAATTCGATGGTTTTGCCTTGGGCTGTTTTAATATACGTCGAAGGTGAGAGGGTCCTTCCGAGGGTGGTGATTTCGTTTGAACTCCGTTGTTTCCCCATATGCAAGAGAGCTGCGAGTGTTTGTTGTTTTAACTTGTGCTTTTAACACGATACATTCATTTGCGTGATGAACAATGTAAATTTTCGTTTTCCAAAGAAAAATAACCGAATTGTTCAAACAGAAATGTTCCCCTTAAGCCCTTATTTGTGTGTTAAACAAAATTGGTAAAGAATTGTTAGAAGCTGCATGTTTCACTTTGTTCCCAAATCCGAAAGTAACGCAGCAGAATCCTCGTACTCGTCCGGTCGCTACGTGCAACCGGAATGCATATTTATGAATATGCATAAGGAGTTGGTTACAAATTTTTAATCGAAAATATATTTATGAATATGCATAAAGAGTCGGTTACAAACTTTTAATCGAAAATAGAATTGAAAGGACGGGAATTGGGATTTGGTAATTTGGAAGGCCTTTTAACTTCGAAGTCCAAAGCCAGGAAGGAGGGAAATCTATTAAGTAGGGTTGCATGATGCATGACAGAGCCTGACCAAATTTTACGCATCGGTTCTATTGCTTGCGTTGTGAGAACTTGGGTCTCCCGAAGGCGAAGAACTTACATGTCACGAGGTGAATACCACATCGAGAGAGAGAGAGAGCTACGGGTACGCAACCGATGATAGTTTTCTCTCATCTCCAAGTCGTTTACCTTCTACCTTTTCGGATTTAGCAGGATTTCTCATACCTTTTCGGATTACCAAAACTCGAAACGGAAACTCTACAAAAGCTCAATAACGCATAATTACTCCGACAACAGAAAGCCAGCCAGCTTTAACCCTCAACGTTGCCTGCCCTCTTACATTTCCCCAAAACAAACTCAATGCATCAACGCACAAATGAGAGAATGGTCATCCTCTGCAGAACAGCGGAACATTCATCGCTGAACTGTACAACCGTTATCCTCTGCCCGACTGCTCTAACACGCTAAAGCAACTACGATAAACTTAAAAAGTTTCCGACAACATGAAATAGAACTAGTAAATGAGGTCCGACACCCTAAAGGAGACATCTTCTCTACTCTATTGTTTGATCTCAAGTGAGAATCAGCGACTTCCATAACGTCGAAAAACCTTAATAACAACCTAATTGGACAAACTGAGCTTACTTGATACGAGAAAATCTATCCAGAAAACTCCGCATTGCCACTCGACAACTCAGTTTGCGTTTCTATTGCCATTTCTTCGCGATTTTCCCGGTAATCTTTCTCAAGAACAACAATTTTGGCAAGGGTTTGCATTCATGAGGGAAGCGGAAACCATTCTGAAATGCATGACATCGGCAAAAACCGAATCCTGAATTCATATTTCGAAACCTCATTCACACCCATTCGTTGAGGGATATGAGAAGTTAAAAACACTAAGTTTGAAAGCTCTTTTAAAATGTCGTAAAAAGAGTTTTTTGCAAGAAGTACATAAACACGTCACACGTCAAGTGTTTTTCAAGATTCACTTGCTTTGTAACTAAGAATCAGTTCCAAAAATATTTTTACCGAAAGCGTTTTTAGTCGGAACGAGTTGTGTCTAAAAACAAAATTACACAACAATAATATGAACCAGCAAAAGAGGCTTAAATTTCATTGATAGGATTT
Source organism: Pyrus communis (assembly GCF_963583255.1). Classification (NCBI taxonomy): domain Eukaryota; kingdom Viridiplantae; phylum Streptophyta; class Magnoliopsida; order Rosales; family Rosaceae; genus Pyrus; species Pyrus communis. The sequence goes on from NC_084812.1 coordinate 5,008,598, forward strand.
CAGATTACCAAAAATCCACGATATACAAATATTCATCAACGAATCACATTAAAACCTCACAATTTCCAACACGAACACTATAATCTTATAAATTAAGAACACCAAGCAGAAATTAAACAACCAAAAAATAAATAAATCTTACCGATTTATATAATATTATATTCAGAAATGATGATTACCGCCCATAGACGACTCTATTACAAGTTTCCTTGAGCCACCGGAAGCTCTTCCGGAGCGACCCTTTGAGCTTCCCTTCCACCGTATAAACTTTATAGCTCGCCACCCTCTTCTTCCTCTGCAGCTCCGGATCGCTCAAGCTCCAGCTCTTCGTCGCCGATCCGTTCGCCGACTTCCCCTTCCTGAACTTCTCGTCGTTGCTTCCCGCCTGGGTTTGCTGTTGCTGCTGCGGGTGCACTGAGGACGCGTAGGACGCGCTGTAGCACCTGAAATCCTGCATCCCATTGACTCCCGACGAAGCGCCGCTGCCGCCATTGTAGGTCTCCACCTCCGTTCTTCCGTGGCCGCACGATTTGGATCTGAAATCTTCCATGGTAGGATACTAGGATTTCAACGGAGCACGCAAAGATGTATGAGCTCCACCTTCAGTGCCTCGCACTCACTCTCTCTCCTCTCTCTCTCTGGAGCCAAGAGCTCCAGTGCGGCGGAGATTGTGCGTATTCGGTCAAACAGTCAAAGGAGCTTCGTTGGGGGTCGTGGAAATTTTGCATATCAATTATTCACTTTTTCATTTCGGCGCTGACTCCCACCAAGATGCTGATCATTCGTCGGTGATATTATTTCTTTGACGAAAATTTTTTGAAACGATTTATTTTAACGAAAAATTATATTTTTATATTAAAAATTTAAAAATTTATTTTTAATACTATTTATTTTAATTTTAATTTTATTAAAATTTAAAATTTTCAAATTATTTTTATTAATTTTTCTTATTATTTATTAGAATTTATAATGTGTGGTGTACTACTACTGGAATCTTCCACGAACTGGAGATTTTTCACTTGATGTTAATCCTCACGTGAGAATCTCGTGTCCAAGGACAGTGGCCCTTATTACATTATTATACAAATTTAATAAATAGTTATGTGATTTAATTGAAAATAAAAAATATATGATTTTGCGTACTAGTATAAAAGTAATAGGCGTATATTTAATATCTATAATTATCTAAAAACTTTAATTTTCAGTCATTCTTTTTTTTTTTTTTTAAATCGTTCTAGCTATTATCCGTTATATTTAATTTATGTAATTCTTTAAAAATGTTATTTTTCAGCCTTTCATTTTTTTTATCATTGTGTTGTAAATAATAATATTATTTAGAAACTTATTTTTTGTGACATTCAGAATTCTGTTATGGTTGATTTTGGATCACTATACTGATTTTAATTGATTTTTCTGTTTTTAGCTAAAAAATGTGACTCAATACCTCTAAGCTTTTTCTTAGTTCGTGTAGAAAAGATCTTAAACAAATAACGTTGAAATCACATCACATCCATATTAGATATCTAGACCTTTCAAGGTAACATGTACCCGGGCCCTGTACACACCACTCGTCACACCCGAGAAATGGTTTCGCCCCAAGCATCGGACCAATGATCACCCATGACTTCTACTAAACACTAGTGCCACAAAGGCCCTTGGTGGTCATATTGGTGCATACCACGATAGGGTCCTCCACCGGGGTGAAGTCGTAACAAGGTAGCGGAAGGGGAACCTATGGCTGGATTGAACCATTCGTGATGGAAATGCCCTCTTCCCTGAACCCAAACTCAACAAGGCGCAAGCACCTACTACTAACAAAAGGGGGGCGCTGGGGTGGGAAGGATATATGGCAAACTAACGAAAAACGCTTCAAAACTTTGAGTTTTAATGATAAAGACAAAATAAAAGGTAAAGTGAATAGTACCAGAATTGACTTTTTAGTGTAAAAATGTGATTTTTTTACAAAGTAAACAATACTGAGAGCTTTTCGTTAAAGTTCCCAAGGATATAAGGAGGGAGGATGATGTTGACACGATTTCTTCAAATTTCCGAAACTAAATATATACCGGAAAAGGAAAAAAAAAACTAAACTAGGATGAAATATATTTAAAAGATATATATAAAGCCAATTGAATTAGCAAAACTATGTAAAAGATGAAAACCGTAAGGAGCATGAAAACGTTGAAACCAAAGGAAGCAGCATGAGTTGAGTTGCCTCGGCGAAAGTATAAAAAGCCGGCATATTTTGTAAGGCAACACCGCTTCCAGAACGATTCGATCCATACTTACGAGACTCAAAACTTCAGTCGAGTTGCCCCTTCCGATTCATCAAGTCATGGTAATACAGAAGCAGGCACATCGGTTGACCGAGGATGCAAAAGATGAACCAGAAGATCATATTTCCGACCTAGAAATAAGATTAAAAAATGCGGTTAGAAGAAATATAATGAACATTACCAATATCGAAATCGTACACAGAAAGTATGTGCCCTCAGCAATCCATAGAGCACGAACAGAATCTCCGAACTAGTAAAAATATAAAAGGGCTATAGGAACTCTTGATCGTCGAGTTTACTTTCTAATATGTAGAATTGCCGAATTGGAAACCACAAACGGAAAGGTGGGACATGGAAGTTTGTAAGAAGGATGCTAGCATGATGCCTTTGTACCCCTATCCCTCCAGCAGGACCGCCCCCAGGTTTTTAATTCTCTCTAGAAACTAAGACCCTGTTTGGTATTCAATCCAAATACAGTTTTTATAACTCAAAAACAAGTTTTGAGTTCCAAACTGTAATTCTTGTTTGCCTGGCCTATTTCTAAAAACTGAATTTAAGGACCAACTTAAAAACGATGCCTATTTGATAAAATAACATTTTAAAGTTTTTAAACACAACCACCTCCAAACACAAAACTCTACAGCCCGACCTTCACCCTCTCTCGCCTCTCCCCCTCTTCGTGATCTTCGATGCCAGCGTCGATCAGGTCCCACTGTCCACAGGGAGTCGATTCGTGTTCGCCATGAGCGCCAACTTGACTCCGCCGTGGCTCCACTTAGTTATTGCTACGCGGAAAGGTTAAGGAATTCCTGGCGTTGGATGGTGCCAACAACTGTGAGGGAGGAGGTGGGGAAGGTAGTTGCCAATGAGATCCTAACTTACTTACCTAACCAATACGAAGAAACTGGACTGGGACTTTACTAATTTTAAGATCTAAAACAGTTTCTGAGTTCAATACCTTCGATTTTATATATTTAAAATAAATAAATAAACAAATAAAAAAAAATTAAAAAAAAAAACCTGTGTTGAAGAGAAGTTCTTAAGAATGATTAAAGGTTTTAAGTTGAATACCAAACGGGCCCTAAATTTTGAATAGAAGGTTAAAGCCAACCAAGTGAGTAGGCAAAACTATGCTGCAATAAAATGAGACAACATGTTTAAAAAAAAGGACATACCATTGAGTTTCTGAATTTAGCTTGCAGGAAATTTGTGATCAAGACAAGTGGTACCTGTACAAAAACGCAATAAAAGAAAATTAGGACAGATGGATCATCAATATGAGTTGGACTCCTAAATGTGGCAAGGAAACTACAATGTTCTTACCTGCAGCATAATTCCAATAAAAGCCCACAACTTGAATATGTGGCAGGGAACAGCTATGCATAGCTGGAGACGAGTCAAACAATATTGGATAAGATAATAGAAACACAAACAGCTATGCAAGCTTCATTATAGAAACTAGCCATGAGAATTCAGATCCGAGTAAGGCAGAAAACAGAAGGGAGAAATATTTCAGCTGACCCCCAGATAATGTTTCACGTGGAGTTTGCATTGGTGATCATGATGAGGAGCTCTGTATTTAATATAATTATATATTTCCATGCTCGAACGTAGTCTTTAGCTTTTGGCCAAAATCAAATGTAAAGAGTTCATTTTGCCATTGCCCATGTCCTGACATCAGAATTCATTCTTATGTGTATGGGTATTCTACTCTTGTAAGGTAATCGGAGTGGGTGATCATCTTCCGATAACCAATGGTAGCATAGCCCTTCAAGGTTGTGCTTGATAGCAATTACTGTATCAAGCAAATTACCAAGTGTACACATTCCTGGATGATGTACACCTAAATAGCTAAGTCTTGGTTAGATACTAAGATGATGATTCGCTTGTTTCTAATGACATGCTTCCAAAGTTATCAGTTTCAAGTCCTACCAGAATGCTAATTATATTATAGACAACAGAATATGATGAAGGAAGGAGCGATAGAATAGTCATTATCCAAAGGGAGAGGATCACTAAATAACAACATAAACTCACAGAAACAGAGCAATATACCTCATGAAATACAGCAGATACTAGAAAGGAGATTATGATGGCAACTCCCTGAATTCAAAGCCAGAACAAAAAAACAAATTAATTTTGTACATTCTAAAACAAATTAAAGTTCGTCCATCACGCATCACTTAATATTAAAATAAAGAGCTATTAGATACCTTGGGTACTCCATGCCGTATGCATGGAAAATAGATATGGCGAACCATCCATTTATGAACAGGCTGAAATGAATACACCCAATCAGTATTACATTTTCACTCGGGCGGGAAGGGGTGGGGGGGTGGTGGGGTTGTTATCATTGTAAAATGTAAACATCAGATACCATCTAACTGAGTTTTGTCACTACATGGCAACTTTGATGACAAGGAAATTAGGCTTATATAGCCTCTTTTCAGGCTTATAAGTTACAATGCTTATTAATGATAATGCTAATACACATATTGTTTGATGCAAATTCGAACACATTAAGAACCACATTCACTACAGTCCAATAAGCAACCTAGATTCAAAATGAATATTGAATAGAAGTCAAAACAATAATTTATCGTAGTACTTTTAAGTATATGAGAAAAGATAACAACTGAATTAGAGTTCAACAGACATACCATATTCCACATTCTCCAATACTGATGACAGCCACCAGAAGAGCCATGCAACAAAAGTAAATAGTAAAAAATTTCAATTCAGAGCTGTAATAACATAACCTAAGAATAAATTGCATAAACATAAAACGCACCTCCTCAACAGTTTGTGCATTCCACCAATCTTTATAGAACTCCCGATCTCCAAAACAAAGCAGCTCAGCAAGAATATTTAACCTATATTTCTAACACTGGATGTAAGCATAAACTCAAAACTGAAAGTGCAAACTTAGTATAGCTACACATATAAATTGGGAACTGAAAGGTAGGGGATGAAGCAAGACGTACCAGAGGTGGAAAAAGCAATAGAACATGCATAGCCACACATATAAATTGGGAACTGAAAGCTTCAAAACCCTCTCTATGGCATATAACCAGTCCCCCTTCAAAGGATGTTGTGAATTCTTGACAATAGGGTTGATGTACTGCATAAATATACAGGTGTATAAATTCATCAATAATCACAACGAAATAAAAGAGCACTAAAACCTAGTCGAAAACAACAAATGCCAACTTACTTGTTCTACTATAAATCCCATCACTCCAGTAAAAATGATCAACTTCACAAGTTGACGAAACACCCAACCTTTTCGCACAGAAGCTGTGCGAGGGTAACTAGTCTGAAATAAGGGTCAGATAAATCAAATTAAATTCATTTCTCCATTAATGATGTAATGTAAAAGTTAACCTCATAAGATAAGAACCATAAATTAAAGATTAAGTGTAATGTAAAAGTTAACCTCATAAGATAAGAACCATACATTAAAGATCAAGTTATGAGTTATCTATACATGAAAATTAGCCTTCTTTTAATTAGGGGTGCCAATAATACTGTAAGAAAATAATCATATAGTTTTGCGATGATTCATTTAATATCATATTTAAAATGAGAAAAATTAATTTAGTCATCTTAGACATACATATTACTTAAACAATAATGAGTCAAGTGAAAGATAGAAGAGTTATAAAGAAAGTTTGAGAAGAATTCAAACTTGTAACGGGAAAACTCACAACACCAGGTTGGAGCAGCTATGAAGTTTAAGTGACCGCATGACAGTCTATAACTGAGGCAAAATATTTGTTCTGTTTGTAATTAAAAGCCAAAAAACAGGCAAAGGAAAGGTAAACAACATAAAAGAAAAGGTGACTTAAACAGACTAAAGCATCAAATTCATACACTTGTACTTTCTGAATAAGGATTGATTGACGGATAAGAAAACCTAGGTTAATTTCTAAAAGAGTAATGCAATTACCTGGTAACATAATGTTGGAGCGACCATAAAGTATGCCAAACTTTTGAAGTTGTTATTATGAGGGTAATCTGTATTCAGAGAACTAGATGTGGCATCCCCCTGCAATCAGTCAAAGGACTTCAAGAATTAGAAAACAATCATTTATTAAGAAAAAATTGTTGAAGCAAATTAAACATCTACTAAGATTTAGGACCTTTATAAACTTTCTTCAAACTTCATATTTAATCTAAAGTGGCAAGGGAAAAGACTATATTCACGTTAACTGAAAAACTTATTCACAAGTTCACAGCTACCTTCTCAACTGCTTTGTGAAGAGCTCTCATATCATAGTTTGTATGCACAAAAGATACGAGTTTTAACCACACGATGCAAGCAAAGAGCATCAAAGTAACACCAGATAAAACTGCAGAATCACACCTGGAGAAAATGAAGTAAATAAAATAAATGCAACATTGTCACTGCTATTCACATATTAGCCAACTAAAAGATGCCATCAATCAAATAAAAAAAGGCCTATCGTATTACATATACACACAATCTTTCAGACAGAACTACCATCCAATGTCAATTTCAGCTTAAGAATTTATCCCCTGAAGTTTCTAAGATCTCCACAAAAACAAGCCTATTTCAAGAACTGGGGACAACGTAGCATTCCAGAGTAGTAACCAAGATTGTAAATCCAGAAAATACGCTAATAAATGAATAGCACTTAAGCACAAGTAATGGGCTAGAAACGAGAATGTAACACTGATAGTTCAAACCTAAATCCTCCAATCAGCACCATGGCCAAAATGTAATAAATAGTTTCACCGACTGATACCAAAAAACTGTGGGAATGCAACTAAATGGAAACTTGATAGTAAGTTCAAACTGACCTGAGAATCACCAAAACCGGATACAAAATTGAAGTTGTGGTAATGACTATATGAAGAGAAACAACAGCCTGCAATGCCAGACCAGAAATTCATATTTCAGATACAGAGTTGCAGGAAGCTATTTTTGTTAAGCAGTACAAAACGAGTTGCTCACAGCTTCAGATATACACTTCCGTAGCACTAACTTCTCAACTACAAAGGCCGCAAGCGGAAATATAGGAAGAGTAAGGCTGCAAGTGAAAGAAAAGAGGAGCCGAATAAATATCCCATCACTTGTAATTCAAAGATGGTAATGATGATTAAGTAATTCTTTAACCAAACAGCATATCGAACCATAATAAAAGGAAATATTACCAGCACATAAGAAGTGGCCAATCACGCAATGATCTTGAACTAAACCAAAAACCAGTTTTAATTAACCAACCATACTGCAACAATAATTGAACAGTAAGAAACCTCTATAAATGCCCTAATTTACAAGGGAAACACAAACAACCAAACGGTGTAAAATTAATCGAAAAACAGTGGACACGGGCACATGGCAAACCTTCATTAAATTCTCGATGATAAGCCGGCTGTTTACAGCAACAAGTACTACTATACACAGATTGAAGAGACCTGCATGGCTCTTCAAAAATACACACAAAAAAAAAAAAAAAAAAATCAAAGCTTGCAATCAGCATCTTGTTCAGGCTTCAGTGAAAGCTAAAAGACAAAAACTTGTTCATAGCAAACACATTTTCATTAATTATAATTAATCATGGATTGGTGGCACTAATTAGAAGTGAAATTAAGCTACGCAAGGCTTAAACACCTGTCTGAAGATGGCATCAGAGCTGAGAGGGCTCTCCTTAACTCTCCGATGAGCAGGAACGGACGGCCGATACGTGAATTTCGCGGCGGAGGGATCAGCGGCCCGATCATTCTCCCCGAGTCCCTTCTTGTCTTGAACAGCATTGACGGACTCCGCACCGCCATCGCCGGCGTCGCAGATTTTGGCGCCAACCGAGTCATCACTCCCCGAGTCTCTAACCAAATCGTTCAAGGAATTTGCGTCCTGGTTCGCGTTCGCGTCGAATTCCGCCACGGTGCCGGCTGAGGGTCTGCGGCGTAGCGTGTGGTTGAGATCTGGGTCGGCGCGGGGGCTCGTGGTGGCGCCTGCGGTGGCTACTGCCTCAGGCGAATCCGCAATCCCCATGAAACAACAGCAAATATATGTAATATATATACACTCAGAGAGATGAAGAAAGAGGTGAACAGAGAGAGACTTCAGATAATCTTTATGATTCGGATTCCAGAGAATTCATGGAGAGAGAGGGGAGAGAGAGATTCAGATGGAAAAAAAGATATAGAGGAAGAAATGGGGGAGCGAGAAAATTCGCGTAGTGGCGGTGAATGAGTGGGAAGCTGATAGGTCTTTATATAAAAAGCGACAAAAAACACAGAGGAGAGAGAGAGAGACAGAGAGAGACAGAGACAGAGACGGTGGCGATTGCAGGTATGATGACGAAGCGATGATGTCAGGGGGGGCGGTAGGAGGCGGAGAAACGACAAGCGGCCGCTTGGGGAATTGGTGTGTGATGGTTATGGCGTTTAACCAAAAACTGTGTCGTCCTGTAAGAGTGTGACAGAGGGAGAGGGAGAGGGAGGGGGACGAAGATGCAGACCTGGTCCCGTGGAGCTTTCCGCATACAAACCGCTTCCCGGTTCTTGCCTTCCTTTCCTCGGCTCCCGCTTACCTCCCAACACAAATTAAGTAAACAAATTAGCTTTGGTTAGCATCTAATCGGATAATAAGATGCTGATTTTTAGGTACTTTTTATATTTATATGGGAAAGTACAACATGGGATGAATAAATATAGAGGTGGATTGTCTGCCCTCTCATTTTCATGCTCTCTTCATGTTCTCTGTGATGTGTAGCCACGATTAAGTCACGTCAACATTTTATATTAATTTTCTATAGAAATAATAAAATAAAAAAGTAATAGAAATATAAAATGTTGATGTGGTTTAACCGTGACTACACAAAGCTTAGGGAGAGTATGGAAATGGAAAAGCAGACAATCCTCTGACAAATATTTGTCAAGGGATGTCAGACTATGTGTCTGCACCTCCTAGAAAGAGACCCTTCTTATTATGGAATTTTTTGTGTGCTTTAGAGTATTCGATATTTTATGGAATTTAATCGTTGAATTTTTGTTTTAAAACATAAAATTTGAGATTTAATAGTTAAAATATTAGAGTATTCGGTACTCAAGAGCATTCAAATTTTTTTGTTGTACTATATTTAATCCCATTCGAAGTGAGATTCCTCCTACCATGTAGTTCTATCAACTATTTTCTCTATCTAAGATATTTTTCTAACGTCACTTAGTATTGCGGTTAATTCAATCATAATTTAAACATGTTTGAAACCTTTTCTTCTTATTATATTGAGATTTGTAATTAAGGGGTCAAATAGTGTTTTACTTAACTAATCACGGTCTTAGAACAACGACATTTTTATTTCATATTAAGGTTTGGGATATGGGGTGTGGGTTAGATCAGAGTCACATAAATGATCATAATAATTAGTCGTCGAACGATATTTAAGTAAATTAAACTTAAAATCCATTATTTACGAATAAAAAAATATAAATTAACTAAAATACTAGTGACAAGTGGCAAGTGACTAATCACTTGGAGCATTCTATTTATTTACAAATGTTGTTTTCACGAGTCAACTTGGTTAAAAGAATCGTACTGCAGATTACATGACGGAAATGAATATATAAAAATATTGTGCCACTAATCATGCTTTACACTTGGCCAAAGATAGATTAGCAGAAGCTTAGAGTTAAACCGAGAAATTTTTTATTGTGATGGGAACACGAGTAGTACATCATGTGTTTTTATGTAATTGATGATAAATTTTATTTTTTAAGTTATTAACTTTTTAACACACATATCCCACTATTTATGTAGTAACACATGGTGTACCATCTCATGTATTTGTCACGCTGAAAAATCTCTCGAGTTAAACCCAGGAAAAATGTTTTTTTTTTTGTGGGACTTGATTCCTCATCGCATTGCCTTCCGTTTCGAGACTAATTGCAATTGGTGCGTTAATCCTAACGACTATACTTTAGTTAACGTCACCGCTAAGACTACGGTAGAAAGCGACAGAAGGGTGAGGTACATGTGAAATCAAAACGCGACCATGTCGTTGTCGTTTCGTATTAGGATCGAAAGGCGGTTCAAAAAACATTTTCACCAATTCTAAATTTACACGGCTAGATTTCAAATTCAACCCAAAATATGTCTACACCCATTTTGACCTGCCACAATTGATGTCGATTATGAGTCTAAGCCCAAATTCATAATGCTAGCTTCGGTGGGACCTTTAAATTCTTGTTGCACAAGTATGTGCACCACACGAGCTCAACCTGTAGAGTGGCATGACAGAATCTAAGCATCTAATATCCATCACAACGGTCAGTTAGGCTTCACTTGACACATGGTGTCATGTTAGATGTCCGATTCAAATTCTTACTTTAATCCAACGGTTATTTTATTTTCTGTAGTAAAAATTTCATTACTACAGAAAATATTAAAATCAAGAAAAATCAAAGGAAAAAAATGAAAAATTTTCAACAGCTATTTTAATTCTTTTTTCCTCTAAATACCAAATCATATTTTTAACTTCCCACGCCAATACTCTACAATCATAGTCACACGACATAATTAGTGATTTATTTTAAATTATTTTTATCCGTGCAATAACTATATACGACACATCAGGTGCATAAGAAAACACTTTTAAGCATATATAACAGTTGAGTTATACAAAATTATATAAAGTTAAACTATGCAAAATTATATAATAGTTGAATTATACGAGACACCAGGTGCACGAGGAAATACTTTTAAGCATATGAAATACTTTTAAGCATATAAAATAGTTGAATTAGTCACACGACATAATTAGTGATTTATTTTAAATTATTTTTATCCGTGCAATAACTATATACGAGACATCAGGTGCATAAGAGAACACTTTTAAACATATATAACAGTTGAATTATACAAAATTATATAAAGTTAAACCATGTAAAATTATATAATAGTTGAATTATACGAGACACCTGGTGCACGAGGAAATACTTTTAAGCATATAAAATAGTTGAATTATACAAAATTGACATCCTAGTCTCCTAGATCTAAATCCACCAAGAAGGATGGAAACGCTCTAAAGCATATATAAAAGGCCGACCCCACAAATTAGGTGTTGACTCCACCATCATCGTAGAACTTAACGACAAACCAACAGCCTTCTTCCTAAGGAAAATTAATGAAAAGTAATTGAAAATTTTGAATTTTAATGATAAAGAGGTAAGGTGTATAGTATCATGATTGACTTTTTAGTGTAAAAATATGATTTTTCATTAAAGTGAACATTATCAAAAGTTTTTTGTTAAAGTTCTTTAGGCTTGAAAACTTTGAGTTTTAATGATAAATACAAAATAAAAGATAAAATAAATAGTACCAGAATTGATTTTTTTAGTGTAAAAATATGATTTTTCGTTAAAATGAACAGTACTGGAAGTTTTTTGTTAAAGTTCCCTCAAGCAAAATGCCTTTTTCACAGAAACTTTTCTTACTTCCTCTATAAGAAAACGAAGAGAACGCTTTCCATTTGGACGTGTTACACCGTGATTTGAAATAAAAGAGAAACGACTCCTCGCATGAAAAGAGCCAATTGGTGTCATACATTTATCATCCCAACCAGCTTTGACCATACATTATCGCATAAATTGTACTACTTGGTAGTCATCACTACAGTCAGTACTAAGACTTTCATGACACGAATACACCGACACTGGCATCCTATGCCAATAATACGACAACATGTGCATGTTTCTCTCAACATGGCATTGTATTATTACCGTGGGATGCCATTATGGCAATGTACCGTGCCATGTGAGTTGCTCTCATCCAAGGGCATAAAGAACATTCAAAACCAAATTAAAAGCACAAGAAAAATTCATACCTCAAAAGAATACATACATTAATAATATTAGTGGGTAGAAAGTATGCAACAACAGAGTGGCCACCACAACCAATTCAGGCAACGACGGTTTTCACATTGCAAGTTTAACTTGTACCACTTAAATATTAATCCAACAACCATAAATTAAGTAACTAGATCCTAAATAATATAAGAGAAGACACAAAATGGTGGGGGATGTGGAGGGCTCAAAGGACGAAAAACAGAAAATAAACTTCAATACAAAGCAACACTTACTACGCAGATACCGGCTTTTTCCTTGGGTAATTAAGAAGACAAAATCTCTTCACAGAAGATCCGCAACATTTGAAGGCAGCTCCTCCACAACCACGTTATAGAACTTCTGGATGTCAAACAGCATCCTCTCATCATCCTTCGTTACGAAGTTGATGGCAACACCCTTCCTTCCAAAACGTCCACTACGACCAATTCTGTGAAGGTAGTTCTCGGGCTGGGTGGGCAGATCATAGTTAATAACTAGGGAGACTTGCTGAACATCAATACCACGAGCCAAAAGATCAGTGGTGATCAAGACACGAGATGATCCAGAACGAAACTCCCGCATGATGATGTCTCTGGTGTTCTGGTCCATGTCTCCATGGGTGGCAGAAACTGTATGGTCTCGGCTCCTCATCTTGTCAGTCAACCAGTCAACCTTGCGTCGAGTATTAACAAAAATGACACTCTGGGTAATAGCCAAGGTCTCATACAGATCGCAAAGAGTCTCAAGCTTCCATTCCTCCTTGTCGACATTGACATAGAATTGCTTTATACCTTCCAGGGTGAGTTCATCACGCTTCACAAGAATCCTTACGGGTTTGTTCATGAACTTCCTTGTGATCTCGAGGGCCTCAGGCGGCATTGTGGCTGAGAACACACCAACCTGAATCTTTGATGGAAGAAGCTGGAATATGTCGTAGATCTGGATCCCAAACAAAATTCGTATTAGATATATAAAATTTTAATTACAAAATTGCGTTGATTTCAGGAAATCAAATGGACGCCATATCTCAAGGTAGCCCAGGTCAAATAACAAAGCAACATACTGGTGGAGCAAACTACTGTTACTCGCTGCATTACAATCATGCATACAATGTGAAAGTATCTACACAGAACATGAAGACAACTCAACTACTCAGCATATTTCACATTCCGAAATTTAAATGGATATTTCTAAAAAGCCCGGTAAGCAGAAACATGAGAAGTTGAAAGGAATATTAGGCTACAGTTACAAGATTTTTCCCACCCAACAACCGGGCAGAGTAATACTTAGTCACAAGATGTACTATTTATTGTTTCATCATTGCACATGAGGAGTCCAATATTTACGTAAAACATCATTATTCAGAACATAATGCATCCACAAAAATCATGGAACTCATAAAACAAATGGACATAATTAAGTTGAAAACAGACCTGATCCTTGAAACCACGGGAAAGCATTTCATCAGCCTCATCCAAAACAAACATCTTGATGCTACCAGGACGAAGTGACTGCCTTCTAAGCATATCAAAAACACGACCTGGAGTTCCAACAACAACATGAACTCCATTTGACAGAATGCGTTGGTCCTCACGGACACTAGTTCCACCAACACAAGCATGCACCCTCACACCTAGATAGTCTCCAAGAGCCCTCATAACCTTCTCAATCTGTTGAGCAAGCTCTCGAGTGGGTGCAAGAACCAAGGCTTGGCATTCTGTCAAACTATAATCAAGCTGTTGAAGAATACCAGAACAGAAAGTTGCTGTCTTTCCAGTTCCAGACTGAGCCTGTTGAATCACATCAAGACCCTTGCAGAAGGGAACAATTCCTCTTTGCTGAATAGCCGAGGGTTTTTCAAAACCTGCAGAAAGAATTGCCGTTCATTCAATCATCCACCAGTCCAGAGAAAATACAGAAGACAAATTGAAAACTTCATGAAGACATTAAAGTACACCAGTTCTACAACTTTTCCCGATATCATAATATACATAACCAAATAAAAAGAGGGAAAAAGGTAAAGGCTAGTTGTGTATACCGTAAGCATAGATTCCCCTCAGAAGATTCTCTTGAAGACCCATAGCATCAAAACTATCATAAACTTCATCATACGATGTAAAGAATTCCTGCCCATCAGTTGCAAGTCTGCAGCAAACAATTCACCAAACACGAGAGAAACACTTAGATCCCAATTTGATCTGACAAATTACATTTAACCACATAATAAAGAAAAAAATGGGCAAAATAAACACATAACCACGACATTCAAAAACAGTATTTGTAAAGACCTAAACAGACAGTTAAAAAGTATAAAACGAGAGAATTCTTACATTTCGCTCATTTTGGTATCATACTGACGAGTGTCAAATTGCGATCCTTCAGGTGCTGCTGCCATGACTACAAAATTACAACAAAAACATATTTAAACAACGCCATGAATCTTCTCAACCTGTGCAGACAGCCATTCAAAGACACTTAATTCTCCAAATAATCCCATCGTCACGCTATTTTGAATAAAAAAATTGTCTCAGATTTCAAAATTCCATGGTTGCCTCTCGAAAAACATACAAAAATGTTCATCGCTCCCCACTCTAGAAGGGATTACGAACTCAGAACAAAATTTTACATCAAAAACTCTTTTCGTCGCCACGAGAATATCAAAGAAAACATGGCCTAAACAGTATTACCAGCAATAATTCGAGAATTTCAAAGATTCACAGGCATAACAAAACGCAAAGATTCACACCAAAATATATGAACAGCACGAACGACAAGATTTATCTAAAATAAATTCTCAAATCTAAAAATCTTAAAACAATTAAAAAAAGCAGAAAATTATGCTACTCAATTTTTAGCAAAATTAAGAAATCAACATCAACGAACAGAAACCGATTAAGAATCTACAAATTCGGCAACAAAAATTGCGAAAAAAAAAGCAAAGAGAACCGGATCAAACAACAGCACGAGTGCAAAAGATAAAAACGAAAAGGTGTGAAAGGAAAACCTGCGAGTGATGAGTGAGAGAGTTGAAGGCGAAGAGAGAGAGAGAGCGTCGCAAGAGATCTTTGTCCTGGTTTTCTGGGAATTAGGGTTTCCCAAACTCCTCGGATCTAAGCCGCGGAGTTGAGGAATGCAAGAGGGAGAAAGCGAGAGCGAGAGAGAAAGAGGAGTTGGGCGTCTGATGAGTGAAAACTCGGCGAGTGAGGGTTTGCGTATGGTCATAGCGTCCCTCCAGATTCGATCCGGGTACGTGGCGGGTACCGATTAGCAGGAGTGGAATCGGAGAATAAAACGGACTTTTACACGCTCAAACATATTTGCACGTGTTTATGGGCCGCAAAATAAAAAAGAAATTAGGCCCAGTCGAAATTGTTTTGAAATCGTACAAAAATAATATAAAACTCATATCCGACACTATTTTTCTTAACTGTTAAGTCACAGTTTAACATAAACACGACAATATATCATTAAAATTAACATTCATTTGTGCACGTTAGATTTTGACTTGTCTGCAAAGAGTTACGGACAAATATTTCTCTAATAATTGGCCATCTTAAATGGAATCTCGTTCCCCTCGACTTTAGAGTTCAAAAAAATTGCGGTCTTAATCTCATAATGGAAAAGAATGGACTTTACCAAAAGTTAAATTACATTGCGACTTTTACTGTCCGAAAACTTTTTTCCCGCCAGGGGCAAAAAAGTGGGCCAATTAGTAATTTTACAACTTTTACAGTTTTAAAATTCTTTCACTCTTCTTTCAAGTGCCCCTTTTAAACAGCAGAAGACGAGTGAACTCTTCCTAAACGCATCGGCAGCCGAATGTGCACAAGTGGCTTCCGAACTGCGAAATAACATCCACAAGACCACCGTAACCTCCTACTGCGGTAACCTGAACAAAACAACGGTTCAATGACGTGAGAACTGAAAAAGAGTTTTGCTAAGTAATGAAGTTAAAAGTTTCATTCCAGTGACCACGGGTGACCAGCCAACAAGGCTCCCCGCTTTGCGAGAGTCGGAGGAGAACGTCTATCGTTCACAGCCTTACTCTAGTGACCATGGCAGCTAAAAAAGAATGTTTAAGGTTTACGCTAGCCACACCTATTATTTATAGGAATGAGTCGAGGACAAAATCTATACAAAAGGATTCGAAAAGCCAGATGGTTTTGATTACTTGTGTCACTCAACCTACTTCGAGATACATAATCTTCAATCCAAGGATAATGCTGGTAAGACAAACATTTAAGACAAAACGCTTAAATATTATTAACAGATATCAAAGCGAAAGAGACAGCAAGTAAACATACCCCAGATGGATGTAATGAGACGGAAAAAGCAGACTGAGGAGCACATTGCATTTGTGAAAGAATCGCCCCATTAATGTCAAAACGGGAAAGCAGAGGTTCTGCTCCAACTGCTAATACCTGGAAAGGAGAAGTAACAGTGAGCTTTGGGATATAGGTTTTCCTTTGTGCCTCCTAACTACAAACTAGGCATTTCTTTAGAAGTTATAACAGGCAAACTGGGCATAATGTTATCTTATACTTATTGCTGCTCGTATCTATAAGTATTTAAACAATTTAATTCCCGCCTCATCCGTTGGCATTGAAGATTTAGTGACAGTATCACTGTATTATCATCTAATAATCTAAAGAGAAATCGTTGCTCATTCGCTGATATCTTACCAATTCAACTTAATCCCGTTAAGAAATTTGGTTTAATATCCATATGAAATGAAAACAACCAGAGTTACTGCTCACACCGTTTCTCTTGGAACTTAAATACGGGATATCGCACTATTAGAAAATTCACTAACCCTTTCTGTTGATAACAGTTGATGCCAACAGTACTAACTAAATTAACTAATAGAGGGCTGCGGTGGGAGCTCACTTGATTTTCATCGAATACTACATCCTGTACGGATGCACAAGTTGAAACCCTTGAAATGCATTCAGAAGCAGGAAGGTTCCAAACTGATAAACTCTGACCACTACCGCAAGCCTACAGAAAAAAAAAAACTTAGTATGTTATAGCAGCAAGCAACTTCAACAGAGAATTAGTTTAGAACACTAAAGCAACTACTTTCTCATCACATAATTGCTTACCAACCAGCTTTCACTTGCATCAAGAGCAATGCAACTGACGCACGAAAAAAATCCTTTCAACTTAATACCCTTGGCTGGCTCATATACTTGAACGCACTTTCCACTTTTGCAATCTGGGTGAAACCATAAACACATGCTTCTAAGAACAAGTCCATGTGACTTTATACAAAAACATACTAACTGTAAATTCTTAACAACTTTCTGCCACAATCCTTCAAAATTGAAAAATGCTAGGTTTTTACCCCATATCCGTGCTGTCCCATCCTCTGAACCAGTTATGATCTGAATATCAGAAAAGATCAAAAGATCACATTTAACATAACATTTGTCTAGTACCTCAGTGCACAGTGCTACTAATGCAATTGTAATTCTGATACTCGTCACTCCAAATGAACTAAAAGGGGTGGTTGTTTCCATAACATTTAACATAACTCAGAACAAAGAGAAATGCCAGGAATGATTAACCTGAAGATAAAGAAGAATATGACCTAACCTGATTGGTAGAGTTCCGAGCAACTACAGAATGCAAGTAGTCTGAATGCCCCTTAAAAGTCATTTTGACTTGACCTCTTTCCTGAAAAATTTCAGATACAAATCATGCTCGGATCAGTGCGGCTAGAAAATTATATCGAGAACAATGTAATATGTAAAAATGTTTCATAACAGACACTTCATAACACGACTGAAAGATTCACCTTGAAAAAATACATACCACATCCCAGCAATAGACGCAAGAATCACCGGCAGCAGAAAAAATACATCCCCCCTATCGTTGTCAAAGAGATGTTAAACACATTCGTTTGAAAACATACTACTTTCTAAGCTCATTAAATAATTAAAATGGAAAATAAAATATAAAGATGCATAGGACTAGAAAAACCTGCATACCTCGTTATTAACAGCAAGAGCATTGTTTTCTGGGATTGGAGATAAAGCCCCCCATGGACCTCTAAAAGGACAACAGTAATTTACAAGAAATGTCAAAGGAAGCAATGCTAGGGACTTATCATAACCGATGTTCGAATCAATATTAAGACATTCAGGGGAACGAAAAAAGTTGCCCTCAGGCGGTTTTTCTTTTCGGTGACTTACTTATGTTGGGGATTCACAAGGTCAATTATGGGCTTCACATGCTTTCCTACATAAACAGCAAGAAATGTAAATCCATAGAGTTAGAATCACATTCAATTTCCACTCGCCAAAACAACAGTATTTTAAGCTGTCAAAAACCGAAATCACCTTGCAAATGAATAGGCACATCTGATTCTTCCCAATCCTTCCACCTCCATCCTTGAATCCGTCCATCATCACCGCAACTACATGTAAAAAATCCGAGAAAACCAAATGGTGTAAACATGGTGAAACTAAAAAAAAATAGTTCTTTCTAGTCAATAAATCTAGCATGAACATATAATCGAACCTCAACAAAACAGAATCTTCGCCATTTCCGTAAAACTTAACATCATAAGCAGGTCCTTCATGAGCTTGAAGGAAGCAAGTAGGTTCCGCCATTAACGACCTACAAACACTACTCAAATTCACAAGTAAACCAACCAAAAATCAGCTGCTATCAACAGTCAATACAACGACGTAGAATCACAAACAATGTAAAGGCCTGGAAATAATTACTTTGGCGATTTCACATTGCTGAAACCCAGTGGCTGCAACCAAAATTACATATTAAAAAATTACGAAAATTAATTAAAATTTAAAAACAAAGTCTTAAGAGGTTGAAGAATGAGGAACATACGAGCTTCGAGATAAGGGAGGGGATGGAGTAGGAGGAAACCGATCCGTCGCTGGAGGCGACGACGACGGTGTCCGGGTTAGGGTTAAGCGACGGAGCCCAAACGGTTCGGAAAACTGTTCGGGTTTGGATCTCTCGCTCCTTCAAAATGGATTCTCTGTATGCTTCTTCGTCCCAGTTGGTTGCGTCGCCGCACATGGTGGTTGATTTGGTTGCGGATGGCGGGAAGTTCAGCTGAGCTTGGTGAAAATCTCTGAGCTTTCTTCACAGTGCTCGGCTATGGCTTTCGGTGGAGCGGAAATCAAACACGGACTAACCGGTTTGGCGCAAATCATAACCGGGCCGGATATGAAAAACCCATGGGCTTTTTTTCGTGTGTGCTATGGGCCAGAGGCCCAATATTTGGTTCTGTAGTGGCCCACATGAGATCGAGGCCGAGGTTTGGTAACATGTTTTGCAGCTCCCTCAATCAAACTTCGTTATCCTAGTTGCAACTTGCATTTCTCCCTCTTTCTTCTCACGTGATATAGCAAATTAGAATCAAAATTTCAAATACATTTTAATATAATTTTTATCTCATATTAACTCGAAATAATTGGAATAACTTTTCAGCGTGATTGTTATGTCTTTAAGTTATATTACATATTCATTCACGTTGACAGTGTAATTGCTATATAAATCAAAATTAGGTTTGTAATGAGAATACAATCAGGTGTCACGATCAGATGACACACATTTTTTAATACATTTTTGTTAAGCCTACCCTATTAGGTATTTTATTAATCAAATCGTCTATATTTTAAATTTTTTCTTAAAGATTATCTCTATTAAAATTTATACATATCCAAAATCATAGAACCGTCGATGGTAACAAAGAAAAAATGATCAGTGACAAAAAAAAAAGTTGATTAGCAAAAGTAAAATGCAGTCGATGAAAATCATAAAATGCTGCAGTCCCTCGTTGCTTTAATATGTTGCGTTAACAACACACTCACTCCTCGTATTCTCCCAACCCCAGCGGCACCTTCAAAGCCGCTACCTTCCACCAAAAACCCTAGCGATTCTCATTCCTTTTCGACGAACCCTAATCGAAATCAAGATCTGTTCAGCCCTAATCGCAGCAATCTAACGGCATCCCGCGCTCCGTCCACTGAAACCGTGAGTGTGTTTCTTGCTCGTCGCGTTAAATTTCACAGATCTGTTAGCTTACTGCTGAATTGTGCTCTGAGATAATCAATACTTGTTTGTGTGGATTTTTACAGTTTTGGGTCAGTTTTAACGTAGGAATTGGATTAATAAAGATAAATCTTGGGGAGTTTTCTGTTAAATTTGCTATTGTTGAAATGTTGGTATGGTAAATTTTCCCGGATTCTTTAATGGGTTGTGTTTGTTTTGCTTGTTCTTGATTTGAATCTGTTGTTTTTTAAATTCAGATAGCAAAGATTTTCGATTAGGAATCGATTCGATCAAGTAGTTGCAATGAGTGATAACAATTCCCCACCTGGGTCTCCTAAGGAGGCAGATCATGATTCTGATGCAAACCAAGCTATTAAGGATGATAGCTCATTGGAAACCATAGTCCGAAAGTTCCAAGATTCGATGTCGGTTGGAAAAAAGCACACATTTTGGGAGACTCAACCCGTTGGGCAGTTTAAGGATCTTGGGGATGTGAGTTTGCCTGAGGGCCCGATTGAGGCCCCTACCCCTCTGTCTGAGGTCAAACAAGAGCCGTACAATCTGCCAACTCCATATGAATGGACCACGTGTGATCTGGACTCGGAAGATACCTGCACTGAGGTCTACAATCTGCTGAAGAACAATTATGTCGAGGATGATGAGAACATGTTTAGGTTCAACTACTCGAAAGAGTTTCTTAGATGGGCTTTGCACCCGCCTGGTTACTATAAGAGCTGGCATATCGGGGTTCGTGCAAAGACTAATAAGAAGCTGGTTGCTTTCATTACTGGTGTTCCTGCTAGAATCCGGGTCCGTCATGCGATTGTGAAAATGGCTGAGATTAATTTCTTATGTGTGCATAAGAAGCTGAGGTCGAAAAGACTTGCACCGGTTATGATCAAGGAGGTGACAAGGAGGGTTCATTTGGAGAACATATGGCAAGCAGCTTACACTGCTGGAGTGGTTCTTCCAACTCCGATAACAACTTGCCAGTACTGGCATAGGTCTTTGAACCCAAAGAAGCTTATTGATGTTGGGTTTTCAAGGCTTGGTGCTAGGATGACTATGAGCCGAACCATAAAACTTTATAAGCTACCAGATTCACCCGCCACTCCTGGGTTCAGAAAAATGGAACTTCGTGATGTCCCTGCTGTTACTCGTCTGCTTAGGAACTACTTGAGCCAGTTTGTGGTTGCACCAGATTTCGATGAAAATGATGTCGAGCATTGGCTTCTACCAGAGGAGAATGTGGTGGACAGTTACTTGGTTGAGAGCCCAGAGACTCATGACATCACTGACTTCTGCAGCTTCTACACTCTTCCTTCGTCCATCCTCGGCAATCAGACATACTCAATCTTGAAGGCTGCATACTCCTATTATAACGTCACCACTAAGACTCCATTGCTTCAGCTGATGAACGATGCACTCATTGTTGCAAAAAAGAAGGATTTCGATGTTTTCAATGCACTTGACGTCATGCAGAATGAGTCGTTTTTGAAGGAGCTGAAATTTGGACCTGGCGATGGGCAACTTCACTACTATCTCTACAACTACCGGATGAGGAACGCGTTGAAACCCTCGGAGCTTGGACTTGTACTCTTGTAATTTTTCCGGTCTTGGTTTTTGCACTTTGAACTTGACAAACCATTCCTGTTTCTTTTTTTCGGTCCTTTTCTCGTGGCTAGCTGTTGTCTTTCATTTGCCTTTGCTCCTTTGGACTATCATCAAAGAATATGAGATTTTGCAATGCGGTTTAGAGACCTAAATGTTATGGGTATCTTACCTGTAAGCAAATCCTTATACGGTAAACACTGTTTGGTGTTTGTAGTTGAAATGGTTATTTTGGAACAAAGATTGAGTTTATATCTTGAACATGTTTTTGCATTTCATTCATCCTCCCCCTCGGCATGATGGCACGTTGATGGCGAGGAGAGGAAATCGAGCGTAGGTTCTCGGGTACATGAGTAAAACACTCGTCACTCTCAAAAAGTCATCCGAGGCACGAATGATAACAAATTCCTAACATTCTACTCGAGAAGGCTCGTCATTCATGTAAGTTGAACACGAGACCTTCTGCTTACAGGTGAGGACTAGACCGTAGTGCTATAGTGGCGTCCGACAAAAAACAAATCCACAAAACAAGTGTTTAATGACTGTAAAGCTATAGCTTAATTAGGTGGAATCATCAAATTACATCACTTAAAACCATGATATTTCCGTACCACAAAAAATACAAGAGCGTGTGATCTCTGATAGATAATTCAAGAACAATTCTCCATATCACCAACAGATCCAGTCTGAAGAGGCTGTATAACTACTATTATTAGCAAAATGAGCAAAAGATATTTTCGCTTCGGTTGCACCTCACTAGCGAAAGGAAGTATAGCGAAGAAACTTTACAAACGGTAATCATAGGATTCGTATCTCACCCCATCATCACGACTTCACCTTCTGAACCTGTCCAATTCGGAAATTGTCAACATATAGTCAAAAGGAAGTGGAAAATCTAAGCAATAGGTGTAAACAATTCGGAGTTTTGGATATTACATTGCTCCAAAATCTCGTTGGCGAACTGCAGCATTGATTCTGTGTCTTCAACCATGAAAGAAATCCTCTCTGCCTCTTTCATTTGTTCTGCTGCCAGATATGATTTGTATTCTGCTTCGGCAATGCTCTGTGCAGCAGCTCGTGCCGATTCCTCTAACGTATCACTACCAACGGTCACATATACTGGACTCTGCGATTGCTTTGGTTGGATGTCATTTTGCATCGGGGCAGGTGCTTTCATCACACTCAAGGGATCGGTTTTCGCCTTGTAGCAGTGTTGAATCTGCATTGGGATGACATAGTAATTTATATAAGTTAATATTCAATATCGATTTCAGCATGCAAAGTAATCTGGCAAAAAGTGCACACAAGACAAAGCTTGGGAAACAAACATCGATAGAGGCAGATTAAACCTGGGTTAGAAATATCGAGTGAATAATTTGAGCTAAAAATATTAGAAACATCAAGCATCACATTTAAGCAATCACCTTTTCAAGTTTGTCTTGCTGAACCAGCCTTCTCAACCTACCAGTTAACGACTTTCTAAAATTTTGGGGGACCTCATTCCTTTGCTGCAGGAGTCATTTTATCATGAGAATTGAGTGGTTATAAAACGTGAAACTCACAATTAGCGTAACTTCATCAGAGACATCAACTATGAATTGGAAGCTTTTCTTCGTAAATTCTTTCAAACTATCTCGATCTCACCAGCAAAAGAAGTATAAGAGATATTTCTGAAGGTAACCCAAATATAATGAGCTTGACGGGTATTGAAATACTTATGATTATCTATCAAGTAACTAATATGAGACAGAAAAGGTCCATTGATATTCTAAAAAATGCTATATTTTCAAGAAGTAAAACAAAGTTGATGTTTTTCGTAGCTCTAGCATAGGAACACGTGGTGTACCATGATTAATTGAAACATAAATCTACAAGAGGTTATATAGGAGCAAACTATTATCCTTCGTGACAATATTACTTCCCTTCAAGAGTTTATAAAACTATTATCATTATTGACAATATTGCTCCCTTCAACATGCTAATATACAGCTTCCTCCACAGTGAATCAATTAACAAAATCTCAATGATTCTTTTAATTTCATTTCTAAGAAATAAAAGAAGAGAGCATAAATTTGAGACATACCTCGATAAAGCTAGCAATAGCATTAGTGTCCAATCCATTTGGATCTGTCGAGGCAGAAAGTGCTTCGAAAATCATTGCATTGCACCTAATAATAGAAGAAAATGATTGACCAAAATGAAATTCAAAAAATAAAATAACTCATACAAAAATAATAACAATAATAAAAGCAGTCTGGCTATTGGAGGTACAGAAATAGATAAAATGAAATGGATAACAACTGTAGATATATAAAACACAATGTACAAATAAACCATTCAATATATTGTGTTCTTAATTGTAACCAAAAGATGCTATGTTTGACATGAGAGGATCAAAAGTAATAAAGCATAGGATTTATGGCTGAGACAAAACTAAAGCATCATGTGATATGGTTCCACGAAAAGATTGAAGCAAGATCTGCGCACTATGCTAATTATTGCATCACAGAAAACAGTACTATAGTACAGATTATGATAATAGAGTTCCGTATGCTCCAGAATTGCACCTTCTATTAGTTGGGGTATTTCTTCATCGCCTTACTGGGGTTGTCTAAGAAACTATGCCATGAAACCATGCATTCTTATTGCATGCAAGAGGAAAGTGTACAAAGCTAAGAGGTCAGAAACCTTATCAACTTAGTACGACTATAAAGTTTAAAAAGATGATCACCTGACATCTAGTTATTAATCGAAGAAACCTTGGCACCATCACCTATCAACTCCTCCCCTTTACCCTAACTGATTAGTCAGCTGCCCCCGCCCCATAATTGTGCCAATCAATAAGAGCCTAAAGAGTTATGTCATTCCACATTCTAATCGTTTTTTCCACTCATAATTCCTCATATGGGTTTTTCGCAGAATGTATAACTGGGAATACATTCTGCGAAAACCCCATGTACTAGCCACATATGATTTCTATTGTATTGATAAAAGACAAAGGCAAGGAGAAAAAAGATTCATACACTGGAGCAGGTATTGCATCAGATAAGCCAGTCGAGGAATCATCCGCAACTGGAGTTGCATCGCGTCTGACTGGAGTTTCTGTTGATGCCTCGCGTTTGAATGGAGTTGCCGCTGGTGCATCGCGCCTGACTGGAGCTTCTGCTGGTGAATCACGTCCGACTGGGGCTGCCACTGGTGAATCACGTCTGACTGGAGCTGCTGCTGGTGAATCACGTCTAGCTGGGGTTGCTGCTGCTGCTGGTGAATCGCGTCTGACTGGAGCAGCAGAAGAAGTCTGGGGAACGGATACTGAAGCAACAGCAACATCTGGGTTTGTTCTTGCTTTGGGCCTTGATTTTTCCCGAGGCCCCGTGCTACTAACAGTCATATTCCTCCATTTATCCTATACAAGCAAAAATCAATTTGAACACAAACCATAGACATAGTAATCACCTAGAAAATGTTTCATACCACATTAGATACATCTGATATAAAGCAATATTAGTTCATTCAAATAGAATTCCGCAACAGGCGGGCGAATTGGCGAATCTGAAACGCTTTCAACATAAAATTACGCCTTCCTACGATTTTGACACACCATTCTCAAAATTCATTTCATGCCTAAATAACATTTAGCCAACTGATGAGGAAAAATGGAAAATCAAGTAACCCAAAGAGCGGCTTCCAACTTTCCGATAAGCGAGCGAATTTCGAATCAAAGTCCTGAATCAACAATCACTATGCCAGAAACAATTAGCTATTCGTAGCTCTAACAGGTTCACCACTTTAATCCAAAACTCCACAAATTCAGACTCGGCCATGCTGCCATGCATCATCATTGTAATTAATTTTAATCACATCACAGGACCAGGCAATTTGCATTCAGTAATATCTCATTTGATCCAAAAAAATAAAAATAAAAACAAGCAAACCGATTATTTCAACAGCACAAGACATTCGAAAACAACCACCACAATATGCAGCAAATTCAAATTCTGGAATTTCCATATTCACATAGCGATATATATTATATATAGATATCGAGAGAGAGAGAGACCTTGAGATCAATATTGGAGCGAGAAGAGAGAAAGGGGTTGAACTCGGGGTCCTTCTGGATGTCCTTCCACTTGCCAGTGCCGTGTTTCCTAACCCCCGCTCTCAGAGCTTCTTCTTCCTCCACCGTCCATTTTTGCTTGGGATTTCCCATCTCCTCCCTCCCTCTCTCTGTATCAGGTATCAGGTATACGTAGCACAGAGCCTGTGACTGCCGCGAAGAAGCTTTCACGTTTTCGTTCTCAAAAACGAGGGTTGGCTTTCGTACCACTTCTTCAACTATATATTGAATCATAGACCGCACTTAAACGGCGCCGTTTTGATCTGGACTCTGTACACAACCCATAGGCCCGGTTCTATAAAAACTACGGCAAGCCTGGTTCGCAGGACAACTCTTACATCACATGAGAAAAGCGTGGGATCGCATGGGAGGAGAATAAAAAAAAGTTTTACATTTTTATGAAATGTGCGTTACGAGACGCAATCGGACACTTTTAACTGATTTGTTCTTTTATTTGTAATAACAAAAAAGAATTAAGGCTCTTGCATGTAAATTTAAAAATAAAAAAATTACAAAACAAAAGTTATTTTTTTAAATGTATTAAATATATTTTTTTGAGTAAAGATGCTTGCCACATGAAATAATGAGAAAAGGGAAGTTTCAATGGGAAAATGCTTGCCAGTATTTATCTTTTTATGGTATGTTTAGTTGTAAAGGATAAGAATATAAGGTATGAGTATCATATTTATTTCATATCACTCTCATTTTCAAAAGTGTAAGTAAATATGTTAACATGAGATGATGTTTTAAGTTTGAATTTCCGTTCTCAATCCAATCCATAGACCCCTTGTCATCTTCATTCTCACGAAACATCTAATACTGATTAGAATGTGAGAATCTAGCACTAATTAACAATAGGCGGACAAATGCAAAATATTTTGAGCACCATATGCAATACTTCTATCTCTAATGTACAGTATTCTCAACATATCCTCACATGTGCGATGTCAATTTGTATCTAACATTTATATGATTCTTGTTGAGCGACAATTGAGTTGTGTTGAAACATTTGGTCTGTCACATAAATAGCATCAGGGGCAGTTCTATATATGGACTCGGGACTCTTTGGAGTCCAAACGGAACGCATGTGAAGGACCTATGGGAAGCCTGCGACAGATTTGGGTTTTTCGGCTGCAGCAGTGCCTCCTTTGTTCATTGGAGAAGAAGATCAATTTTTATTTCTTATAAATGACATGGCCAAAACAAGACATTTTGAGTTTGGCAATTTGGAAAGGGAATTGTTATTAGCACTCCAAAAATCTCATTCTACACTCCAAACTTTCTATATTAGGAAGAAAAATACACTTGTGAAGAGCGTAACATGAAATTTTTGAAGTGCAAATAACACCTCCCTTTAAAAAAAAATTTCTTTCCTGTTAAACAAACCCTACACCTGCTACCTTCCCAAATCAAAATTCTGAAATTCAAACTCCAAATTATAACCCTTCAACCCTAACCCTAACCCTAAACCCCGCTAACTCTCTGCTCCACCACCACTTCTTGTTGTGCTGCCACTCGAGCCGTCATATTCAAACACCCTCTTTCAACGGTCAATGTCATTTCGTCTGAAATTTTCTTAAAATTTCTACATTAAATATCTTTGATGTTGAGATCATAAACTTATTACTGAATAGCGTGATCTGTTACAATATAAAAATGAGATATTTTAACTCGAAAATCTTTTAAACCATGGACAGACAAAATTTTCAACATTTTAGACGAGACTTTTCCGTCTTCAATGCATAACATATCAATTAGTTGGTAGGTAGGGGGATTGGGGAAATCATTCATCTTACATGAGCAATGTAACTCCCACGCTCACCCACGCAAATTCAGACACATTCCAAGTTCCCAAAACGGCAGCTGAGAAGGGAACACAATCCGTAATGATAAGGCGCGCCTAGTTGAAGTTCCAGCCAATGATGTTTCTCCACGTGGCAAATTCGGATGACTTTCTTTGCAACGAGCAAATAAAACGCCAACCATTAACTTCCATTCCCTATCTCCAAGCGGTCAGTGCTTAAGCAGTGACAGCAGCTCTCTCAGAAACTCTCTGTCTCCGGTGGCTTTTCCGGCACTTCAACTCACCAAATCCACGTTCCCGAAATACCCTTTTGCTCTGTCCCCCAAAGACCAACTTTTTCGGAAAAAAACCAGTATAAATGCCAGGCTGTGAGTCCTGAAAGTTCTGAGGCGCGTTGGAGATATAAGCCGGTATGGACTGCGTTGCAGCAATGACGGCGTCGTTTTACCCGACCTGGAGGGTGAGGAGAAGAGGAGGACTGGTGGGTGGAAAGGAAGGTCCTTTTTTCCGGTATGGTTTGTGCAACAAGGTTTCTCTGCTGCGAGTGAGAGCGAGTGCAGGAGGCGAAGGGGGCGGTGTCGGCGTGGTGGTGAAGGAAGGTTTTGCGGACGAGGAGGATTTCATGAAGGGCGGCGGGCCGGAACTGCTCTTAGTTCAAATGCAGCAGAAAAAGGTCATGGAGAAGCAGTCCAAGCTCGCTGACAAGGTTTTTAACACACACACCGTCTCTCTTCTTCCATGGTTTTTATTTGTATTCATATTTTGGAAAATATGCGCGAATAAACTCGGCGAATTTTAAATGACACTACATCGTAGTTTATATGGCACATAGATTATTGTGGGATTACTTCGGACAAAAGTATTCTTTTGACTATGTTTGGTAGAAAAATGTAAAAGCACTTATGAGTTGTCTACACGAAGCACTTCCAAGTAAAACACTTCAATTTTGAATAAAAATCCTATATGTTTATAATAAAAACACTTGTTAGCTTAAGTTCTTGCAAGCAAAAGTCAATTCAGTGCCTATGCAGTTTTATTTTTGATTAAAAGTTTATAACTGGTTCAGTTTCCGCATATTTTCCGTTTGCATTGAAGCATGAATGTTGGAAACTTTAAATCCGGAAACCCCAAGCCCAATTTTGTGATGCTGCTTATGGATTAATTTTCAGCTACCGCCAATACCAGTAGCAGATAGTGTTCTGGATTTGGTGGTGATTGGTTGTGGTCCGGCAGGACTTGCTCTGGCTGCAGAATCAGCCAAGTTGGGATTAAAAGTTGGGCTTATTGGCCCAGATCTCCCTTTCACAAACAACTATGGTGTTTGGGAGGATGAATTCAAAGGTATTAAACTTGACAATCATATCTGGTTAGCGGCATTATTTGTGAACTACCCAATTCAAAGGACTCAAAACTCTGCTCACATTCGATATTCGCTTTGATTTTTACATTTCCAGATCTTGGACTTGAAGGGTGTATTGAGCATGTTTGGCAGAACACCATTGTGTATCTTGACGATGATTCGGACCCCATTATGATCGATCGTGCTTATGGTCGTGTTTGTCGAGACATGCTACATGAGGAGCTCTTGAGAAAGTAAATACAACCCTATTCTACTACATATCTACTTGTTTTACGCTTGCAGGCATTGTAATTCTTTGAAGATGCATAATTCGTATTAATTTTTATTAGGTGTGTCGAGTCAGGTGTTTCGTACCTCGATTCAAGGGTGGAAAGTATTGTTGAAGCTAGCAATGGGATTAGTCTTGTATCCTGTGGCCACAATATTGTTGTTTCGTGCAGGTATGATGGAATGGCATTTATTCAGTTCAAATTTTTGGTGATGGTTCTACTTCTTCCATGCCTTGTTTCAAACATCTAACTAGTATTATAGGCTTGCTACTGTTGCATCAGGAGCTGCTTCGGGGAAGCTTTTGCAGTACGAGGTGGGTGGTCCAAAGGTGTCCGTCCAAACAGCATATGGTATCGAGGTTGAGGTAGGAATTATGTTTCTAAGTTTTGCTGTACTCGGGGATGACTAGTTCCTTAACTTCCCTTCGGGGCGATTGATGACTTTTTACTATGTCTACTCTTTCTTACAATTTCAGGTGGAAAATAACCCATATGATCCCGAAGTGATGGTTTTCATGGATTATAGAGACTACAAGAAACAAGAAGTTCGGTCTTTAGAAGCAGAATATCCAACGTTTCTTTATGTCATGCCCATGTCTCCGACTAGATTGTTCTTTGAGGTTTGCTCGATGGACATTACTTCGTTAATTGCATTACTTATTCGTGTACAAAGTATTTACAGAAATGGATTTGCAGGAAACTTGCTTGGCTTCTAAAGAAGCCATGCCTTTTGATTTATTGAAGAAAAAGCTCTTGTCACGGTTACAGACAATGGGAATCCGTATTACAAAAACTTATGAAGAGGTAAATTTTATGACAGACTACATTGCTTACAACTTCTGAGATGAACGACGATTTTGTTCTGGAAATATGTCCGAACAAGGCTTCATGCCTTGCCATGTAGTGGAACAACAATCACATTTATCTTGAAAGTTGATGCAGTTTTCTAATCTCCATTCTGATCAAGCTGATCGGGAGTTTGGCCTTGCTTACTTTCATAATTCAAGGCATAATCTTTCAGTAATTTATACAGGAATGGTCTTGGATTCCGGTTGGTGGTTCCTTACCAAATACAGAGCAAAAGAACCTAGCATTTGGTGCCGCTGCTTGCATGGTACATCCTGCCACAGGTAACGGTTAAACCAAATAAATTCACCGGATCAGTTCGCAATTGTTCAGTCTACTGATGCTTACGTTTTACCATTAAACAGGATATTCAGTCGCAAGGTCTTTGTCGGAGGCTCCAAAATACGCTTCTGTGATTGCAATTATTTTGAAGCCAGATCATAATAAGGCCATTCACCGCAGCCAAATAAGTAATGAGAACATCTCGATGCTAGGTAAGCGTTGGTTTGGCATGTTTGGAATAGTTTTATATGTTGTGCAAACCGAAATTACTAAAGTACTTGCAAGAACTATGTGTTGTGAGCCTCATATACATTTTCGGCACATTCCCTGTCATGATATTTGAAAGCTTCAATCCACATTTCCACTTATTCGTTAATTTGCAAGGCACAGAGTGAGCTGCATCTACATGTTTCTCTCTTTAAACATCCATCTGTATCGTGTTTTTATGCTCGCTTTGTTATCACTGCTTAGCTAGCGTACTATGTTTCGAGTGTCTTCTGCTATTAAGATCATTCGCTGTCAATACACTATTTCGCTTTCAGCGTGGAATACGCTCTGGCCGCAAGAAAGGAAACGCCAAAGATCATTCTTTCTTTTCGGACTAGCGCTTATTCTGCAACAGGACATTGAGGGCATCAGGATATTCTTTCACACTTTCTTCCGCTTACCCACCTGGTACGATCAATTTTCTATATCTTCCGCTTCACGAAGAAAACTTGAACAGGTTTCTTTGGAAAAAAAAAAAAAAAAAAAAAAAAAAAAACTAGACGAACTTGAATGATTGATCGATGTCTGTGCTTCGGTTGCAGGATGTGGCAGGGTTTCCTCGGCTCTACATTGTCCTCGGCTGATCTCATCCTTTTCGCGTTGTATATGTTTGTTTTAGCACCAAATAACTTGAGAAAGAACCTCGTCAGACACCTACTTTCTGATCCTTCCGGAGCCACTATGATTAGAACCTATTTCACATTCCCGTCCTCCGGCATAATAACACAGTTTAGAGTACCCTAAGAGATGAGGTCACTGCCTACTTTCGAAGGTCACTTGTTTTTTTGGTGTAAATAGTACAAATGTGTGTTCCTTTGTTACCCTTTACACTATGTTTGGATGAAGGAAATAAACATGGAATTTTGGTAAAAGTCAGAATTTATAAATTGATAGGCACCAATTCTCTTGTTTGGATTCATAAACATAGAAATTTAGCATTTCCGCATGGAAAAAAAACTTGGTATTTGTGACCTCCAAATCCCAAGTTCAAATTCCATGTAAATAGGTGTCATTTCTTAATTTCTATGATTGAGAGTTTAAAAATAACAAATTCCGTATTCAATTTCATTGTTCTTTTAGGTTAACCAAACAAGAAAATTTACAAATTCTAGAAAATAAAATCTCGTCATTTCAATTTCCGTCATTTTTAAATTCCTTGGTAATCTTAAATTTCTTCACCCAAACATAGTGTTAGATTACTATAGTGTTCCTAAAAGGGGTTTCAATATGTATCGAGATGTGATTAGCAATGTGGTAAATAAAGGTGGTTCGTGTGGATCCGATTTCACTATTGTAATTTCTAATTAGCAATTTTTGTGTCCATTGTTTGGCAAGCCGAAAATCCAGGATCTCAATATATAGCTTGATAATAATTTGAAGGGAGTTTTAACGAAAAACCCGTGATACTGTTCACTTTAACGAAAAACCACATTTAAAAAGTCAAACCTGGTACTATTCACTTTATCCTTTACTTTATCCTTATCGTTAAAATTCAAAGTTTTCAAGCATTTTTTATTAGTTTCCCTTAATTTAAAATGGCAACAACTATGTTATTTAGACGTCAACATTTCGTCGATAATGATATTAATATTTAATCAATATATCAATAATTATTTGGTTTGATTTGAAAATCTTCATTTTAATTAATTGCATAAAAATAGTTGAAATTTCACATCTCATGTCATCTATAAGATTTTGGAGTTGACTCAAGCTCTATCCATAATACTAAAGATGTCAACTTTTATTTATCAACTAATGTGGAAATTTCTTGTTTGATGTAACGAAATAAGTTTTAAAGTAGGCAAAAACAACTATATCGCTTCCAGGGGTGAATTTACCTTTGGACTAGATGGGTCAGCTGACCCCCGAAGCTCACAAACTTTCACAGAAGAGCTGGGTTCTACTTTTTGTAAATCTAGGATGCCTTGAAAGTTGTCAATTATGCTCGTTCAAAAGTTGTTAGCATCTGTTGACAGACATGCAATATAACTTGATAAATAACTTCAATCCTACTAAATCTCGATGAAATGCCGATTTTCAAAAAAATTTGTGCGCTGCGCGTACTATTCTTATCGCCAATTATTAGTAGACACTAAACCAACAGAATATTGGACTTGAAAGAGACACTTGTCTCCATTCAAACATTAAGATTTTGAAGATATGGGGACATTGTATTAAAAATAAGAGCATCAAATATAGTAGTAATTAACAATTAAAAGGAGCACTCAAGCATGATACAAAGGAATGACGTCGATCGCACTACCTACGCTTTTGCAGTGATTTATGCGAATCTTACAATTTCCATGGTTCAGCTGGTGCAGGTTAAGTTTGTTTTATATAACACAAGCATACAAGTTTTATGGATGCTAATTTTGTGCCAAAAGTATTATCCTTGTGAGGAGTATTAATCGAACTTGAAACATTTTTTAACATGATTTGTTAACTAACGGGTCGCTATTGGTTAATTTAACCGTTAATCACACAGCCCGTTAAACTTGTAAATATAAAAACTCATATATATATATAGTTTTTGCGGAATTTGAGTCATATTAGCATGTCATGTACAATTATTTGCTAGTTTTAACGAGGGCACATGAAATTACTCTGGAGTAAGTTCTAACCTTTTCGTACCTTAATTTTCGCATTGATGATATATTCGACGACGTATTAAAAAATACCACAAAATAAAAAATTAGTTTAAACTTTTCAGTCAAAAGGGTCTCCGAGATTGGCATAAACACTTAAGTGTTAGACGTAAGCAAGAACCGAAGGTTCGACTGGTTGGCCTGGAATCTCTTGCTTTTCAGGGCAAGTGATTGGTTGCGGATTTCCAATAGCATTCAAGGGGAAGAAAATTTAACATATCTTTACAAAGAAGTCAAGGACGGGTCGATGCTTCTGATCCCCTATATAAATTAACCCTCTTAACCCTTTGTTTTGCACAAATCAGCTTCCTTAGTTAACCCTAGCTACAAAGAGAAGAGGACGAAGAAGGTACGTGTTTCATTTAATTCAACATGTATGCGTGGCTACATGTACGACCGGATACATATAATTCGGATACAGAATTACAGGTTTGTAAAGAAGGTGACAGAAGAGAGTGAGCACACGTGGTTCTTTTCTTGCATGAATCCATGTCGGAAGCTCTGTGTGTTCATTCTCTATCTGTCACCTACCATCCTTAACCCTCTCTCTCACTACTCTCCCTCAACTATACATATAAGATGATACATATAGGGATGTGCTATCTACAAAAAATTTTTTACTTCTCACACACCCTTTATTAATTTCTGTTCGTTGATCTTCTTCAATTCATCTGATCCGACAGCTGAAAACAAAAAAGATATAGAAGAAGTAAAAATGAATGTGTGGATATCACATCCCTACATATATACACACACTATCGTTTGACTAGTCAGAGCAAGATATGATTCTTAAATCCTAAAATGCAAGAGATTATCCAATAAGCACCCCAAATCATGTATGTCAATAATTGTGCAGCCCAAATCATGTATGTCAATAATTGATATTAAAAAACTAAATAAAATTTAGTGGGTTTGGTGAGGTATTTTGGATGGCATTAGAAATAATTTTCGTTCTGTTACTTTTTTTTTTTTTTTTAAGAGGATCAGTTGATGGTTTTGCCACAACAGTTCATCATTTCAGGATCTGGAAAGACTTATAGAGACATTGTAGTCTTTCCTAACCATATAAGCTAATCTCATACTTAGTTTAATCATATTAACACTAATATCATACCTCCTTTTACCATTAAACTAACCACCAAATATTAATCACATGCGCCATGAGTGATTAATTAATTGTTTAGATGTTAATTGATCTCTCACACTATAAGCAATCCAATAATTTAGCCAAAAGCTACCTTACCTGCAGCCCTTTAAGTAAAACTTGTGATATCAAACGCCTGAGAGTATCTCCTATCATACACAATTCATCCAACACATGGAGAGCAAAGATCAGAAGAAACTTCACATAGCCATGTTCCCATGGCTAGCCTACGGCCACCTAATGTCATTTCTGGAGGTCTCCAAGTTCTTAGCTCAAAAGGGTCACCAAATCTCCTTCATCTCCACCCCCAAAAACATCAATCGCCTCCGATCCTCCTCCTTTTCCCCGCTCATCGATTTCGTCGAGCTTCCTCTCCCCGCCGTCGACGGCTTACCGGAATCCGCCGAGTCCACCTCCGAGCTACCAATCAACAAAGTACCTTACCTCAAAAAAGCCTACGACTTGCTCAAGCCTTCAGTCACGCATTTCATCCAACACTCGGGTGTCAACTGGGTCGTCCATGACTTCATTTGCTACTGGATGCCCAGAGTCGCCACTCAGCTGGGAGTCAACTCGGTCTTCTTCAGCGTCACCAACGCCACTACCTTGGCCTTCTTCGGTCCTCCATCCGAGTTACTCAGCGACAAACCCCGGCGGCCGGAGGACTTGACGGTCGTCCCCGAGTGGGTCGACTATCCTTCCAACGTTGCCTTTAAGCTGCATGAGATGGCTAGCCACTGGGATTGCATGGACGACGAGGTCTCTGACTTTCAGAGAGCCGCGGGTGCGATTCAAGATTGTAATTTTGTGACTATGCGGAGCTGCACTGAGTTTGAATCTGACGCGGTGAGTCTGCTCAGGAAGATGTACGGCAAACCCATTGTTCCACTAGGGCTGCTGCCGCCCAACTCAGCACCGCATCAGCATGGCGTCGCTGACGATCGAAGGGATGAGAAGTGGGAATTGTTGAGAGAGTGGCTCGAAAATAAGAAACCGAACTCGGTGGTTTACATCGCATTCGGCACTGAGGTGACTCCTAGCCAAGAGTTGATGCACGAGTTGGCAGATGGGATAGAGAAATCCGGGTTGCCCTTTATTTGGGTGGTCAACAATCGCCCGTTGGTGGAGGGTGTGTTGGGGGCCGATATCATTCCACTCGGGTTTCAAACTCGAGTGGAGGATCGAGGCTTGGTCTGGAGGGATTGGGCCCCACAACTTAAGATTCTAGGTCATGCATCGGTCGGAGGTTTCCTAACTCACTGCGGTTGGAGTTCAGTTGTTGAGGCACTACGGTTTGGGCGGGTTCTGATTTTATTTTCAGGTGCTTATTCAGACCAACCGTTGAACGCGAGACTAATGCACGATAAGCGGGTCGGGTTGGAGATACCGAGGGACGAGCGAGACGGATCGTTTACGAGTGACTCGGTGGCCGAGTTGATTAGGCGAGTGATGGTGGAGAAAGAAGGTGAGTCAATAAGGTCAAATGCATGGGCCATGAAGGAGATCTTTGGCAACGTAGAGTTGAACAACAAGTGCTTGGATGAGTTCACTCGGGTCCTTGAAACCTGGCCGACTTTCACTTAGTCAACGAGAAATTTTTCACTGAATAAGAAATATGGTTCGGTACATCAAGTATTATAATACAAATGGTTGAATGCTTAAAAAGTTTCAACTAATTATATTATGACATTTGATGCACCAGACTTTATTCCTAGCATACTGAAAATCTCTCATAATCAACTTTGTAGATTTCATGTGTTGGTGCCTCTTAGTTGGGATAATTAGATTGGTTGCTTACTTTCTAGTTTGGTTTTATTTTTTTCTAACCTATTAAGAAAAGATCGTGTAATATTTTGTATAATATGTTTTCCTAAAAGTAGCTGTTGTGAAATCCCATTAAAAGAATGAATGGTAAATTGCAGGTAGGCTGAATAGTTTTTCGTGTATTATTGCCAAAGTAGAAGTACAATATATATACACAACCAAGTCATTATTGTAAAGATATTTAGCTGACTTGATTGTTTAGATATATTGTACTTCTACTTTGGCAATAATACACGATAAACTATTCAGCCTACCTGCAATTTACCATTCATTCTTTTAATATACCCACACCAAAGTCATTGAATTGGCCTTGTATAAGTTTGCTTGCAATAAAAACTAAATAAAATTCATTAATGTTATGCTTACCATATTAATATACCACATTAGTATAGCACATTATATGGCATCTGATGTGACTGTCCACATCATCTAAATTAATCATAATTTAATTTAATTTAAAAACTATTTAATAAACTAATAATAAATAATAAATATGAAATTAAATGGTAATTATGACATACGAGGAGTCTTCTCTCCTTCCTTCCTTCCCCGTTGCTTCTTCTCCCATTTCTTCTTCCGCACCATTTATTTGTTTCAGCCCAGATTTTAACCCCGTGTGTTGGCTTGTGTACCAATCATTTCTTCATCACAATCTATCCAGCCACACATAGTTCAATGTCCTAACTCGCACAATTCAGCAACCAATTTAAAGCTTTAAACAAATATTAGCAAGATATGAACGTGCCACCCGAAAGTTTGCAAATTTATCAATGCTGAATGAAGTCGAAGGGGCCCGTGGCAGTGGAGGAGTGCTCGTATTAGAGCTCAACTCGTTCCTCATGGACCTGGTGTGCCTGGTTGGAATCCGTAAAAACTTTGGCTTTGATGGGTTTTCTGGGTTTTATTCGATTTCATGATCTAGGTGTTCTTCGAAATTTGATGGGTTCGATGAAACCGGTTGTTTCTTGAAGATCCGGATCTCGAACCAAAAAGAATCGTATAGCTCCATTACTTCGTCTGCTTCCATCAATGGCGAGGCTGTTGAAAAAAATTTGGGCTGAAACAAAAAATTGGCGTGAAAGAAGAAATGGGAGAAGCAGCAACGGGGAAGGAAGGAAGCAGAGAAGACTCCTCGTATACCACAATTACTATTTAATTTCAAATTTTTATATTTATTATTAGTTTATTAAATAGTTTTTAATTTAAATTAAATTATGATTAATTTAGATGATGTGGACAACCACATCAGATGCCACATAATGTGGTATACTAATGTTGTATATTAATGTGGTAAGAATAACATTACTGAATAAAATTGCTTTTTAAGTGTTTCTCAAATACTGTTTGAAAGCCTCATCTATCAGGTGTGTTGCCCACTTATAGAATAACACGTAACACAAATCACAAGAAATGTGATGAAATGTGTGACTTTTTTATCGTTTTATGTTTTTGGCATAATATTTTAAAATATTAGTTGAGTGTATCATTAAGTTGTGAACTAACAAATAGTCCGTGCTTTGAGATTCTCCGCAAATCACTACATATTAGATTTTTGAGGAAAAAAACATTTCATTATATCAAATAAATATAGCTTCCTCTCACTTTCATCGCATGTACCATTACTTGCTAATCTTAAGAGAGAAGTAAAGGCGGCGTTGACCCAAAGAGAAAAAAGGCAGCTGAATCTCATAGCGTGGGTGGCAGTTGCTCTGGTGTGGTGACAATGACATCAGTAGCGGTGGCAGTTAACAGCGGCTGCGGCGGGAACCCGAGAAGCTTATGCATCGTGAATTGGGCTGCGGAGAATCGCTTGCCCAAAGCAGATCGTTTCGTCTTAGTCCATTTCATCCCTAAAATCAACTTAAACCAACTCCATGTACGTATTTCCTATTTTCGCCGTAACTGAATTTTTGATTGTTGCCCCACTCTTTGTATGGTTGTCGAGAAAATAATGGAAAATTGAATTCGTAATTTGAAGCAAAATGGGAGTGGGGCAATGTTTGATCGATAATGTATAGCTTTATAAGAATTTCAAAATGTCAAGAATCATGTTATTTAGTCGTCAACATTTGATCGATAATATATCAAGATTTAATCAATATATCAACAATTATTTTGATTTTATTTTGAAAATCTTCATCTTAATTAATTGCACAAAAATAGTTGATATTTCACAGCCTAACGCCATTCATAAGAAAATTGCACATCCTAATGTCATTCATAAGATCTTGAAGTTACTCAAGCTCTATCTATGGTACTAAAGATGTCAACTTTTATTTCTCAACTAATGTGGAAATTTCTTGTTTGATTTAAACAAATAAGTTTTAAAGTGGGCATAAACAACTCTATTGCTTCCAATGGAGAATTCACCATGGGACTAGGTGGGTCAGCTGACCCTCCAAAACTCAGAAAATCTTCACAGAAAAGCTGGGTGCTGCTCTTTGTAAAACTGAGATGGCTTGAAAGTTGTTTTCCAATTGCTCAACGAATTACATTGGGCAAGGTAGCTACTAGGCTCATGCATGCCTTTGTATTCGTTGCTATTGGCATCTTCGATAGGCTCACTCAGCATATGTTGGTGTCAACATGCTCGTTCAAAAGCTATTGACATCAATCAACATGCTCGTTCGAAAGCATCTATCAACATGTATGCCATATGAGACCTTTAGTCTACCCAGACTCAATAAAATACCAATATGCATGCTATTCCACCCAAACAATTTCTTGTGCTGCATGTTCTATTCTCATTGCCCCCATCCCCCCGCACCCCCAAAATAAAGTTTTTCAAGATCCGCCACTGGTCGCTTCTGTATGAAAAAAAGTGGGCGTGAATAAGAGAAATAAAAGATTGCTACATAAGTTGGCGTCTTTTTTTCATAAAAACAAAAAAGAAAAGGGATTAGCTGGTGTCTTTAGCATCGCACAAGTTCTATTTTGTAAATGCCAATCATTATTAGACACCAAACCAACAGAATATTGGACTTGAAAGAGACACTTGGCTCCATTCAAACATTAAGATTTTGCAGATACGGGGACATTGTATTAAAAATAAGAGCATTAAATCTAGTGGTAATTAACAATTAAAAGAAGGAGAACTCAAGCATGATATAAAAGAATGACGTCGATCTCTCTGCCTATGTTTTTGCAGTGATTTATGCGAATCCGGCAATTTCCATGGTTCCAGGCTTCCAGCTGGTGCAGGTTAAGTTTGTTTTATAGATAACACAATAAGCATTCACGTTTTATGGATGCTACTTTTGTGCCAAACGTATTTATCTTGGGCGAGGAGTACTAATTGAATTTGAAACATCTTTCTAACACAATTTATTTAACTAACGGGGAGCTAATAGGTATTTAACCGCTATTCACACGACCGGCTAAACCTTACTCATACAGTTATATGTATATATATTGAATTTTTGCAGGGTTAATTTGAGTCATATTAACATGTCGTGTACAATTATTTGTTAGCTTTAACGATGACATATGAAATTACCTTTGACAAAGTTCAAATATTTTTTTACCTTGAATTTCGCTTTGATGATATATCTGACGAGCTAGTAAAAAAATCCCACTAAACCGAAAATTAGTTTAGGATTTTTAGCTAAAATGGTCCCTGATATTGACATAATTTTTCACTTTGGTCCATAACAATGAAAATTGTTAGAAGTGGACTTTGAGATTGTTCACTGTAAGTCATTTTGGTCATTTCTGATAAATCTGTCAATATTCTCGTTAAATTGTCATGTGAACGACTACGTGGTAACTTTTTTAGGGTATTTTTGTCAAACCAACCTCTTCACTTAACGAGGATATTGATAAATTTTTCACGAAATAAAATGATTCAAGATGAACAAACTCAGGAACCGATTCTATCCATTTTCAATGTTACGAACCAAAATGAGAAGTTATACCAATCTCGGGACCATCAAGTTTTGATTCTAGCAGGTGAACCATATGCATATAACTTGGTAACATACATGCATGAACTATTAAGCACGTGAGTGGTAGACGTAAGCATAATCTCTTGCATTTCAGCGCAAAGTGATTGGTTGCCGGTTTCCAACAGCATTCAAGGGGAAGAATTTAACATATCTTTACCAAGGAGTCAAAGACGGATCGATGCTTCCGATCCTATATAAATTAACCCTCCTAACCCTGTGTTTTTCACAAATCAACTTCCTTAATTAACCCTAGCTACAAAGAGAAGAGGACAAAGAAGGTGCTTGTTTCATTTAGTTCGATATGGATGCGTGGCTACATCTACGATCGGATACATAAAGATCGGATACACGTGGTTCTTTTCTTGGATGAATTCATGTCGGAAGCTCTGTGTGCTCACTCTCTACCTGTCACCTACCATCTTTAAACCTCTCTCTCAACAACATATAAGATGATACATGCATGCATATATACACACACTATCGTTTGACACCATAGTTTGATACTTAAATCCTAAAATGTAAGAGATTATCCAATTCGAAACAGGAAAACCTAAAATATCAGTAATTGTGCCCCCAAATCATGTATGTCAATAATTGATATTAAAGCTAAATAAAATTTAGTGGCTTGTGAGATATGTTGGATAAGTCCAGCGTCATAATTATAGAAGAATTCTTGAATTTTCTTGTAATGATCTTTACAGTTTGGTATTGAAAATGATTTTCGCTCTATATTTTACTTCGTATTTTGGTTACAACAGAAAATAGAAACCAACTCGAGAATATCTTAATCATATTAACTCATCTTCCCTCATCCAAACACTAGTCTCATATTTCCTTTTACCATTAAACTAACCTCCAAATATTAATCACATGCACCGTGATCGATTAATTTAATTGTTTAGCTGTTAATTAATCTCTCACACCATAAAGCAATCCAATAATTTGGCCAAAAGTTGAAAAAATGGGACTAAAAGCAAGGGACAAGGATTGTCTACCCTCCCACTTACAATGTCATCCTGTTTTGTGTGATCACGGTTAAGCCACGTCAACATTTTATATTGTTTTTTTTATAGAGATAATAAGACAAAAATGAATAGTAATATAAAATGTTGCCGTGACTTAATCGTGACCACACAAACAGGAGGGCACTAGAAGTGGGAGGGCAGACAATCCTTGTCCAAAAGCAAGAGCCCAAACAAACGTACTCAATAACAAGTTTAGATTGAGATATTCCAAGTCGATTCTCTCAAGAATGAAACTAATTGAACAAGCAAGTGATCCTTTACTACAATGATGGAAAAGTGTTGAGTCCTTGCATGACGATATGGATTCAAATCTCATTGGTAGCTAATTTATCATCTAATCTAACATCTTTTGACCCAAAAAAAAAAAAAAAAAAAAAACCCTAATTGAACAAGAAGAAAGATTATTAAAATAAAAATTACTTAAATTTAAATCAAGACTACAAATCGCTAAACCATTTATGGCAAATTTCTTTGTAGACATGCCAAACTTCACATTTTTAATATCTTAAAAGCAATTCTCAACAGGCCAAAAGAAGAAGACCCAAAGAATAATTATTGCCAAAAACTTACAATGTCAAATGAACTGTGACTGCTGATTTTGTTAGAGTTAATGTAGAAATATAGAGAATAATTCGAAGAATGACCTTGAGGTACGATTTGAATCGTTTCCTTAAAATGTTATTTGCCCCCACTCGAATGAGTTTGCTAAAGGGTTCCCGGCAAATCACTTCTAGGATAAAACAAAGTATGGAATATTCGAATAGCAAAATCGAATTGTATTCCCCTAGAAATAACTAGAAAGAAATTGTATGAATGTGATGGAGAGAGAAAAGAGAGCAAATAAATTGTGTGAACAACAAATTTCTGAATAAATCTTCTCTTATGCCAATGTTACCAATATATAGAGAGTATTGCACCCGTTAGACACATCA
The DNA here is from genome assembly GCF_963583255.1 of Pyrus communis. NCBI lineage: Eukaryota > Viridiplantae > Streptophyta > Magnoliopsida > Rosales > Rosaceae > Pyrus > Pyrus communis. The sequence goes on from NC_084812.1 coordinate 5,050,824, forward strand.
TTTGATCTGAGTATGCTTTTTCACCGTAGGATACAACTTATTACAGCAGTATATCCAATGAACATATCTGATACAAAACACTAATTACCCAAAAATCATATTTGTTATAAAGCATGCATCAGATACCCAGTCAATGGGTATGTCTGTTAGCAACAATGAAAGGCTGCAATGCTTCAAATTGAAGAGATGTAACCATTAGGCAAAGAACCCAACTCTTTTCTGCAAATACAAAACGCACGCATATATATATATGCCTATTATATATATTAGGGTAAATTACATTTTCATACCTCAGGTTTGGGGTCTATTTCAATTTCTTACAACATCTTCAAAATATTTGACTTTCATACCTTAAGTATTATTTTATTTCAAAATAATACCTCCATTACATTTTCCATCAATTGATCTGTTAAATGCTAACGTAGCTGCCACTTCTATACCACGTGGCTGCCAAATGTCTGCCACATGGCAAATAAAATAATTTTTTAATTTTTTTAAAAAAACCTGAATTTTCTCAAAAAAAAAGAAAAAAAAATTGAAAAAAAAGAAGGGTAAATTACACTTTCATATCTCAGGTTTAGGGTCTATTTAAATTCCTTACAACATCTTTAAAACATTTTACTTTTATACATTAAGTACTATTTTATTTCAAAATAATACCTCCGTTACATTTTCCATCAATTGATATGTTAAATGCTGACGTGGCTGCCACGTATATGTCACGTGGCTGTCAAATGTTTGCCACGTGGCAAATAAAATATTTTTTTAAAAACTTGAATTTTCTCAAAAAAAAAGAAAAAAAAAATTGAAACCAATGCCTTCCCTCCCCCCCCCCCCAACGACCCTGACCCAGAACCCAAAAACTTGCAAGAAGAAGAAGAAGAAGAGGGAGAAAAAAAAAAAAAAAAAACCCCAGCTCGTCCCACCTAAGCCACCCCTTTCTCCCATCCCCCATCACCCACAAAAATTCCACCTGAGATTAGGTGGATCTACCACAAAATCAGTCCAAAAATCATCTCAAACTCAAAGTATTTTCAAAACCTATCCATACTGAAAATCACAAGATCCTAACCTAGGGGGGTAGGGAAGGGGGGAAGATCGCGCGGCACCAAGGAGGGGGGAGGTGGGTCGCATAGGGGGTCGTGCGGCGTCGGGGTGGGGAGCAAATTATTATTATTAATTTTTTTTTTGAGAAAATTCAGGTTTTTAAAAAAGAAATTAAAAATTTATTTTATTTGTCACGTGACAGATATTTGACAGCCACGTCAACATTTAACAAATCAATGCATGAAAAATGTAATAGATGTATTATTTTGAAATAAAATAGTACTTAAGGTATGAAAGTGAAATATTTTGAAAATGTTGTAAGGAATTGAAATAGACCCCAAACTTGAGGTATGAAAGTGTAATTTACCTTCTTTTTTTTTTTTTTTTTTTTGAGAAAATTCAGATTTTTAAAAAAAATTTAAAAAATTATTTTATTTGCCACGTGACAGACATTTGACAGCCACGTGACATATATGTGGCAACAACGTCAGCATTTAACAGATCAATGGATGGAAAATGTAACGGAGATATTATTTTGAAATAAAATAGTACTTCAGATATAAAAGTGAAATGTTTTAAAGATGTTGTAAGGAATTGAAATAGACCTCAAACCTGAGTTATGAAAGTATAATTTACCTATACATTATATTCTTGAAATATCCTACAGATTAACCAATAGCTTATGAATTCTCCATGCCATTACTGCCCTTCGTTTGCAACTAGAAAGGTTGCCCGTGCGATGCTGCGGGGGTTTAGAAATTGTATGAATCATGTAGATAGTTTTAGATATATATATATATATATTTACATGTAAAAATATATTTATATCCTAGGTCTTCAATTTCTTTGTCACATTGAAGTCCCCAACGTCTTCAAAACGCTGAATAAAGGGCCCAGAATCCAGCTTCGAGATAACTTAAAAATATGAGGAAATTGGCAAATTAGCTTAAACAATGCTATTATTATCCAATCAAAGCCAAACTGAAATGGTGCTGAACTAACACTATAAAATTAGTCAAAGAAACTAAACAATGGGTAGACTGTTTCTAACATTTATATTTTATACAAAAATAATCTTCTGACAAAGCAAAAAACACAAATTAGAGAGGAGAAAATATATAAAGTTAGTTAAAAGGTCACAAATACAGAAGTCATTTAATGGAGATTATTCGAATAGATTTTGTTAAGCAACCACACGGATTATATATGCCAAAGATTAGATGATGGTAAGTGTCAAATGATATACCAACTGGAATCTTGAATTTCATGTGACTTATATATACAAAATACTCCAACAAATATTATAATTTACCAAACACAAATACAAAAGGGCACGTAAAAGAGTCTCTGAATGTTGATATAGCGTACCAAGTTAGTAAAAATATACTTCGACATGGCCAGCTCAAAAGAAAGAGATTCCTCGACTCACAATGTGTTATAGAGAAACAATTTCCTGCATATTTCAATATATCCCTTTGTCAATATATCCTTTGTTGTTGTTGTTGTCGTCGTCGTCGTCAATATATCCATTATATCCATGAATTACACTAATTCATAACCATTGAATCGTCATTGTAAAGGACTAGTGAATATTTGTTCATTGTATGCGTGTAGATGTAGAGACTAATAAGAAATTAAACATGTTCGAAATATTTGAGCTTTACCTGATTACCGACGAAACAAAGGGCTCAAAAATAGGATTTGAACTCAGATATGAACTCATATTTGAACTCGAATTACATCGATGGCTGCTACCTCTTTCTCTGAGCTCTAAGTTGGCAATTAAAGAAAGTAGTATAAATTTTGAGACATGCAATTCAAATTGTAAACAAAAGGCTAAACTTTCAGACATGCAATCCGAAATTAAGCTTTACCATTAATATTGAAAAATTATAGTTGTGAAATAATAAACTATAATACATAAAAATAACTTGTTGAAGACCCATATCTATTTATTTGACCCCAAAAAAAAAAAAATTGTGTGCGAAAAATTCCCTAGAATAGCATGCCTTAACATTACAGGCAAAATAAATTGATGTGAAAATAACCTAAAAACTGATAGGGCATCAATGTCTGCCATAATGAAAAAGAACAGATGTTTCCTAGCTATATTTTAGGGTAATGTAAAAATGTCTCCATCCTTGATATGAACAATATATAGTAATAGCTTATCATTAGTTTTAACAATCTATAGGTTTTAGCAAACAATTAAAATCAGAACCTATGTGGAAAATGCTGAAAATTGTGTTAACCAGCACTGAGTTAAAATGAAATTAAACTGAATGGATATACTATTATGCCTTTAACAAATAGAAAACACTGCACTTGTGAATTTCGAGCAAAAATATAAAACAAATTTGAAAATAAGATTCCATGTAGAAAAGGAATTTGGAAGAAAAAAATGGAAAGGTATGAGTCTAGCCTGCTGTTGGTACCCTTAAAGGAAAAACAATTAATTCGATAACTATTACGTTGAAAAAGAAGAAATTGTAATGAAATTGGGCTCTCAGCTCCTGGTCACTAAATAGTACTATTTTGTCCTCCGGGGGACACCACCAAGAGGTTCTTTCTCAAAAAGGTCTGCCCCACCTCACCTAAATGCACACTAACTCCTTATCCAGATTAACCATTATGTTGAAAAAGAAGAAATTATAATGAAATCCTAAATCCAAGCCATTAGAAAAATGTAATTCTTACCAGATTAACAAAGTTAACAACAAATCAAACCAAACTAAAAGCCTAAACCAAAACAGGAAAATAAATTAAATGCCAATGAAAGAGTAAAACATGTATGAGCAAGGCAGGGGTTTACAAACTCTGTTAGTTCCTTCAAACAGGCATAAAAGGGTGTCGAGTTTTGCCAATTACCCCACAATTGCAGATAATTACATATTCTATTCTAATTCTAAAAAGTAGGTGTCAATCAAATTACTAAGTGAGCAAAACCGAAGCAAAAAAAATGTTAAAGAAAGAGAAACATAAATTGCTTATCATGGATTTTGGAAAAATAAAAAATAAATGTTAGAAATATAGAATAAAGAGGTCACCTATTATTTTCCACATGTATCTTTGCAACTCATACACATAGATTTGATAATGTTTGCTTGTCTGTGATATGCATATAGACATTTTACCAAGAGTTATTAGCTTTTTCCAATCTTTCAAACAAAATTATATTGTCTCGCTGATATGAAATTAAATTGAAAGTAGAGCCCAAATAAAGCTTGAGGGGTTTAACAATATTTTCTCATCCATTTAAAGGGGTTTAACAATATGAAATTACATCAAACTTCAATCAAGTTGCATAATTAATCCATATAATCGACATGGATTCCGCAGGGAGCTAAGGGAGAAATATCAATTCGGGCTATATCTATCAAACATATCAAAGAAAAATCTATGTCACTTCTTACTGGGTTGACTGTTACTGTTGCCGACCAGTTGCGACAGAAGTGATTGCTACAAAGTAAAGAGTATCTGCAAGATAGAAAAGAAAAAACAAAGGCAATAAGAAGCAAAAGTTAAATTATGAAAGAGAGAAAGAAATTGACTGATGAGCATTGAGTTTGTATGGAATTTCTTTCTAAATACTTTGCATGTAGAAGTTGTGAATCTTAATTAGGTTTCATGTCTTAGTCTTACATACTTTGTAATTTTTGCAGGACCCTGATAGTTGCTAATGCTGGGGATTGTCGAGCTGTGCTTGGTAATGGGTAGAGCAGCAGAGATGTCCAAGGGCCACAAACCAAATTGTAAATATGAAAGACTAAGAATTGAGAATCTTGGTGGAGTTAAACACAAACTTCAAAACTCAAAACCTTAGGCACCCAGAATCAATATACCTGTATAGTCTAAGCAGAAATTCTGGGCTTTGCATCATCCCCCTTAATTAAGAATTGGAATCGAGCATGTTGCGTTACTGGGGGTTGGAACCGAGAATTTGCAGTCAAATAATGTTAAGAAAGAATAAATTTCATCCTCAAACTTATTTATTAACAGAGAAATTAAAAAAAAAATTCAAGACTTGAAAATAAAATATAAAAAAATAAATTCAAAACAAATAAAGACTCTAACATTTCTTAAGAATTATTAAGTAAAGGATCAAAAAAATCATTATGTGAAACAAATTTGAGAAAATAAAGGGAACCAAATTTAACCTGAGTATTGTTTACATACAGGACCTGAGAACGAAACCCACCAAGAAAATTTCAGGGATAGGCAAGAATTTCCGAGAAAAATTCAAAATTTTAAGCAAAGATGGTGTTTTTTCAATTTGTTGGATGGCTTGAGGGTTTTTGGGATTTGTTGGTTTCAGGATGAGATTACTGTGGGAAGCAAATGGAAAAGTGTACTGGAAAATTACCCGAAGGAAAAGAAGAGGGGAACATGAAAGATCATGGTTCTTTCAGTAGTGAAGGAGAGCTCTAAGAGTGAGAGATGAGAGGAGAGAAGACCGCGGAGTGAGAGAGAGAAGTGGAAACGGAAGGAAATGTCGAGAAGAATTGGAAGCAGAGCTTTCAACGATGATCGACACGTGGGTAGCCTAAAAGGGAAACGGTGAGCAAAGCCACTCGACGCACGAAGAAAACAGGCGATGGCAGACGCATGGAGACAAAGGACACAACCGTATTTTTATTGTAGAGAAGCTGGTAGAAAACACTGAGAAAGAATTTTTTAGAGGGCATTTTCGCCGGCTCTAGAACAGTACCACCGAGTTTGAGTTTTATTATATACGGAATTTCTGATATCAAAAGCCTGAGAATCTCTGCTCTCACACCCACACATGGACAACAAAGATCAGAAGAAACTTCAAATAGCCATGTTCCCATGGCTAGCCTACGGCCACCTTATGCCATTTCTCGAGGTCTCCAAGTTCTTGGCTCAAAAGGGTCACCAAATCTCCTTCATCTCCACCCCCAAAAACATCAATCGCCTCCGATCCTCCTCCTTTTCCCCGCTCATCGATTTCGTCGAGCTTCCTCTCCCCGCCGTCGACGGCTTGCCGGAATCCGCCGAGTCCACCTCCGAGCTACCAATCAACAAAGTCCCTTACCTCAAAAAAGCCTACGACTTGCTCAAGCCTTCAGTCACGCATTTCATCCAACTCTCGGGCGTCAACTGGGTTGTCCATGACTTCATTTGCTACTGGATGCCCAGAGTCGCTACTCAGCTGGGAGTCAACTCGGTCTACTTCCACATCACCAACGCCACTACCTTGGCTTTCTTCGGTCCTCCGTCCGAGTTACTCAGCGATAAACGCTGGCGGCCGGAGGACTTGACGGTCGTCCCCGAGTGGGTCGACTATCCTTCCAACGTTGCTTATAAGCTGCATGAGATGGTGAGCCCCTGGGATGGCATGGACGACGAGGTCCTCGATTTTCAGAGACTCGGGCGTACGATTGAAGATTGTAAATTTGTGACTGTGCGGAGCTGCACCGAGTTCGAATCTGACGCGGTGAGTCTGCTCAGGAAGATCTACGGCAAACCAGTTGTTCCACTCGGGCTGCTGCCGCCGGTCTCAGCGCCGCAACAGCACGGCGTCGCTGACGATCGAGGGGATGAGAAGTGGGAAGTGTTGAGAGAGTGGCTCGAAAATAAGAAACCAAACTCGGTGGTTTACATCGCCCTCGGCACCGAGGTGACTCTGAGTCAAGAGTTGATGCACGAGTTGGCACATGGGATAGAGAAATCCGGGTTGCCCTTTATTTGGGTGGTCAACAATCGCCCGTTAGTGGAGGGCGTGTTGGGCTCCGATATAATTCCATTCGGGTTTGAAACCCGAGTAGAGGATCGAGGCTTGGTCTTGAGAGGTTGGGCCCCACAACTTAAGATTCTAGGTCATATCTCGGTCGGGGGTTTCCTAACTCATTGTGGTTGGAGTTCAGTTGTCGAGGCGCTAGGGTACGGGCGGGCTTTGATTTTGTTTTCAGGTGCTAATTCGGACCAAGGGTTGATCGCGAGATTAATGCACGAGAAGCGGGTCGGGTTGGAGATTCCAAGGGATGAGCGAGATGGGTCGTTTATGAGTGACTCGGTAGCCGAGGTGACTAGGCGAGTGATGGTGGAGAAAGAAGGTGAGTCAATAAGGTCAAACGCATGGGCCATGAAGCAGATATTTGGCAATGTAGAGTTGAACAACAAGTGCTTGGACGAGTTCACTCGGGTCCTAGAAACCTGGCCCACTTTCACCTAGTCAACAAGAAATTTTTCATTGAATAAGGAATACGGTACGGTACTTCAAGTATTATAATACAAGCAGTTAGATATTTGAAAACTTTCAGTTTATTATATTATAATATTTAGTGTACCAGGCTTTATTGTTCACATGCTGAAAAATTGTCTCCTAATCAACTTTGTAGATTTCATGTGTTGGTGCCTCTTAGTTGGGATAATTAGATAGGTTGCTTTACTTTTTAGTTTGTTATTTATTTTTTCTACCAACAATGAAGTGTCATTGAATTGGCCTTTCTTGAAGGAAAATGATCTTCTTTGGATCTCTTCTATCTAATTCTCTTCATTAAACAATCTGGGTTCTTGAAATTTGATTTAACGGCTAAAAACAGGGGCCCTCTCTAAATGTTATAATAACTTTAGTCGTTAGATCAAATTTCAAGGGCCCAGATTGTTTGATGAGGAGGATTATGTAGAAGGAATACGGAGATGATAAATTTCCTCTCTTAAATTGTAAAAGTTTACTTGCAATAATAACTAAATAAAAGTTTGCTATGTTTGCCATTCTGCCAATGTCGCGACACACCGTATGATTGAGTTGGCTATTTCTTCTACCTTAGATTTTTGGTTTTTTGAGGAGCTTTCGGACTTGATTGTGGATGTCTTCTTAGAATCTGTATGAGCTTTTCTCAATGTCAATAAAACCACTACCGTTTCTCTTCAAAAAAAAAAAAAAAATTGTTTGAAAGTCCTATATATCAATTGTACTTGTACTCGCTTATAGAATAACACGTGACGCAGATCACAAGAAATGCTAAGAAAGATGGGACTTCTTATCATTTTATATTTTTAGCATAATATTTTAAAATATTAACCGAGAATTACATTAAAATGTCCTTACTTTGAGATTCTCTGCAATCACTACGTATCACATTTTTGGGTTAAAAAAAATCATTATATCAAGTAAATATAGTTTCCTCTCACATTCATTGCATGTACCATTACCTGCTCATCCTGAAAAAGAAGGAAAGGTGGCATTGACCCAAAGAGTAAAAAAGGCGGCTGAATCTCGTAGAGCGGGCGGCAGTTGCTCTAGTGTGGTGACAATGACATCAACAGTGATGGTGGTAAACAGCGACGGGAGCCCGAGAAGCTGACGCGTCGTGAATTGGGCTGTGGATAATCTCTTGCCCAAAGCAGATCGTTTCGTCTTAGTCCATGTCATCCCCAAAATCAACTCAATCCCAACTCCATGTACGTAATTCCTATTTTCCTTGTAACTGAATCTCTGACTGTTGCCCCACTATTTGTTTGGTTGCCGAGAATATAATGGAAAATTGAATTCATAAAAAGAATTATTGACGAAATGAGAGTGGGGCAACGTTTGATTATAAGAATTTGAAATGTCAAAGAATTATGTTATTTAGTTGTCAACATTTCATCGACTTTTATTTATCAACTAATGTGGAAATTTCTTGCTTGATGTAAACAAACAAGTTTTAAAGTGGGCATAAACAACTCTTCTCGCTTCCAATGACATATTAACCTTGGGACCAGGTGGGTCAGCTGACCCCCCAAAGCTCATAAAACCTTCACGGAAAAGCTAGGTGATGCTCTTTGTAAACCTGAGATGTCTTGAAAGCAGTTATCCAACTACTCAACGAATTACATTGGGTAGGGTATCTGCTAGGCTCATGCCTTTGTATGCGTTGCTACTAGCATTTTCGAGATAGGCTCGCTCAACAAATGTTGGCGTTAGCATGCTTGCTCAAATGCTATTGACATCAGTCAACATGCTCATTTGAAAGCTATTTGCATTTATTGGCAGGTATGCAATATGTCTTGATAAATGACCTTCGGCCTACCTAGACTAAATGAAATGCCAATTTGCGTGTTATTTCGCCCAAACAATTTCGTGTGTTGCGCGTACTATTCTCATTACCCCCCTCCCCATCCCCGCGTAAGTTGGTGTCTCTTGCTTTTTTTTAAACAAAAAAAGGATTAGTTGGTGTCTCTAGCGTCGCTCAAGTTCTATTTTTTAAATGCCAATTATTAATAGACACCAAATCAATAGAATATTGGACTTGAAGGGGACATTGGCTCCATTTAAACATTAAAATTTTGAAGATATGGGGACATTGTATTAAAAATAAGAGCATCAAATCTAGTAGTAATTAACAATTAAAAGGAGCACCCAATGATCCTCTATCTCTGTATCTTTTTGTGTTACGTGTGGAGAAGTTGGGGCATCTTATCAGTGAAGCTATCTCTAATAAATGTTGGAAGCTTGTCAAAGTGGCCAAAAAGGGGCCTGCCATTTCGCATTTGTTTTTTTACAGATGATATTGTTCTCTTTAGCGAGGCTTCCATTTCTCAAGCTAAAGTGGTTAAACGTTGTTTGGAGTCTAGACAGATTTTGTTGTTTGTCTGAGGAACAAATTAGCTTTGAGAAGTCTCAATTTTTTTGCTCTTGTAATGTGGACAACTGTGTTGCTGGTCTAATTAGCGAAATTTGTGGTTCTCCAATTGTTCAGGACTTGGGGAAGTATTTAGGTGTGCCTTTAATTCATTCTAGAATCAATTCGAGCACCTATATGGAGGTTGTTAACAAGGTTCAGAGTAGACTCTCTGCATGGAAAGCCAACACTCTATCTCTTACTGGAAGAACTACTCTTATTCAAGCTGTTACTTCAGCTATTCCAGTTTATGTGATGTAGACAACCAAGCTCCCAGTTAGCACTTGTGATTTAATTGACTAGTTGAATAGGAAATTTTTGTGGGGTTCTTTTGAAGTCAAAAATAAAACTTGTTTGGTTTTGGGATAAAGGTTGGCATTCCTTATGGATTGAATATGACTCCTAACTGGTTGTTCATCTTCTTTCTTCATCCTCACCTTCCTTGACATCTATCCCTTGGAGGCTTTTGGTCAGTTGGCATAACTGTCGAGTTTTACTATCCTCTATGCAGGTTCAGATTTCACATATTTTTAGAGAGGGTAATCAAGTTGCTGATTGTTTGGTCAATTATGGTGTTGAGAGGTTTTGAATTGTTGTTATGAATTCTTTAATGGTCTAGGTTTGGCCTCATATCCTCTCTAACATATTGTATTTTTCTTGTTTATCAATAAATTCTCCTCAAAGTCTCTTCCCATGATAGCAAAGCTGGAGTGGGACGGACTATGTGGCCAAATTTAAAAAAAATAAAAAAAAAAAATGATGGAGTTCTATTTGTCTTTCGAAGAACAAAGATGGTTTGGATCTTAAAAGAATGAAGTACATGAATGCTGCTCTTTTGGCCAAGTCCAGTTGGCGTTTGTTACAACGGGATGATGGTCTTTAGGCTAGAACTTTCAAAGGTAAGTACTTAAGCGGGGTGAATTCCGATATTCTCAAATGAACAACTGGTACGGTAGCTTCTAGCTTTTGGAGGGCTATGGTTTATGGTGGTCAATTGTTGAAAATGGTCTTATTTGGAGGGTTGGCTCAGGTGCTAATATTAGTTTTTGGTTTGATGCCTGGCTTGATGATGACATTCTCGCTGATAAGGCCTTGATTCCTTGGGATGTTTCTGCTAAAGTTTTAAAGGTTATAGACTTTTGCTATGGTAATTGTTGGAATGTTTCTGCCTTGAGAGCTATTCTTCCGGAGGAATATGTTTGGAAGATTTCTGCTATTCCTATTGGCTTCAACGATGGAGATAGTGATTGTATTATTTGGAAGTTTTCAAATGATGGAATTTTTAGTGTTGAATCAGCTTATCTTGGAAGTATTGATGATGAAGGCTTTTGCCGATTAGAGTTGGAGTGATATATGGAAGCTTAAGCTACCTCCTCAAGTGCTTCATTTTTTATGGATGACTCTGCATGGGAGATTGCTTTGCAATGAACAGAGAGCTAAGAGAGGTATGACTGATAATTCCTATTGTGACTTTTGTGAAGGTTGTGTTGAATCTATTGATCATATTCTTAGACGGTGTGGTCGTGCAAAGTTAGTGTGGAATTAATTGGGTATGCATTCAATTGTTCTGTCCTCGGTTGGTATTGACTTTCATGATTGGATGAGAGTGAATTTTTTTTCGAGGAGATTGCTTTGTCATAATCTGCCTTGGTGGGGTTTTTTTTGCCTTTGCTTGTTATGGAAATGGAGGAATTTAAGCATTTTTGCGTCTGATTTCATTTTCCCAAGTCAACCTCAGGTTCTCTTTTTTAAAGCTACTAAAGAGTGGTTTGATGTGCAAAATTTTGGTGCTAAGCCTGTGAAGAGTAGGATTTTTTTAGCCTGGGATCCTCCTCCTCCTCCTCCTCCTAGTTATGTCAAGTTGAATGTGGATGGTAGTAGGAAGAGTGGCAATGGGTGCTCTAGTGCTGGTGGGATTTTACATGTTGCTGCAGGTGTGTGGATTGCTGGTTTCACTATAAATATTGGTGTGGAAAGTGTGCTTAATGCTGAGTTATGGGGTCCTTTTCATGGTTTGTCACTTGCTTGGAGATTGGGTTATGGAAAAGTGCTTGTTGAAATGGACTTCGCTGTAGCTGTTACTTTAGTAATGGATTTTAATTCTTCTATGCACATTGCACCCTCTTACTCATCTCATTACTGCTTGTTGGGAGTTATTGCGCAGGGATTGGATTTCCTCAGTTTCACCTGTTTATCCTAAAAAGAATAGAGTGGCTAATAGTATGGCAGATTTATGCCATAAGTTTGACATTGGTCTTCAAGCATGATATAAAAGAATGACATCGATCTCTCTATCTATGTTTTTGTAGTGATTTATGCGAATCCAGCAATTTCCATGGTTTCAGCTTCCAGCTGGTGCAGGTTACGTTTGTTTTATATATAACACAAGGGGTGTGCTATCCACACACCCCAAATTACTTCTCACACACCCCTTGTTAATTTCCGTCCGTTGATCTTCTTTAATTCATCCGATCCAACGGCTGAAAATTAGAAGGGTGTGTAAGAAGTAAAATGGGGTGTGTGGATATCACACCCCTAACACAATAAGCATATACGTTTTATGGATGCTACTTTTGTGCCATCTTGGGTGAGGAGTACTAATTGAATTTGAAACATCTTCAACGCGATTTATTAACTAACGGGTCGCTAATGGTATTTTACCGTTATTCACACAACCCGCTAAACCTTACTCACATAGTCATATGTGTATTGAATTTTTGCATTGATGATATATCTGACGAGCTAATAAAAAATATCATTAAACCAAAAATTAGTTTAGGATTTTTAGCTAAAATAGTCCATGAGATTGACATAATTCTTCAATTTGGTCCATGACAATGAAAATCGATAGAAGTGGACTCTGAGTTTATCAACTGTAAATCATTTTGGTCCTTCCTGAAAAGTCTGTTAATGTTCTTGTTAAATTATGACGTGAATGACCACATGATCACTTTTCAAGGGTATTTTTGTCAAACCAACCCCTTCACTTAACGAAAATATTGACAGATTTTTCATGAAATGATCAAAATGATTCAAGATGTACAAACTTAGGAACCAATTATATCATTTTTTAATGTTATGGACCAAAGTGAGAAGTTATGCCAATCTCAGCACCATCAAATCTTGATTCTAGTAGGTGAACGATATGCATATAACTTGGTTACATGCATGCATGAACTATTAAACACGTAAGTGGTGGACGTAAGCAAGAACCGTAGGTTCGACTGGTAGGCCTATAATCTCTTGCATTTCAGGGCAAGTGATTGGTTGCCGATTTCCAATAGCATTCAAGGGGAAGAAATTTAACATATCTTTACCAAGGAGTCAAAGACGGATCGATGCATCTGATCCTATATAAATTAACCCTCTGTTTTGCACAAATCAACTTCCTTAATTAACCCTAGCTACAAAGAGAAGAGGGCGGAGAAGGTACTTGTTTCATTTAGTTCAGCATGTATGCGTGGCTACATGTACGATCGGATACATATAGATACTTACAGAGGTTTGTAAAGAAGGTGACATAAGAGAGTTAGCACACGTGGTTCTTTTCTTGCATAAATCCATGTTAGAAGCTCTGTGTGCTCACTCTCTATCTATCACCTACCATCCTTAAACCTCTCTCACTATTATCTCTCTCTCTCAACAACATATAAGAAGATACACACGCGCACGCACGCACACTATCATTTGACACCATAGTTTGGTACTTAAATCCTAAAATGTAAGAGATTATCCAATTCGAAACATGAAAACCTAAAGTATGTCAACAATTATTGTGCATCCAAATCATGTATGTCAATAATTGATATTAAAGTTAATTAAAATCTAGTGGCTCGTGAGATGTTGGATAAGTCTGTTTTCGAACGTCACAATCATAGAAGAATTCTCGAATTTTCTTGTAATGATCCTTACAGTTTGGTATGGAAAATGATTTTCACTCTGTATTTTACTTTGTATTTTGGTTACAATAGAAAATGGAATCCAACTGTTGACTATCTTAATCATATTAACTCATCTTCCCTCATCTGAACACGGAAAATAATCCGCAATCGTGATCGATCATCGTACATCGTACGGTCAGAAATCATGATTGATTCATTTGAGTGTTTAGATGTTAATTAATATCCAATAATTTGGCCAAAAGCTACTTTTTATGTTGAAAAAGGAGGCTAAAAGCAAGAGCCCAAACAAATTGACTCAATAATAAATTTAGACTGAGACATCTCTATTAGAAAAGCAAGGTTTTAAAAGATGATAGGTGCTAGTCTAGCGGCGGATTAGGGCTTAGCGCCTAGGTGGCTAGGTGGAGGCTAGGTAGAGCCTAAGCGGACTAGGCGGATTTAAATAAGTTTATTGTATTTCATGTAAATAAGTGTATGTTTATATTTAAAATACATATAATTTCATCATAAATTAGAAAATAGAATGATATATATATATATATTATGAAGTATTGGAACATAATGAAAATATAGGAAGCAAACATATAATGTGTGTTTATTTAAGGGTTCAATATGTCTCTTACAATTTATTGGAAACAATAAAATGCAAAAGGAAAGTTATCTATTTTTTATCTAAGTGAGTTGCAACCTAGGCAAGTGTCTAGGAAGGTCTAGGCGGGTTAGGCCGGTGCCTAGGCGGTCTAGTCAGGTGCCTCAACAGGTCTAGGCATATTTTCTTAATTTTCAAACGTCTAGATATTAATTGGGGTACTTGTACAATTGTCAATGATTGATTAATAACTTAAGAAAAGACTAATTAAACATAGGCTATGATTAGTTACATTTCTGATTTCTGTTATAACAAACTATAATAGCCTAGCTATGATATTGCTGACTGTGCTGTTGACATGGAACTATATTGTTGATTTGTGTCTTTAATCCCAAATCTATTCTCACGATTAAAACTAATTGAATAAGAAGGAAGATTATCAAACTAAAAATCACCTTAATTTAAATCCAGACTACAAATCGTTAAACTATTCATCACAAATTATTTTCTTTGTAGGCATGCAGAAGTTCGTATTGTCAATATCTTGAAAGCAATCCCCGATGCAGGCCAAAACAAGGGATCCAAATAAGGATTATTGTATTCACCAAAAAATAAATAAATAAATAAATAAATAACAGTTTGCCGCGTCATATGTACTATGACAGATGATTTACCACTAACTTGTGAATTCGTAATCGTCATGCCAAATAGTACCCTTTTATTACAACTTCTGATATCAAAAGGCCGAGAGTCTCTTCTCTCAATACCCAATCGTCGAACACATGGAGAGCAAAGATCAGAAGAAACTTCACATAGCCATGTTCCCATGGCTAGCCTACGGCCACCTAGTGCCATTTCTCGAGGTCTCCAAGTTCTTAGCTCAAAAAGGTCATCAAATCTCCTTCATCTCCACCCCCAAAAACATCAATCGTATCCGATCTTCCTCCTTTTCCCCGCTCATCGATTTCGTCGAGCTTCCTCTCCCTGCCGTTGACGGCTTACCGGAATCCGCGGAGTCCACCTCCGAGCTACCAATCAACAAAGTCCCTTACCTCAAAAAAGCCTACGACTTGCTCAAGCCTTCAGTCACGCAATTCATCCAACACTCGGGCGTCAACTGGATCGTCCACGACTTCAGTTCCTACTGGATGCCCCGAGTCGCCACTCAGTTCGGAGTCAACTCTGTCTACTTCAGCATCGTCAACGCCAATTCCTTGGCTTTCATCGGTCCTCCGTCCGAGTTGCTCGGCAATAAACGCAGGCGGCCGGAGGACTTTACAGTCGTCCCTGAGTGGGTCAACTATCCTTCCAACGGTGCTTTTAAGCTGCATGAGATGGTGAGCCACTGGGATTGCATGGACGACGAGGTCTCCGATTTTCATAGAGTCGCGGGTTCGATTCAAGATTGTAATTTTGTGACTATGCGGAGCTGCACTGAGTTCGAATCTGACGCGGTGAGTCTGCTCAGGAAGATTTACGGCAAACCAGTTGTTCCACTCGGGCTGTTGCCGCCCGGCTCAGTGCCCCAACAGCAAGGCGTCGCTGACGATCGAGGGGATGAGACGTGGGGAGTGCTGAGAGGTTGGCTCGAAAATAAGAAACCGAACTCGGTGGTTTATATCGCATTCGGCACTGAGGTGACTCCGAGTCAAGAGTTGATGCACGAGTTGGCACATGGGATAGAGAAATCCGGGTTGCCCTTTATTTGGGTGGTCAACAATCGCCCGTTAGTGGAGGGCGTGTTGGGGGCGGATATCATTCCACCCGGGTTTCAAACTCGAGTGGAGGATCGAGGCTTGGTCTGGAGGGGTTGGGCCCCACAACTTAAGATTCTAGGTCATATCTCGGTCGGGGGTTTCCTAACTCATTGTGGTTGGAGTTCAGTTGTCGAGGCGCTAGGGTACGGGCGGGCTTTGATTTTGTTTTCGGGTGCTAATTCGGACCAAGGGTTGAACGCGAGACTAATGCAGGATAAGCGGGTCGGGTTGGAGATACCAAGGGACGAGCGAGACGGATCGTTTACGAGTGACTCGGTGGCCGAGTTGATTAGGTTAGTGATGGTGGAGAAAGAAGGTGAGTCAATAAGGTCAAATGCATGGGCCATGAAGGAGATCTTTGGCAACGTAGAGTTGAACAACAGGTGCTTGGACGAGTTCACTCGAACCCTTGAAACCTGGCCCACTTCAACCTAATCAACTTTGCAGATTCTATGTTTTGGGGCCTCTTAAGTGGTATCTTGCTTTCTAGTTGTGTTTTTATTTATACCGACAATAAAGTGGCACCGAATTTAAAATATAAAAACCCAGTAAGAGAGAAATCGAGGAAGCTGAATCCTTATCTATTTGTAGTTGTGGTTGGCTTGAGGATTGTATTTTCTGAAAAGCATTACGCTTGTGTTTATGTTAAAAGTGTTTTCATTCTACTTCTTTTTAATAATTTTGAGAATGAAAAAATAAAGATTAGTAAAAAAGTCATACTCTTTGTAGGCTAGACTTTCAAAAACAACCCTGATTTCAATATTAACATATTTGAAATTTTTTCTAAAAAAATCAAACTTCAAAAATTGTTTAAAAAGTCATACTATTTGGTAGGCTAGAGTTCGAATAACCAAATTTCATTATTAACATATCAAAATTTTATTCTAAAAAATCGAACGCTAAATATTGTTTTAAAAAGTTATACATCTTGGTAGGCTAGACTTCCGAAGAGAACCTGATTTCATTATTAATATATTGAAATTCTAAAAAACTTGAACATGTTACAATCCTATTGGATTAGGAATGTGATTGTATAAATCCTAGTGTATCTAGGAGTATCTTGTATATTCTCTTCAGTAGTTTAATTCCTATTAGTGTTGTAATCCTAATAGGGTAAGGATTTAATTGTCCCTACTACTATAAATAAATGAGGTGAAATAACACACCTTAGAATTACATCTCTCTCTTCTTATACAATTCAGTCAAATAGGCCTACAACATAACACTGATAAAAACTATAATCTATTATAAGTTCAACATTTTATATGATTAATTTAGACTCAAATAGAAAACTTACTTAAATTTAAAAATAAGGGATCGCCACTTGGTAAAATGATCTAGTGGTATTCATCTTCACTTGTAAATGAGAGGTTCGATTCTCGTCAAAGACAAATTTGAATCGTATTATTGCTAGTCTATTGTGAGGCTAAACTTACTTTTTTTTTTTTAATGTAGATAATATCGTTTATTGAAAAAATAAAGAATTAAATAGTGGTGGAGAAAAGATAGCAGACAGTAAAATTGCTAAAGTGGACAGTCAATTAGGAAGTTAGAATTAAAATTGAGAAATTGACCCCCTTTAAAGTCGAACACTTTTGTTTTTTTGATAAAAATTGGTGAGGCTTTCAGCCTCCTACGTGCTATGGGATGGAGTCATCTAACTGTATATCAAAGCACTCATTTTTATTTAAATGACTTGGCCTAGACACACCGTTTCATTGAAGTCTTCTTTTCCTCTTGACTTGGCCAAAATACACCATTTCATCTCAAGAAAATGTTTAGTCTTCTTCTCTCTCTGGTTTAAAACTTTGGAGAAAACCAGAACAGTGCAGTGCCGCTGCTCCTCCTCCACCATATATCCACATTTGGGTGGTCCTTGAAAGTCCTCACAACTACTTATTCAAGTTTTCGGGTGGTTTTAGGACTACTTAGGTTCCTTAATAAATCTACCCATGCCTATATATAGACAAATTTTTCAATGTATTCGGTTTAAGATAATACATCACGTGTCATAATATGAGAAAAGTAATATTAGAAAATAAATCCTAAAGTGGAATATATCCGTCATGTTGTCCACTTATATGATTACATATTGTAGTGTATCATCTTGTATTCCAAGCACACATGAAACTTCTCATATATATGCATATGCATATATACCTTTTAAGGGAAGGGATCTCCATTTTTTCCACATCGAACTTCAATAATATGAACCGTTTGTTTTGTAATTTTTAATGGGTTAATGACAAAAAACTACCTCAAGTATGGGTCAAATGACACTTTCATACCTCATCTTTTAAAATTGACAATGTCATACCTCATCTTACGAATTTGTGTCAATGTTATACCTTCCGTTAGCTTGGCCGTTTATTTCTCAGTTAAATGATGACGTGGCTTGATCCGGGACCCATTTTTATTAAAAAATTAATAAAAAATTATTAAAAACAAAAAAAATCATTTAATATTATTTAAATATTAAAATAATAATAAAAAAATAAAAAACATTAGCCATCATCTTCCCTCTCCTTTCGTGCATCTCCCCCCTTTCTTTTCCCCATCATCTTCCTGCAACCCAGCAACCCAGAAAAGAAGAAGGAGAAAGAAGAAGAAGAAGAAGAAGAGAAAAAAAAAAAAAAAAACCCAAACCAAACCAAACCCAGTTCATCCCCCCTCCCCCCACCACAAACTCAACCCCCTGCAACCTAGAAAGGAGGAGGAAGAAGAAGGAAAAAAAAAAAAAACAATGGGAAACCCAGTTCGTCCCCTGCAGAAGAAGAAGAAGAAGAAGAGAGAAGAAAAAAAAAAAAAAAACAGCAGCAAACCCGTCCCCTCCCACCCAACCCCACCCCCCCCCCCCCCAACCTAACCCGCAGAAGAAGAAGAAGAAGAAGAAGAAGAAGAGGGAAGCAGAAGAAGAGAGAAGAAAAAAAAAAAAAAACAATTGGAAACCCAGTTCGTAGAGAGAAGGAAAAAAAAAAAAAAAAAAAAAACAAACAAACAGCAGCAACCCAGTTCGCCCCCCTCACACCCACAGCCCTTCCACACCCATTCCTCCCACACCCCCCCCCCCCCCCCCCCCCGCTGCCCATTTTCTCCTCGCCCAAGAGAATGGGTTTTTTATTCTGGGTTTTTTTTTTTTTTTTTTTTTTTGGGGTTGTAGGTAGTGGGTGTGAGGTTGGGTGCAGAGGGTGGGGTGCGAAGGTGGGGAGGTTGGGTGCGTGGGTGTGGGGAGAAGAGGGGGTGAGGAGCAAGGAAAACAAATTGGTTTTTTTTTTTTTTTTTTTCTCTTCTGTTTTTCTGGGTTGTAGTTGCAGAAAGGGGAAGAAGATGAAGATGGGGAGAAGGGAGAGAGGGGGGGAAGGGACGGACGTTGGTTTTTTTTTTTTTTTTTTTTTTTTTTTTATTTATAATAATTTTTCTTTATTATTTTAATATTTAAATAATATTAAATGATTTTTTTTGTTTTTATTAATTTTTTAATACAAATGGGTCCCGAATCAAGCCACGCCAGTATTTAACTGAGAAATAAACGGCCAAGCTAACGGAAGGTATAACATTGACACAAATTCGTAAGATGAGGTATGACATTGTCAATTTTAAAAGATGAGGTATGAAAGTGTCATTTAACCCATACTTGAGGTAGTTTTTTGTAATTAACCCATTTTTAATTCATAGACCATCCTTGCAAATTCATTTCAATATGAAACTATTTGTCCATTTTATTGTTACTATAAAATTTTAATATTTCTTAGTTTTAACACCAAAACTATTGAGGCTAACAAAGGTTGAATGGGTCAAGTGTTACCTTTGATGGATTTAGGCTTTGAATACAAATAGGAATAGGCATAGGATCTAAGTGTACCCATGAAAATTGGGCTACATCAACTGAGTCACTTTTATAAATGGAGAATAAAGTTACAAATAGCGTTCAGCTGATGTATTATAATTTCTCTCTCAATTCGTCTGACCCCCTCTAAGAAGTACTCATTATCCTTATATAGGCCCTTTTCTTAAGTCTTCAGCTTCTAGACTTAAGTATATCACTTCCTTTGTATTTAATGCGCCGAATGCACATATAGACATATGTTAATGGTCTTTTCATTGGTTGACACTTGCGCAAGTCCACATGTGTCCTTTCTTGTGACGATGCAGCCGAGCGCCTTACTTGGCCCTTGAGTTTGTGGGGACTCATATCCTAGTGGCCTTTCTGTCAACCTTTATGTCCCTTTGTTGGCCTCTATCTTCTCGTCTAGTCATCTCGTGGCTCAGAATTGACATTTGAGTAAGCCTACTCTTTTTGCTCCTAGGCTCTCGTGCCTTAAAGTTGTCAATGGCCTATCTTGCAATCTTGTGCTTGGAAAACACTTTATGGTGCTTGACTTGATTGCTGATTGACTTGATTGCTAATTGGATTCTTGGAGGTCATGGGTTCCTTAAAGCGCTCGACTTCATCTTCCCATGCTGATTGGACTTTAACTTTCCTTTGGGCTCGTGTTCTTTTAGGATTATGTTCCTTTAGGCCTATCCAAGTTAGAAAGGACTTTGCGTTAACACTTGGAACATAGTGTTCGTCATTCTTTGAAGGATTGTTTAGATATAGATCCATACAATATATACCTTGGATAAAAACCCACTTATGAATAAACATTCAATAAAAACCCAAAATTTAAATAAATTGCCACATAAGAAAACAAGTAACGTATTAATATAAGTTATTTACAATTTATGCTACAACTTTTTATAACTATTCTCATACAACCATTATTAGCCAATCATTATGGCCATAATGTTTTTAACAATTTCTTTTATCTGTCTAACAGTGAATTAATATAATGCATTACCATATATCTAAACTATATAACTTTAGATAAATTACAGAAACATATATATAATAGTTAAACATAAAATTGAATATGCATATTTTGAAAAGTTAAATTGTAGCTAAATTATGTTCATACAAAAATAAAATTCTAGATATTTTATTGTTGTAAAAAAAAGGTAATTTTTTTTTTGCATAAAATTGTAGATACATTATTGTCACAGTAGGTAAACTAGTTTCATATAAAATTAAAAATTAGGTAAATTATATTCATACAAAAATAAAATTGCGGAAACATTATTGTTAAATAAGAACAGGTAAATTTTTATCCTAAATATTGAACAACAGATAAATTATTTTTATCCTCTCCGGATCCATTTTCATCAAATCCACCAAGTCCAGGATCCGGACCGTTGAAATTTGATCAAACGGCTATACAAAAAGGGGCCCCTTTAAAAGTTATAATAACTGTAGTTGTTGGATCAAATTTCAACGCCCTGGATATTAGATCCCACATCGCCTAGGGGAGTGGATCCTCTATGCCTTATATGTACATACCCACCTCCATATAGCACGAGACATTTTAGGAGCTCACTGGCTTCAGAGTTCATCGGAACTCTGAAGTTGCGCGAGTTCACGCGAGAGCAATCCCAGGATGAGTGACCCACTGGGAAGTTTTCATGTGAGTTCCCAAAAACAAAACTGTGAGGGCGTGGTCGGGGCCCAAAACTAACAATATCATGATACGGCGATAGAGTCGAGCCCGGGATGTGGTGGAGCCCGGATCGGGATGTGACAATTTGGTATCAGAGCCAATCCCTGGTCGGAAGTGTGCCGACAAGGACGTTGGGCCCCTAAGGGGGTGAATTGTTAGATCCCACATCGCCCAGGGGAGTGGATCCTTTATACCTTATATGTATATGCCCACCTCCATATAGCACGAGGCCTTTTAGGAGCTCACTGGCTTCGGAGTTCATTGAAACTCTGAAGTCAAGCAAGTTCGCGCGAGAGCAATCCCAAGATAGGTGACCCACTGGGAAGTTCCGTTGAGTTCCCATAAACAAAATCGTAAGAGCGTAGTAGAGGCTCGAAGCGGACAATATTGTGCTACGACGGTGGAGCCGGACCCGAGAGGTGGTGGAGCCCGGGTTAGGATATGACATCGGATCCCGAACTTGGTGAATTTGGTGGAAAGGGATATGGACCCATTTTCTCACAACGTTCATGTTTTGCTTGTAATGGACTCATCACTATTGGCAGATTATGAGGACTTACTTGGTATGTTTTTCTGGTCACCAACTAGTTCTGTTATATTGGCTTTTATACGTAGACGCTGTTATCGGTAACTTAATTTTATTATTGAATGCTTTCGTCATTCCAAGTATATGGTCATCTGTACTGGTTCAGCACTAGGTTTTCTACCTTTCATTGTTAAACCTTGGGGATAGCCATTATAGCGTTGAGATCAATCACCACATGACCTATATCATACGCGCAAGATTGCCTTTATCGTTAAAACATGTAGACGGGTGAAAAAAAGGTAAATGGGTAAAAAAATGATAAACGAGTAAACGGTTATGGTTAAATGGGTACACGTTATGGGTAAGGTGAACCGTTTATGCAATTACCCAATGAGCTAACGGTTATGAGGGTATGAATATAAATGGTTATGGGTAAATAATTACGGTTACCCGCCCTCTATAACCGTTGCACATCCCTAGTTGCCCCTTATTTGGGTGGTCAACAATCACCCGTTAACGAAGGGCGTGTTAAGGCCCGACGTCATTCAACTCGTGTTTCAAACTCGAGTGCAGGATCGAGGCTTGATATTGAGGGGCTGGGCCCCATAACTTAAGATTCTAGGTCATCCCTCGGTTGGAGGTTTCCTAACTCATTGTGGTTGGAGTTCTGTTGTCGAGACGCTAAGGTTCAGGCGGGTTTTGATTTTGTTTTCAGGTGTGAATTCGGACCAAGGGTTGATCGCGAGATTAATGCACAAGAAGCGGGACAAGTTGGAGATACCAAGGGATAAGTGAGATGGGTCATTTACGAGAAATTTTTCAATGTAACCGATACACGAAGTTGTACATCACGTGTCACTATACAAATAATGAGATATGTGTGTTAAAAAGTTAATAACTTAAAAAATAATTTTTTCCATCACTTATATAAAAACACATTATGTATCTCTCGTGTTTCGATCACAATAAAAAATTTCTCATCATTCACGGGTGACCTGGTAGCCGAGGTGACTAGGCGAGTTATGGTGGAGAAAGAAGGTGAGTCAATAAGGTCAAATGCACGGGCCATGAAGCCTGAAGGAGATATTTGGCAACGTAGAGTTGAACAACACGTGCGTAGACGAGTTCACTCGGGTCCTTAAAACCTGGCCCGCTTTGACCTTATCAAGACGTGCTTGGTCGAGTTCACTGGGGTAGTTGGCATAATTAATTGCTACCTGGCTTTTTAGTTTTGTTTTTATTTCTACCGACAATAAAGTGGCGTCGAATTGGCAAAATGAAAACTAATAAGAGAGAGAGCTGAATCTTTATTTATTTGTGGTTGTGCTTGATTTGAGGATTGTATTTTTTGAAGGTCTAATCGAATAAACGGTGGTGTTAAAATAATCGGAAGATAGGTTTTATGGCGAAAAAAAAAGGATTTAAACTTTTTTAGTGGTACTGTTAGCAAATTTAGTTCAAAAATAATTTTTCTGCTAAATGTCAGTTAAATACAGGATAAAAATGTAATTTAACGGAAAAATCACTTTTAGACTAAATTTGACTACACCACAAGGGTTTAAATTCTTTTTTTTTTTTTTTCTCTCACCGGGGCTATCTTCCGATATCTTGTCACCACGGGGACCATTTATCCGATTAGGTCTTTTTTGAAAAGCATTACATATGTGTTTATGAAACAGTTTTGAATATGAACGTAAAGATTCATTCTAAAAAAATCGAAAAGTGAAGATTATTTAAAAAGTCATACTATTGAAGGCAATCCCGTTTTCGTTATTAACATATTGAAATTTTATTACTAATATAAGTGCTCCTTATAAAAAGAACTTTCTAGTATTGAAACTTTTGGCATGTGTTTCTTTATAAAGCATTTATGTAAATGTAGTGTTGTTCATACACTTTTTTTTACCTTCTACACACTCTTGTTAATTTTTCTCTATAAATTTCTTCAATTCATTCGATTCAACAACCAGAAATTAAAAAGATTTGTAGATAACATCATCCTTATATAATTCATAAGCATTTTAACTTTTTTTAACAAACGCAATTAAAATGTTAACCTTGAAAAAAATGCTTTCAACATCCCTGGCAAAAATACTTTCAGCAATTTCAATTTTCCACATGCATAACTGAATCTCTGTGACATATATGGAAGAGCGGCAGCACCTCTTATCCTCGAAAGGCCTGTCACGTCGGATGGCCATTCCGCCCTCGGATCTCGTCGTCCTTCACAAATGCGACGGATGGGGTAATCAGTGGTGGTGGTTCACATCCGACAGCACAGTCATGCACTTCAATTCTACTCTCTACATGAATGTCAATCAACAAAGAAATTAAGATTACACCATAAAATTAATTAATAATATAATGATAATATAAAAATCGCCCCATTAGATAACAAAAATCACGTGAAACACTTTTGTTCCCCCCTGATACCATAAAAAAATTGGAATTTCAGAGTAACCAACAAAAAGATGATCACAAAATCATTCCATATCTGCCGACAGGGGGTGCTGACGAGCAGTGGATGCCTCTCGATAATCAAAATTAAGTACGTACTCCAAATAGCCACGCATGCATGTACGTGAGAGATTTTTTTTTTTAAATTTTAACGAAAAACTCTCGGTACTGTTTATTTTAACGAAAAATTATATTTTTACACTAAAAAGTCAATTGTGGTACTATTCATTTTACTCTTTATTTTGTCTTTATCATTAAAATTCAAAGTTTTCAAACCCTTTTCATTAGTTTTTTTTTTTTTTTTAATATGATCATATAAGGAATGGTACATTACGTGTCATTATACAAATGGTAAGATATGTATGTTAAAAAGTTAATCACTTAAAAAATAAAAATTTTCACTACTTCTATAAAAACACGTAGTGTACCATTTGTGTTACTGTCATAATAAAAAATTTCTTCTTGTATAACGCTAAGCTACCTAAGCAAGCTGCTGCATGATTAGTTAGGTAGCCGCCCTAATTAGGTTGGCCTGTGTTAATATCGTAAAAGTCAGCAAAAATAAAACTCAACAAAAGATTTGGTACTAAAAGCAATAACCCATACAATTAAACTTTTTTTTTGGTTGAAACCCATACAATTAAGGGAACTTTAATGAAAAACTCTCAATACTGTTTAGTTTACTTTAACGAAAAATCACATTTTTATACTAAAAAGTCAATCTTGATACTATTCACTTTACCCTTTATTTTGTCATTATCGTTAAAACTCAAAGTTTTCAAGCTCTTTTTATTAGTTTTCTTTACAATGAATCAATTCTACATGAATCCATTCCATATAGATTCGAATTTAGGTGTTTTTTAATAGATTTAATTTATTCCATACGTAATCGTGCTAAGGTTATTATGTTTCCCATTTCGTGTTTTTCTCTCAATAAATACTGAACCAAACTTAAAGAACTCACAATATGCATATTTAATCACTCAAACACAATTATCTATAAGGGAAAATTTTTCGCGGGAAATTAAAATGATGTGGCATAATTGATTAATTCTCGCCATTTACCTAGAGCCCTACAAAAGATAAAAAGATGAAAAAGTCAAAACTCAAGGCATAGATAAAAAAAACTAGAGTAGAACCAAATAAACACATAAAACAAAGCGAAAATAATACACTCTTCAATTGTTTGAGAAATCATACAAAAAAAATAAGCCAAAAACACAAAGAATCAAATCTTACGAGAGAATATATATGCAAAACCTCAATTTGAAAAGGGCCTTCACGAATTGGCTTTAGGAAAGGGATAAAATTTCATGAGCGAAGTCCTTGAAATCCTGCGAACAAAAATAAAAAATGAAAGCCCAACAAAAACCACAATCAAACCACTACAATTGACTGTGACTTGATTCTAATTGTACATAGTAAAAATGAAATTATGCAGTACAACAATCTGAAGCCTACCAAATAATGAAAAATGATCATCTCCGGATTTCTTCCACGTAATCTTCTTCATCAAACAATCCGAACTCTTGAAATTTGATCAAACGGCTAGAAACAGGAGCGCACTCTAAAAATTATAATAACTTTAACTGTTTGATTAAATTTCAAGAGTCTGAATTGTTTGATGAGGATGATTAGTTGGAAGGAGAATCCCTTTCCCCAAATAATAAAGCGTAAAAGTGCATATTACTTCTCCAAGGCAAAGCTTTTGTCGAATTCCTGTTGAGAAACCTTGACTTTCATCAGAGCTTGTTGTACCACACTTGTAGCTTTAAACAATTTGACAGTCTGATTCAAATCTACAGCTATTCTCCTTGGGTTTATTGCCCTTCACCCTGCAAGCATCGAAATAAAAATTAAAAAAAAAAAATTAAAAATACTTACATGTCCTATTAACCAATGGAAGCCGACACCAAATTTCAATGAACTCTTCCCTGTCAAAGAAAATCAAAGGCAAACTAAAAGGAAAAAAAAAACATAAATATGAATGCAAATTAAACTGCAATTAACCGTTTAAAATTGTTGGTTTTTCTTTTCTGTATTCACAAATCGAAATGAACTCATGCAACGGAGAAAGTGATGATAAAAGGTTGGCGTATGGGAGTCTGAAAACTGAACGGCAATTGTTGGTAGCAGTTGTAATACTGAACGAAACGTGGGAATCCTATCTCCCACGTTATTCTTTTTTAATTTTCCTTCGAGTTTTGTAACTGCAAGTCTGCATAACTTCATCACGTCTCCTTCTTTTCTTTTTTTTCTTTTTTTAATTTATTTTGTTTTTCAGTATAGTTTTTTGTTGAGTCATGATTTTTTACCAGCTTGTTCTCGTTTTTTGAATATTCTGAATTTTGATTGTAAAGAAAATAAATGGACATTTTTGGTATTTTGGAAAGCTTCACCTATTTGGACTTTTCACTTCACTTTATACTAGCCTCCCTGCACGTGCGTGTGAGATGCATTTTTGTATCACGGGCGCTACGCGTCCCAAAGATGTGTTGTTTTAGATATTCTTATATTTCTTAAGTGATTATTTTATAAAATGTGTTTGTGTCCATCACAACAATTTCTTATTATTTTCAATTTTTTATTATGTTCAATCATCTAACTTAGTCTTTTTGCACCTACCCATTGTACCCAAAAATGAAATTTATGAATTGTACACTAACCAATCCACCTTTTTTTTCTTTTTTTTTTTTGCTTGCTAATTATTATGGTGTTTTTTTTTTTTTTTTGTTTGGCTGATAGAATTTGATTTCACGAAATGAGTTATGCTTGATCATTATTATGACTTTGGTAATTAAGTTACTCAGTCTAGTTAGAATTTTGTTATCTCCATCAGTACCATTTCACCCTTATATATTGTAAGGAAGATCAAGAGTTAGGTTCCTTAAACTCTCATATAAAAAATAAAAAAATATGCTTAATTATTTAATGTTGTGTAGAAAATATGAAATGATCAATATATTTTGTAACATGAGGATTAGTGGCTGTATTAAAAGGGTGCACAACAACATTTTTTTATTATGGTGGACAAAAATGTATTATGGGCAATATTTGGCGTCATTCGAGCAGGTTGGCAGATCATTTGTTCAATGGTTGTGTGAATGAGATAGTTGATGCAGTTAGAGGAGTGAGTACATAATTATGGGTGTGCCATTTTGGGTTGGGACTGAGATGTTCAACATTAGAGCATGGGCCAGGCTACGTAGTTCCAATTGCTTGAGTTGAAGAAAGGTTGATGAGATAATGGTGTTACCGTACAATCATCCCATCATTCCAAAGTGATAATGGTGTTATCGCATGCCATATTGTCATATTGCCACATTTGTTGAATAATTTAGGAGCATATATTCCATCCAATTTGCACATATGTGAGTAATCTCTCATACATTTTTTACTATTTTTTCTTTAAAACAACAACGAAGATAAAATGGGAAACATATACTATTTATAAATTAAAAATTTTGAAAATATGACATGTAATTTGATTTCTAAATACATATTGACAACACTTAATGTCCTTAAATCAAAATGTTTCAGATTCATAAGTTTTCAATCAAAGTTATAGGCTAGCTAGGGATGAACTCCTAATATATGAAGCAAAGCAAAATATGGACAACATGTACATATGTAAACATAGCGCCTACGTGTGAAATCAAAGCCATGCTTGCCACCCATTTGCTTGCACTTGATGCTTTAGATTTTCATGGTTAATCTGCAAGCAATGATGATAAAATAAGAAGTCTAACTATAATGCACAATCCCAACTATAAAGATTGTAAGCAACTTAACCTAAATACCTTTAAGTTTGACAATTTTCTCATGGCAATACTTTTACTCCAGTTACTTGTAGAATACTGAAAGATAAATATATTTGTCAAGTTTGAGGTAACAAATTGTAACAATATTTACAAAATTAAATAATAAGAAATATTACCTTAATCTTGTACTTCAACCTTTGTACTTTGAGACGGGTGTGATGCTTGTAAAACTGACAAAAAATGCAATTTTATTTATATTTGAAAATTGAATGCAATTTGAATTTATAGTATACTTTTGTATGAAAATAAGAGAAGACTTACCGTATTTAGAAAAGTTGTTTGGCTACTGTTAATCTTTTTTCTGCACCCATAAATTGTTTTATTTTATTTTATAATTTGAGATAATTAATTTGTAGAATGATATAGAGAATGCCATTAAAAATAAATAGGTAAGAAATGGTGTTGTACCTTATTTGTTGGACTTTATTCCAAATACGTATGATCTGAGGAGTTGTTGAAGGTTTTAATTCTTCCACAGCCTTTTTCATGCGCCACCTATATATTGAAGGTATATATAATGTTAGATTTCTTGTAACAAATTTGTATATAATTTAGGATACATACTGCTCATGCTTCTTCTTTTTCCACTCTTTGAAAATCAGTTGGCTTAGATCAGTAGTTTTTACTCCAACAGATATCTCCCAACCAGGTGTAAAAATACAGACACGTCTGTTTGAGATCTTATCAATAGGTTCCTTCTTCATTTTTTGTGGGTATTCTTGTAAATATCTTCATTTTTTGTGGGTATTCTTGTAAATATCCTAAGAATGAAAACAAATAATTTTTAAAATTACCATAGCACACGTATAGCACATTAAGATAATCAAAATTGAAATTCACAATCTGACCAAAATTTAAAAAATGCAAAATGAAGATTTCAAAGGAAGAAATTAAAAAACCCAACTGAAGCTAAATCTGGGAATCATACAATTACATATTATGCTTACATGGAAATGTGTAAAATGAGTACAACCATGCAGGGAAAGGAAATGAAAACCCACCAATCTCGTACGACTGTGCTTCCATCACCATGCTTCTAGTATCCAATTAATGACAACATGCATGCTAAAAATTGACGGAGATGGGGATTGAGCTCATATCATTTACAAACACAAAATAAAAAAGATCAAAGAAAAAGAACAACTTAGAGAAGTGAAGGCGGAGCAAAAAAAAAGGGGAGTATAAGATTTGGCCACATAATCAAAGGAGATGGGGAGTACATATAATAATATTGTAGCCGGAATGGAACAAATGGGAATGTACGTGGGAACTAAGAAATTACTGCTTGGTAGTGGGAGAAGTTCACCGTTTTTTTTTAAACTAACGATAACCTCTATCCCTTTTCTCCCACATTATTATTATTATTTTTAATATAATTTTGTTAGATATTAATATCTCCTCCTAAAATGGAGGAGATACGTTCCTGTCCATTTATTTTTTTTAAACTTTTTCTTCCTTTTTTTTTTTCCAATAAAACAAATTTTAATTTTATGTTTAATATTTGTCTCCTAAAATGGAGAGCAGTTACGTTGTTTTTGTTTAATATAATTTTGTTAGATATTAATATCTCCTCCTAAAATGGAGGAGATACGTTCCTGTCCATTTATTTTTTTTAAACTTTTTCTTCCTTTTTTTTTTTCCAATAAAACAAATTTTAATTTTATGTTTAATATTTGTCTCCTAAAATGGAGAGCAGTTACGTTGTTTTTGTTTAATATAATTTTGTTAGATATTAATATTTCCTTCTAAAATGGAGGAGAAGTTATTCACAACATTCCTGTTGTTTTATTTGTTTTTTCGTTTTCTTTTTTTTTTTTCCAATATAACAAATTTTAATTTTTCTGTTTAATATCTCTCTCTCTTAAAATGGAGAGCACTTATTCACTATGTTGGTTTTTTTTTTTTTACTTAATTTTTTAATATTTCTCTCCTAAAATGATGTTCAGTACAATTATCTCTGACTTTAATATCTCATCCTAAAATGGAAGAGTTATTCATCACGTCCCCTACTTTTATTTGTTTCTTTTTGTTTAATATAATTTTGTGAGATATTAATATCTCATCCTCAAATGGAGGAGTTACCCATTAATAATCTAAAATATAGCAAGAACTGTACTAATCAAAATGGAAGCATAAACATTCTAAGAAATATTTGTTAAAAATCATGCATCAAGAAATTAAGGTGAATAAAAGAGAAGAATAACTAAAAAAGAAACCCGGCTAATCAAAATTTTTTTGAGGCGCTTTCCCATAGATATCTATTTTAAAAAACCACACGATAAATGCTCATAGCAGTTTCAAAAATGACGCCACATTCATCCTCTTCTCTTCCGAACGGTTTTGCCATTTTAGTTTGGATTATCTATTTTTTTTCTATTTATTTTAATTTGTTTTATTTTTAATATTTTTTTGTTGCCTTTTTATTATTTATCTCTCTCTCCTCTCCATAACTACTAACTTTTAGAGGATAATTATCATGATTTTTTTATTTTAATTACCATGTTTTGTTTCCAACTCAGATTGTGGAATTCTATGGGGGAGAAAACTGCCCACTACCGCTTAGCAGTTGAGAGGCTTAAGCACATCTACTTGTTTTTCTTTTCTTTTTTTCAATTTTCCGTTTTCTTTTCCAATACTTTTTTAATTTTGTTTTTTATTTATTTATTTATATTTTCTTTCTACTGCAACCTTCTTTGTTACATATATGGTAAAGATAGTTTTTTTTTTTTTTTTTAATTGTGTTTTTGAACTGCCCACTACTGCTTAGCAGTTTATGAGGGTTAACTGTTAAGCACGTCCATGTATAGATTTTTTTTTTATTTGTTTTCTATTCAATAATGGTTGTTTACGAATTTGTCCTCATTTTCGAAACTTTTTTGGATTTCAATTGTGAAGAAAATGAAGGGGCTTTCTGTGACATCCCGTCCCGACATTTTCGAAACGTACGTGCGAAATTACATTTTTGCCCCTGGTTCGTTTTTGTTTTGTTATTGGTGGTTTTGTGTGGTGTTGGCAAGTGTAGGGCCGCACACACACACACTGTCTCACTCTCCCTCTTCCTCTGTCAATTTTCCTGTCTCTCTCTCTCCCCCGAGTCCTCTATTCTTCTTCTTCTTCCTTCAACGTACGGACAAACAACAGACTCACCCAAACCATCACAGATCGAAGAATCTAAGGCCATATTCGAGCTCGTGAGGCTCGTGGGAGTCCATTCGTACCATTTTCAGGTAAGAACTTCATCGTTTTCACGTCGATTCAAGGTATCCCGATTTAGGTACTATTCATGCAAACTTATTGTAGCATGTTTTTGGGATTTTTAAGGTTGTAGTTGTCTTAGTGAGGTCCCAAGGAGCCTCGGAGTGCTTCGTTGGACAAATTTGGACGTCGGGATCGTCCTGTTCGAAGTTGGCCGGTTTTGGAAAGTTTGCACAGGTATGATTTAGTGAGTTTTAGCCCTTAAAACTTGTATGGATGTGTTCTACTAGTCTAGGGCTTTAATTTGGTGCAAGAAACGTGAAAAATGGTTGAAAAACGAGTGAGAAAACACGAGTTGCAGGTTTCCCAGTTTTCCAGCGCCGGCGACGGCGCCGGAGCTTCGCCGGAGACTGAACGGAGAAGGTGACGGAATATTCCTGACGCCGTTAACGGAATCTGTCAGTTTTGACGGAATATTCCTAACGGCGTCAGTTGACGCCGTCAGTGTGCGCCACACGTGCCTGCGCGTGGCCGGCGCGTGTGGCCGTGCGTTGGCCGGCGCGTGGGGGCGCGTGCGGCGGAGGAAATTCTTTCTAAAAGTATGGTTGTGATCCTGAGGTTGTGTAGAGCACGTTGGTATATTCAATTGTCCATTTTGAGCAATGTATGAGAAGTTTTTACGAGAAGTTGGTTATGTGCTTTAAAGTTAACATTTTTTATAGCTATTTCGCATATAGGTGACACGTACCCCGAGGACGAGCGTGCACACGCGAGGCAGGGGGGCTACGACCCTTCTACATACCAGTGAGTGGGCTTTTGTTTTCCGTATATACCTCTATACATTTATATTCCCAGAAAGTAGATAAAAGAGTTGATTGTTTTATGCCATGCATATTATTATTATCGTTTATGCATCATCACATGCATTAGTAGTGGCATATAAATACATATGCATATTGGGTGCTGTGGACGCACATGTAAGTGTCAGGTAAGCGTTATTCACGTTTATGTTTCAGTAGTGGATTGAGATAGTTAGAGAGCTCGTAACCTGCACCCCCGGTGTTAGTGCTCCCGCCCGTGGCCAGGGCACAGTCCTTCACGTGATGTTCACCTCCCGCACCTTATACTCACCTTGGACTCAAGGTAGGTGCACAGGCCTGTCGTACAGACCACTTTAGGTGGTTCCGACTCGTAGGTGACCCGCGATTATTCGCCCAGCCTTCACGTGATCGTAGTACTTATTTACACCCAGGCCTGTCGTACAGACCACTTTAGGTGGTTCCGACTCGTGGGCAGGTTCAGATATTGAGATTTAGATTTAAGCTCTATATGCAGCCGTACAGGTCACGTTAGGTGACTCCGGCTGCCAGATTACATGATATTGATATGATTATACCTGGGCACTTGCATATCATTATGAGACGTCGGCATGGCATATTATTGAGCACATGGCATATATTTGAGCATGTTTAGCACATGTATTATGCGTATATATATTTTCTGGGAAGTATACAGGTTTTACGGCGAGGGGTTAGAAAGTATTTTATAAATGGTTTTCGAAAGCTTTGTTTTTGCCCACTCACGCTTTTGTTTTGCGCCTCTCCAGGTTCTAGTTGAGTAGCAGTTTCGGTGGTCTCCCAGAGGATTCTTCCGGCTTTTCTGACAGACACTCACCATTGTAGGGTCACCTTCGGGTGTACTATTGTTGAAATTTCGTTTGGACTGCTATAGACCTGCTCTGAATTTGTATTTCACTTGTGCTAGCACTTGTTCTAGGACTTTGTATGCTAGTTTTAAATTATTCGTACTTTTATATTACTATTCTATTAGCTTCCGCACGTGCACATGGCTACGTCACCTTCGTGTGATGGCCAGCACGCCCTGATCTCGGTCGGGGTGTGTCACTTTCTTGGCATTTTTGAAAGCTTCACCAAACTGGCCTTCTCATTTTATATATATAGATATATAGAAGATATAGTTATATAGCTGATTTGGCCTCGACACACCATTTCTCTTTTCCTTTTGGCTTGGCCAAAACACACCGTTTCATCTCAAGAAAATTTTAGTCGTCTTCTCCCTCTGGTTTACAACTTTGCAAAATATCAGAACAATGCAGCGCCGCTGCTACTCCTCCACCATATTTCCAGACTTGGTGGTCCTCACAACCACTTATCTAGGTTTCTAGGTGGTCCCGATACCATCCAGGTCCCTTAATAGATCTGCCCCTACCTATTTATAGATAAATTTTTCAGTGTATTTGGTTTAAGATAATACATCACGTGCCATAATATAAGTAAAGTGATATTAGAAAATAAATCCTAAAGTGGAATATATATGTCATGTTGTCCACTTATATGATTACACGTTGTAGTGTATCACCTTGTATTCCAAGCACACACGAAAACTTCTCATATATATACATATACATATATACCTTTTATGGGAAGGGATCTCCATTTTTTTCCACAACAAACTTCAATAATCCAAACCATTTATTTTGTAATTCTTAATTCATTGAACATCATTTCAAATTCATTTCAATCTGAAACTATTTGTCTATTTAATTGCTACAATGAAATTTCAGTATTTCTTAGTTTTAACGCCAAAATTGGTGAGGCTAACCAAGGTTGAATGAGTCAAGTGTTACTTTAATGAATTTAGGCTTTGAATACAAATAGGAATATGCACAGGATTTAACTGTACCTATGAAAATTGGGCTACATCAACTGGGTCTCTTTTATAAATCGAGAATAAGGTTACAAATATCGCTTGGCTAGTATAGTATAATTTCTCTCTCAATCAGCCTGACCCCTTTTAAGGAGTACTCATTCTCCTTATATAGGCCCTTTTCTGAATTTTCAGCTTATGGACTCAAGTCTATCACTTCCTTTGTATTTAATGCACAGAACACACAAATTAGACATATGTTAACTGTCCTTTCATTATTTGGTTGGCAATGGGGTGACACTTGCACAAGTCCACTCGTGTTCTTTCTTGGACAACGCGATCAAGCGCCTTACTCGATCCAGGAGTTGGTGGGAACTCATATCCCAATGGCCTTGTTGTCAACCTTTATGTGTCTTTGTAGACCTCGGTCCTCTTATTTAGTCGTCAAGTGGCTTAAAATTGACATATGAGTAAGCCTGCTCTTTTTACTCCTAGGCTCTCATGCCTTAAAGTTGTCAGTAGGCCATCTTGGCATTTTGTGCTTGGAAAACACTTCATGGTGCTTGACTTGATTGCTAATTGGACACTTGGAGGCCATGGGTTCCTTAGACCATTTCTAACCGAATGGTCCAGAGGGTCAGATGATCAAAAATAGCCAGAAAACGTCTCCAACTGAGAGTCAAGCCAAATGGCTCATGGGCCCCACTGGACAAAAAAAGGCCAAAGGGCCAACCGCCCAGCCCAAAGCAGCCAGCCAACCCCTGGGCCAGGCCAGAATGCAAATTGCAACGGCTAGCTAGCTAACGTCAACTAGCCGTTATTTATTTATTTATTTACAGTTTTTTTTTAAACAAAATTTTTAATTTTTTAAGTTCTATTTTTTTTTTCTTATAACTTCCTAAGTCATTAAATAATATTAAATTAAATTAAGTAACATGAAACAAGATTAAATAACATTAAACAACATAAAAAAACATTTAAAAACATGAAACTTAAACAACATTTTTTTCCTATAAATTTAAATTGTTGTAGTTTTTAAATTTAAATAATAAATTATGTTTCACCCTTTGGCCTTCGGTTGGAGATGGTAAGAAATATGATCTTGCACTGTTCATTAAAATATTAATTTCTTAGAGGGCCAGAGAGCTAAAACTAGCCCTTTGGCCCTCCTTCGGTTGGGGATGGTCTTAAAGCACTGACTTCATCTTCCCACACTAATTGGACCTTCATCTTCCCACACTAATTGGACCTTAACTTTCCTTTGGGCTGGTGTTCTTTTAGGTTTATGTTCCTTTAGGCATGTCTGGGTCAGAAAATATCTTGCGTTAACATTTGGAACATAGTGTTCGTCATTCTTTAAACTCAATTAAATGCCTCAGATATTTTTTATTTAACTAATATATTGCATGGATGATTTATGAAATGCATCTTAAAAAATAAACATTTTAGATCGTTGGAATTGAATGTAATGTGGGCTCCACAGCTAATCTTTATTTAAGAAAAATAGAGATTCCTTCTAAAAACTATGTATGTGTATATGTGGTTAATTGTTTGCTGCTCTACAGGCCACACGTCCCTTGGGCGCTAAAAATGCTTCACCCATTTTCTCACAACGTTCATGTTTTGCTTGCAATTAACTTCTTTTTCCAACTCTTTATCATACTATAGTTACGCACAAATATTATAATTTAGTAATATTCATCTTAATTTGTACAGAAATAGTGCCCAGTTCAACTCCTCTATATGACAATAGCCGATATAGCATTACATTATGAATCTATTATGTAACGTAACGTAAATCACTACATATCAGGTTAAATTATCATAAAACTAAATACATTAATAAATAAAGGAAAACTAATGAAACATATTTGAAAATTTTGAGTTTTAACGATAAAGACAAAATAAATGTTAAAATGAATAGTACCAGAATTAACTTTTTGGTATAAAAATATGATTTTCGTTAAAATAAACAATAGCACGAGCTTTTCGTTAAAATTTTCAATAAATAAAGATTCCACGACCTAAAAACATAAATCAATATAGATTCCTCTCACATTCATCGCCGTTACCTAATAATTATTTAAATAAAAGAAAACAAACGCGGTTCGTTTAATATTTTGAATAAATTTACCAAGCACCCTTAATTAGATACGTTTTGCACCTAATCATCCCAAGAGAACAAAGGGCGACTTTGACCCAAAGACGAAAAGGCGGCTGAATCTCGTGTAGCGCGGGCGGCAGTTGCTCTGCTGCGGTGGCGATGTCGTCCGTGGCCGTGGCGGTTAACAGCGGCGGGAGCCCGGGAAGCCGACGCGCCGTGAATTGGGCTGCGGAGAACCTGTTACCCACGGCAGATCGCTTCGTTTTAGTCCACGTCATCCCCAAAATCAACTCAATCCCAACTCCATGTACGTATTTCCTATTTCTTTGATTCTTTCCCTGCAACTGAATCTCTGACCGTTGGCCCACCCCGCTCTGTTTGGTTGCCGGGAAAATAACGGAAAATTGAATTCGCAGTTCGAAAAAAAAAAAAAAAAAAAAATCTCTTCTTGAGAATCAAACAGCTACTGAAGTAGTTGGAGCAGCGAACGTAATTTTCTGAATTCTATTTTCCGATGACCTAACGGAGCTGAGCGTTATGGTTTGCTCTGCGAGTCAAGTTTTGATTTTTTTGTTTGTTTTGGTGGTTTGTAACTGTGGTTCCGGCAGCAGGAGATCACATCCCGATCACAGAGCTGGATGCAAATTTGGTGGCAACGTATGTGAAGGACCAGAAACAAAAGTTTGAGGAAGTTTTTATTCCGTTTAAGAAGAAATGCAAAAATAATAAGAAGGTGAGCTTCTGTCTTTATCTTTGAAATTATTGCTGAAATAAACCTACGAAGTGTCATAAATTTAGTCAATCCACGCAAAAAAAAAAAAAAAAAAAAAAAAGACCCCGCGTTTTAATGGAGGAAATAAACTTAGAATTTCGACAGAAGTAAGGAATTTTTAAATTGACATACATCAATGCTCGTGTTTCGATTTGTAAACAAAGTAAAGACTTCAAATTTATAGTCTGAAAATATGACTGTGTCCTAACTCAGAACCCGTAACTTTTGTAGGTGGAAACATTGGTGTTAGAGGATGATGATCCTGCAAATGGGATTCTAAGGTTCATATCTGAATCGGGGATCGATTGTTTAGTGCTCGGCGCCTACTCTTCAAATTACGTTACCAGGTATGTATGGTGATAAAACTATTGAAATTTAATGTCACTGCATTCCTATTGAAAGTGTTGCGAATTTACTGTTGGGAGCTTTCTTTAGTTGACATTACTCAGTTTGATATTTCGTGAATCGTGATAATGTATTATCTTTCACATTCTGTGAATTGGGGCGTTCTTGTCTTGATTTCCTTCTGCGTTAGCGTTTATGTGGCAAATGTGTTAGGAGGTCATGATTATGAATTTTACAATTACCTCCAGTAGAAGTGTTTAACCGTACAAATTCACACTTCTTCGGGTGTGTTACTGTGAATTTGTAGCTGTTGGAAATTTAACCCAACCCCCCCCCCCCCCCCCCCTTCAATCTATTTGTCATTTCTTTTCTGAGTATTAATTTTTCTCCAACTAATGTCTTCGATTATAATGTTGCATTGTTTAATGATTTAAAGACTAAGTTTCTTGTGATAACTTGTTTAGGAAACTGAAAGGACAGGGTGTATCACCAATTGTGCTGAGAGGTGCTCCCGATACTTGCGAAGTTTATTCCATTTCCAAACATAGAATCATCACAAAATCAGATAATCCTTCTTCTGCTTGTGGTATGTTACAACTTACAAGTGCTTTTTTTAGTTGATACGTATATGATGACCTTAACTGTTTCTTTTCTCAACTCAGAGACTAGATCTGCTGGCCAGATGTCTACTCTAAAAAACCGAAAGGGAAGTTCAAGTGATATCAATAAACAGATAAGCAGGGTTCATTCTTCCTATGTAGAAACCAGATTTCATGAAGCTTATGGAGCATCTACAATGTCAGACCTTAGTTACCTAAGTTCTGAAGCATTCACGCGTATGAGCATTTCCTCAAATGTTAGTGTAGATCAGGAAAGGAATCATCAAAACTTGGGAGATAACCTGGATATTAGTTGTTTTAAGGATCGAAGTTCCTCGGGTTCTTCAATTACTGAGCTGGTGATTTTCACTGAGCATTTTTACCAACTGCCTAGTTCTGCTTTTAGAATTTTACAGCTATATCTGTCATCCTTGGATGATGCTTGGTTGAGTTTTGACTTTTGATTGGAACTTTTGTTGTGCAGTCACATGTGCAGACGCAGGTAGAACAGTTGCGTCTGGAATTGCAAAATACTATTGCCATGTACAAACAAGCTTGTGAAGAGCTGGTCCATGCCCAAAGCAAGGTAAGAGTTTGGTTATGAGGTGTTCCAAACTTCTGCAAACATGATAAAAGTCAAGCAATTGAAACTAAATATGAACTTGAGCCGACCAAGGACAGAAGATTTTATTTATTGACCTTCCGTTTTCTCTTTGTTGTTTATATTTTCAGGTGCAATTACTTTCTTCTGAATGCCTTGATGAAACAAAAAGAGTGAATGCTGCCCTTGAAAGTGAAGAAATGTTGAGAAAAATTGCTGCGGAAGAGAAAGCAAAGCATTTGGAGGCACTGAAGGAGATTGAGGAGGCCAAAGTTCTGCTTGCTAAAGAGGCTTATGAGAGGCAAATGGCCGAGCTGACTGCCATGAAAGAGTCCTCAGAGAAAAATAAATTAGTTGATGCACTCTTCTCAAGTGACAGGAGGTATAGGAGATACAGTAGGAATGAAATAGAGGTAGCAACGAGTTTCTTCTCAGAGGCTAATGTGATTGGTGAGGGAGGATATGGAAAAGTTTACAAATGCAGTCTTGATCGCACCCCGGTAGCTGTTAAGGTTCTTCGACCTGATGCAGTTGATAAGAAAGAGGAGTTTCTGAAAGAGGTATATATAAGCGTTACAGATAATTGAGTAATGTTTCTGAACCTATTTGATTGCATTGGTTTAGTGTCATTGATGCTTTCTCGTAACTTATCTTATGGCTCCTCTCCGTTCATAGTTCATACCATTCGACCCTGAGTTATAGAATTAGTTCCTATCCGATAATTTTTCTCATGCAGAGTGACTAACCTATTGCTGATGCTGAATATATCATGAGATCAAACTTTGTAGCTGCTTTCACGATGTATTTCTTATATTATGGTCCCTGCCTAATTTTGCAGGTTGAAATTCTTAGTCAGCTACACCATCCGAATATAGTTTTGCTGCTTGGTGCTTGTCCTGAGATTGGTTGCCTGGTCTATGAATACTTGGAAAATGGAAGCTTGGAAGATTATGTCTACTGCCAAAATGGAAAACCGCCACTCCCTTGGACTATTCGGTTCCATATAGTTTTTGAAGTAGCTTGTGGGCTTGCATTCTTACACAACTCTAAGCTGGATCCTATTGTGCATCGAGATCTAAAGCCGGGAAACATCTTATTAGACAGAAACTACATGAGCAAAATAGGGGATGTTGGGCTGGCTAAACTCATTTCAAACGTCGTGCCTGACAACATCACTGAGTACAGAGAATCAATTCTCGCTGGTACACTCTTTTATATGGATCCAGAGTATCAAAGAACTGGCACTGTCCGGCCCAAATCAGATTTGTATGCATTTGGTGTCATAATCCTTCAAGTACTGACAGGTCGCCATCCAAAGCGGCTTATATTTGTTACGGAGAATGCAATTGCAAGTGGGTCTTTTGCTGAAATCTTGGACAAGTCGGTTGCAGATTGGCCACTTGCAGAAGCAGAGGAGTTGGCTCGAGTTGCACTAAGGTGTTCCCAACTTAGATGCAGGGATAGACCAGATCTTGAAACTGAAGTTTTGCCGGTTCTCAAACGACTCGCTAATCTTGCAGATTCTAGTTTGAAGTTTGATAGAAACCCTATCAATGCACCAAACCACTTCTTTTGTCCAATACTTCAGGTAAAGTATTTTGGTTAACACAAAAAAATGATACGCGAAAACAGATTTCAGATTTTCTTTTCGTTTGATTCGCTTCGTGCATCATATTGTGCATAATGCAGGAAATCATGGAGGATCCACACGTAGCTGCAGACGGTTTTACATATGAGTATCGAGCGATCAAAGCATGGATTAAGAAACACAAAGTGTCCCCATTGACAAGGCTTAGACTAAACAATTTTGTGTTGACTCCAAACCATACATTGCGTTCTGCCATACAGGAATGGAGGTCAAGTTTGGCTTAACTATGTAAATAAGATTAGGCAAGGATCTTGCAGATGAAGTGATTAAAAGCGTTTATCCTGGTGCCCAAAATGTTATTTTTGAGCTCCGCACCCAAAAAAAAACATTGTATATAAAATAATTGTATTAGGTGTTGGCTTGAGTCACTGAGTGTAATAGGACCTGTTTCTGATTTATTCAGTTGTAATTAGATTCTGTATTGGACTAGGGAAGAATAAATATAACCGTAAATTGGTCCAAATTAGTTTCTCTGATATCTGTTGACGTCTCTCTTGGAATACCCGTCTGTCGTGAAAGCCCGCGGGTGACGACACCCAAAACTGTCTTGGAAGTCGACGGACATCCGATGCCGCCCCTTCCAAGACCCCGACGACCGGCAGCATCATTTATCTCCTCTTTGAAGTAGGAAAAAGGGGACAGAGAGTCTCCAGGTCTTACTGTCCGGAGTTTAAGGACCAAGAAATCAGAACTACTCAAATTGAATCTGATGGTTTTCATTAACTCATTCCGCTGATCCACTTTACACAAACTAAAGGCATGGATCTCTCTTTTGAACGGTTCGGATTTCTTAGTCCTTAGGCTTCGGACAATGAGCTCTAGAGATGATCCAAATTAACAATTTATCATAATATGATATAATGAAGCTCTTTACACCAGCAGCCCATATAACAATGATCGTTTTATGTATAACCTGCACAAAACTCTACTAATCTCAATTAGTGTGTCTAAACGTAATGTAACCACGACGGGATCGATACATAAAGGTTAAGCCTGCAACTCTCAGCTATCAAACTTGAGTAAGCTCCAGAGCATTTGCG
Source organism: Pyrus communis (assembly GCF_963583255.1). NCBI lineage: Eukaryota > Viridiplantae > Streptophyta > Magnoliopsida > Rosales > Rosaceae > Pyrus > Pyrus communis. The sequence continues at coordinate 5,092,055 of NC_084812.1, forward strand.
TCCGGGTCTCGTGTAAAAATCGCAGGCCTCCCGGACTTGCTAATCGTGTAGGGAATACCTGCAGCCGAAAACAGCCATGTAAGCCGTCCACATTCCTTCCATGGATCAAACATCCGTTCCAGAAGTTATCGAAAATGAAATGAACTGCAGATGAGAAAAAGATAGGGAGTTTTAACAGAAAGTCTGCGGTACTGTTCACTTTAATGAAAAACCACATTTTTACACTAAAAAGTCAAATCTAAACCTGGTACTATTTACTTGATCCTTTATTTTGTTCTTATCATTAAAACTCAAAATTTTCAAATCATTTTCATTAGTTTTCTAAAAAAGATAAGCTTGCCAGCGTCGTCGTCGAGGATTGCTTTGAGCTTAGACACGTCCTTGATTGCAATACAAGCATGGCGGTCGCGACCTCCATGGGCGGGTCTTCCGTTAAAGGCATTTGGAAGTTCCATGAGATGAATCATCTCTGAACCAACCCATAACCAGGCACCTCTGAAGGGGAGCTTGTCATGTGGCCTAGCCTCATTTATTTCAAGGCGTATTTTTTGATCCATCAAATTTGTGACGTACTTTAAAAATGCAAGTAAAAGATGAGGAATTCGATAATTTTACCTAAAATGTTCTGGTAAAAGCTGAGAGATCTTTCAAGGTTTTCACACAACAATCAGACATGGTGGACGCTAAGAACTCCAAAATCTGCATCAGATTAAAAAGATGAACAAGTAAGAGAATCTAGGTTAATATGGTCAGCGTGCGTTTCTCCTCGCATGTAAATCACAAAATTCTCAAAGGACCAGGATTTTCTTCTCTCCAAATTTCACTCTCCTCCACTCATATTTAAATAGTCACGATTAAGCTACGTAAATATCTTATGTTAATTTTTTAATAGAAAATGACAGAGAAAGTGAGAAAGAATCCTACTTCGTTTATGTAAGAGGGCGGGAAGAGATTTGGACATGAAATAATCCTACTTCGTTTCGAAAGAGAGATTTTTCAGTGTGACTGTCACGCTAAGTGGTACACCACGTGTCCCTATATAAATGGTGGATTATGTGTGTTAAAAGATTAATAACTTAAAAATAAAAAGTTTCCACCACTTGCATAAAAACGTGTAATATATCATCCGTATTTCTATCACAACTAAACATTTCTAGTTTCGAAGACCCAAATTAGAAAACAATTAGTGAAAATCAAATAAAAAGTGACCACAGAATAAAAGGAGTTACCAATTTTGTCCTGAGCACCAACTGATTGTTTCTCCAGTACATCTTCTTCAACGGTCACCTTAGGTTTCGTCTCAAAACACCGTCCGTGACGTCTGCAACTTCTCAGATCGGTCTGGTCAATTGTAGACGATGGGTTCGTAAGCACAGTGCTGACTCTAACCCCATCCTCCTGCAATCGATCAAATAAATAAAAGAAGAATTAATAAAAATAGCTTGAAATTTTTGAATTTTAATCGAAATGACAAAAATATGTTGCAAGTGAATAGTATTATGAGTGATTTTTTAGAGTTAAAATATTATTTTCGTTAAAAATGAATAGTACCGAAAGTATTTCGTTAAACATTCCATAAATAAAATCTAAAATTAAAGAAATTAAAATAAAATCATAAAATAAAAGGGAAAGGATAAAATAACCTTGAGTTGGAGAGGAAGAGTGGGTGGTGGGATGAGAAGGGACGCCATGGAAGTGCAGCTGCACATCTGGGTTTGTGTCAGTTCCTGCAGATACAGTAATATAAAATAATAAATTAGAAAATATTAGAGAAATCAAGCGCCATTACTTGATGTTTTGGGGTTTTCTAAAATGTGCAAAATTATTTGATGTAGATGTGAGAGATTTTATTTCACGCATTTGCCCCACAACGTATTGTTTTTCACATATTGTAGCTTTTAATTTCTAAATTTGGCTCTAATAAAATTTGGAAATTAATTCTGTTGTATACACTTCGTGCCAGATCTTATGGTTGATGGTGAGGAGTTAATTTGCTTATTTTAAATATTATAAGGGTTAATTTACTAAAAAATATTTTAAAAAATCAATTTCAACTGGAGTAATAGTTCAATGAGTCAAACAACAATTTACTCTCCTTATAAACTATATCTATTATATTAAAAATAACGCTATCATTGTACTTTGTGCTTAAAGACAAATAATATAATCTATTTTTAGTGAAAACACAAATCTTCTTGAGGTCTAGGTATTCTTCTTGTGCTTATAGTATAACTCACTTTTAAACTAAACATGTTATGGATTGTATTGATCACTTATGAGTCACGAGAATTATGTTTTTATGTCTCGATCTCACTCACCATCACACAATAAGATCTCATGTCCGTATTTACATTGGGCCACTATGAATAAAATTGGACTGGCCATTAAAAAATAATTATAACAATCTAAGAGCTGCCTTTTCAATCACTTGATCAACCATAAATACTAATATATATATATATGGATATTTTAATTATAAACTTGATATCATCAATAAAGTAAAATTCAATTATTTCAGGTAGTGATGTCAACATATTTACTTTTACTTTTTGCATACCTTTTTCAATTTTCGATCGTCGGATTGAATGAATTGTAATAGATCAATAACATAAGTTAACAAAGTGCATGAAAGGTAAAAAATGAGTGTAAATAGTATTATCCTAATTCCAAATGGAAGAGGACTATAAAGGTTGTTGACATGTAAGTCAAGCTGCTAATAAAACAATGCAAAACTCAAAAACCTAAGGGGAAATTGTGGGAGACCAGCAAATTAGATCATGCTTTAGTTTGTCACTATATATTTTTATTTCTATTTAATATTTTACAATTATGATCAGCAAACTTATATTTTAAATTACTTCAATTTACGAAGAATGAAATTCAATCTCAAGTGAAGTAAGGCGGTCACACTACTTTACCTGGCGTTTATGTTATTTGATTTCATCTTTGTATTTTCGGTCAACTGTGTTGCATTATATAGTAATTCACACTAAAGACAGTTACACATGTGTATAAGTAAAGGGAGGAATTTGATAATTTTACCTAAAATGTTCTGGTAAAAGCTGAGAGATTTTTCAAGGTTCAACCAAAACAATCCGATATGGTGGACACCAACAACTCCAAAATCTGCATCAGAATCAAACCATGAACAAGAGAATCTAATCTAGGGTAACATGGTCAACTTGTGTTTCTCCTCACATGCAAATCACAGTTGACATGCATACAAAACCTTTTCTTTCCGTGATTTGAGCCATAGTCTATTCTAAAGTAAGTGGAGAGATAGCACACTGCTCTAAACTAACTTTTTAGTAGTCTGTAATATAAGTGTCAAACTGTGATTTGTAGGCACAAAAGAAAGACTCATCCTTTCATGTAACGAGGCAAGCAATGTTCAAAACGAACATGTCTTGAAGATTGAGTTAAGTGCGCAATTTAGAGCGCGTTGAACAATATTGATCATATCATACAATTAAATTTCACTTTTCTTGGATGTGATGTTTTATTCAAAACACTATAAGATCATGCAAAAAAAATAACCCAAATCCAAAACCCAAACGTGAAAACGATCCAATGAATGACACCAAATTTCCAAGACCCAACTTAGAAAACAACTATGGAAATCAAATAAAATGTGACCACAGAATAAAATGAGTTACCATATCACCAACTGATTGCTTCTCCAACACAATTCTTCAACGGTGACCTTAGACAACTACGACATTAATACTAGCACGACTACTCACATTGTGCTACAAATATCAATGGACACAAACTTTTCCGCCACTCCATGTTGAATTTGAAGAAGATGATCCATAATTTGAGCCTTTAATTCAAAAGATCGTTCTCATGCATGTCAATGATTACACACTTTTCATACCACACACCAAAACGCAGGACACATCACCGCATTCAAGGGAAACCAAGGCCAAAAGAGAGTAAAGCAACTTAAAGAGGAACCAAAGCAATACCAACTCAAAACACACACACACACACACACAAAAGCGATACCAACTCAAAAACACACACACCAAGGCGATGCTCCAAAATGCTCGTACTAATCTACTAATTATTTGTCCCAACCAGCTGATCTCTTAACTTTTTTGCATGGTGGCGGCGCCAGGCTGCTTGTGTGGAAGAAGCTGCAAAATACTCCAACCGAGAGGGAGGAAGCTCCCATCTAAAGTGCCACCAAAACTCAGCGACTACAGACTTCAAGTGGTTTGCAGTGATTGAAAATGCTTCAACTTTTGATTGGGACACAAGGGTTGTAGTGCAGATAGGCAACTCAGAAAATGAGGCAGATTTCAATGCCCAAATTACAAGTTCTTCTCCTTAGAAATCATTTTTCTCAAGGCATTTGCAAACGCTTGTTGTTGCGCCTTCAGTAGTTGTGTAGCTCAAAGCAGTGCCTTGCCCGATGAACAGCATCTTCCGCAACGGTTCACCCTTTCGAATAATACACTCATCCCTAGTATACATGTTCGGCTTTAGATGCTGAGATATTTCTTTCAACCCTTTTTCACATATTCTCCCAAGAATTGGAACCTGCATACCAATGTTTAATTAGATACAATTAATTACGTACACATGACGAATATTATCTTTGGTGACTGTTACATTAAAAGATTTCTTGTTACATACTTTCTGCAGTGAATTCATGCGGTGCGGGCTCTTGTCACGTATTTTTTTTTATTAAGCTTGGATATATCTTTTTCATCTTCTGTCTCAATCTACGTTGGTCGGCCATTTTTTCTAACCCCTGCATGTTTACCAACTCTATAAAGCAATTTCATGACGATTTCATTAAATCTAGAAATATACGTACGTGCATGAATACACAAAAAATTTGCATGGAGGAGCTTTAAGCCTTTAAGCTTAATTATTGACAAAAAATTTGCTTAACAGAGTACTGATCACCGCACCAACCCGTTGCACCCTTGAATTAAGATAGACTAAAAATAGTGCCAAGCCAATTATAGCGATCATAACTGAAAAGATGATTTCGGCCGCGTAGAAATCTGAAGGTTTGAACCAAAAGAACTGCAAAAATATGAAATGGAAGGATATCATCAAAGACGACATTGTTGAGAGGGTTTAATAGATAAACATGACATTATGAGTTTACAACATAAATATGCATATTAATTTATAGGTGATCAAACATGAAAAAGTCATACAAATACAAACCTCAAATTTCGCAGGCCCCACCAAAAACAGTGCAAGATCTTTCTTGAAAGATCTCTTGACGTTGTCATATTAGATTGGAGAGCAGACAGATATATACCATAATCGAAAGGGAACGATGTCATATTTTTTGGAAGTTCTACAAGGCATGATTGTTTTAAACCTGGGATACTGATCATCTCATTGTTTTTCTGAGAAGAATATCCACAATGGAAGGAATAATCAACTGTGCCAAGGTCGCATATTTTTTCATGTTTACAGATATACTCCAGCCAACATTTTATCTTTCGATTCACAGCCAAAAAGTACCACATGGATCCGTAAAGCTGAAGGACAATATACATTGCAATTGTAATTAGTGTGTTTGAAAAGTATGGTGTTAGATTAGAACTAATTAATCTTGAATCGATATCTGTGATTGTAGCATGTAATTTAGGAATGTAATTCTATATATATTGCAATATTTTCCCATATCAATACGAGGAGTCATAATTCTATATATTGAAAAAATATAAAAATATTGAAAGGCACCACACCCCTCAAATAGATGGCCCTTAAAGAAGAAGTAAACATGCTCGTACTCCTATTCAGTATTCTCAAATGTCTTCCCTTTGTTTATTCAAAACCATACGAGAAATTGTACCCTAATATATATAGGAGTGTTCAAGGAGTAACCAGTATATACGTATACATATACATATACATATATATATATATATATATATATATTAATATGATACTAACTACTTGTTTAAGCCCATATTCCCTTTGTTTATTCAAAACCATATGAGAAATTGTACCCTAATATATATATATATAGGAGTGTTCAAGGAGTAACCAGTATATATATGATATTAACTACTTGTTTAAGCCCATATACAAAGTCATCTCATTATCCAACTGGCTCATTTTTTAGGTCAATTAAAAAATCAAGCTTGAAAAAGTTATCCAAATAGGACATCATTTCACTACTTGCACTGTTGACTGTTATTGTGAAAGTTATCCTTATTTGGATGTTGATTTTAAAAATCATTGTTTAAAATTATGACGTTGTAGAGTGTCCTAAACAAGTAATTAACATCGTATTAACTTACTAATCAGTTAACGCTTGAGCATTACTATACCTATTGTTGGAGAATAGATCATCTCACATTTCAATACTTGCACTGTTGACTGTTATTGTGAAAGTTTTCCTTATTTGGATATGTCGATTTTAAAAATTGTTGTTTAAAATTATGAGATAACAACGTTGTAGAGTGTCCTAAATGAGTAGTTAGCATCGTATTAACTTACTAACCAATCAATGCTTGAGCTTAACTATACCTATTGTTGGAGAATAGATCGTCTCGCATCTAAGACTTAACAAGATAATTTACAGTTTATATGTGGAAGGTTCAATGCTAATAGCACAGACGCCTTTAGTGGAAAAAAAAGCCTGCACTAATGATATGTGGTTACGTTAAGAACAATATTAGTAAATGTGTTGGTGGTGGACCATGCTAATTTTAAAAAGTTTATCATATATATACACTCATATATCTCAACAATAAGGTTACAAGAAAATTTAGATTTTTTTCCCCATGTCGGAAATAAGATTTGAACTTACATGAGAAGCAATGATGAACGGAAGGAAGTCTAATAGACCATTGAGCCATCTTATTCCATTCTCTACGTTAGCACGCCGATCAAGCCATATGTAGACGTTATAAGCCCTCAGCGTATATTGGAATGGAATTAGTAAAATAAGCATAGAATGATCAAAGTATGTATACTTTCCAATGAGCAATATTGCCTGGAGACATCTCAACCAACAGTTAAATTGGGTTATCAGCTAACCAATGCTATTAAATCAATAATTTACGTAATAATCTATCTAATGTGCGTCAAATTTTTAAGTAGGACATAATCATAATAATTGAGATGGCATGTGGATAGCGCCATCCATAATCAAAATTCTAGAGCTTTTCTCAATTCTCTGGTGTTCAAGAAACCTATTTAAGAGTGATCATTCATGATCCCTTTTATTTATAACTTTCGCCGTTTCACATTATAAATAGGTCATCTTGGCCTTATAGGTGTAATCAATTCAAGTTTAGAGTTTTTTCTATTTTCTGAAATATTCCCGATTGCTGATGGACTTCAACTTATTTGCTAGTGAATTCTAGCGTGGGAATTTCGTTCGATTTCCCTTGACATATATTCCGCTACATCAGGGGTGATTACTATATATATATATATACATGTCAAATAAAATCTAGGTATCGAGCATGCATGGAGTTAAATGTGAAATTTGATTACTTGCAACATATCACCTTCTCGTAGGTCTTACCTGTAGAATGGGAAGAGCAACCCAAATGCGAAATAACAAATTGGCTAAGAACCTATCTGATTTCTTGTATTTGAAAATACGATATCTTGTCACATGATGATCATCAATAATAGTTTCTGTGGAGGAGGCCGATGCAGAAGACTTGTCACTAAGTTTGGTGCGAAATCTCTTCAGAAAAACAGCAATGTCCAGTGCATAAAAGAGATCCCCGATTGATCGTAAAACGAAAAATGTCCACATCAACCATTTGTCCCAAAAGTAGCAAGTGTCTTTCTCGCCAATGGACGGAATATAGCACATCAAGGGATCAAGGAAGAGAGAAAATGCAGATGATACTGCAAATATAGTACCCCAGCTTGGCCGGAATATTTTTGGTTGATGACGTTGTGGCTTACTTCTGTGTCCTTCACCTTCCTTGGAAGCTTTCCCCTGCTCAGTATTCCGACGACCTGGATTACTGTACATGACACAATAAACATATTATAAATATTATTCAACATATTATAAATTGGGGTTAGAAAATGAATTACTCAAGAACAAAGCCGTCTCTAAGATTTTGGGGGCCCTATGCGAAATTTATAAAAGGGCCCTTTCCTAAGATAGTTTGAGAAAAGTCGGACAATGTATTGATGTAAAAAACAATCACTTAAATCAAAACAAACTTTAGTACTCACTTATTGCAAGTTTACAAATGATATTAATTATAAGTAAAAAGATATACAAATATAATATTCACTAAATGATCAAAAGCATTTCAATATTCAACAACCAAACATGAAAAAGAACTTCAAACCTCTAACTTTAAAGTTTCACTTGCATTTATAACATTATTATATAATAAAATTGAAAAATATCCCTTTTTAGGAGGTTACTATTGATACCCAAAATATCTCATTGCACTCCAAATTTTTATATTTAGAATAGAAAAAAAAATACTATTTTAAGCCGTGCATAATGAGATTTTAAAGTGCATAATAAGATTTTATAGAACATTATTACATAATATTAGATGGCAAAAATTTGGGGCCCTGTGCGACTGCACCTTTCGCTCCCCGTCAACGCCCCCTCTGCTCAAGAACAAATGTTATTCATTCCAATCCTCCCCAAATACATGGATTAGGAGGGAGAAATTTTATTCATGTCTAATTCTCTTTCTAATCGTTTGAAATGAAAATTTATTCTCCTGAGAGTTATTCATTTCAATTCAATCCATTATAACAAGACTATATAAAACCGGCACATTCACTATACCACAACATCGTAGTACAAAGTGGCAAGATAAAGAGAGTTTTATATCCATCATTTATTTTCTTTTATGTTTTTCCTTCAAATCATTATTACTAGTACGTGCGTACACACTTTACGTGTATGAACACTTTTTTACTTTTGTTTTTAAAATGGGAAGGACAGAGGGGGAAAGAGAACGTGTATGAGAGTAGGAGTGGGAGGTTTTTTTTTATTATTTTATTTTAATATTAGATATATCTTAACATTACATTATTGCCTCTTTTTTTTGGTTATAAATAATCATTTCACCTCCTTTTGATTGACAAAGAGGGTTCTATTAATAGGTAGTTCAAATGATGATGATGATTATTATTATTATTATTATTAAATAATAATATTATAAACTACATTAATAAAACCTGATTATGCAACCAAAACCCCATAAAATTACCATTTAACCCTCTAATCAAAACTAAGCAACAATAAAAAAATATTGGCAGTAATGTAATATAAAAAACAATAAAATTTGGACCTGTGAAATTACATTATAAAAGGCCTAAAATCGCATTAGAACAGGGGAACAAAAAGAGAAGTATAAGATTGTTCTATATTTTATAAACATTCTGAACAAATACTGACTTGAGCGTCGGACTATTTTCTTGCAGGTCCCCTCCTCCATCATTGATGATGAGTGAAGATGGTGTTGTGGACTTCTCATCATGGTTACAAGATTTACTTGTTGGAAGATTGAACGATCCGAATTTTTTCGCTCCAACATGTATGATTACAATTGAATCAGAATCGGATCCCGCCATAACTCAAGTTCATATGATAGTCTATATCCTCTGGTAACGAAATTCAGAAGCGAGCTAGCTTGGTAAAATACAAGTACCAGAAAATAATGTCAATGATTAGTAGTCAAATATGCATGTGCATGGCAAACTAAAACTTAGATACACCAATACAGAGACAAGTAATGAAGCCCTACCAACCTTGTACGCAAGTGCTGAAGCTTACACCAATAGAAGAGAGAGAGAGAGAGAGGAGTATTGTTATTCAAATCTGAATTCAATTCCAAATATATGGTGAAAAATGTAGAAAAGAAAGTATATATTTGTTATTCCTTGTCCCAAAAACGTATCGATTGTTCTCCTGTAATTACTGTGTCTTTATTTTTCCTCAGTCATAGTATATAAAATTTCTGCTTTCACTGTGGTTTTACAATTTCTGCTTTATCAAAATTCTTTCTTAAGGCTACGTTTCCCAAGAGATTTCTTTCCAAACATTTGAGAAATTTTTCATTGTGATTGGAACACGAATAATATATTATATGTTTTTATATAAATGGTGAGAAATGTTATTTTTTAAGTTATTAACTTTTTAACATAAATATTTTACTATTTATATAGTGATACGTAATATACCATTCTGTATTACTGTTGCACGAAAAATTTCTCCAAAAATTAAGCTCACAAAAATGAAGATAGGTAAAATTAGAAGAGAGCAACTGAAATTTCGGGGAGGAAAAAAAAAGTGGGACCCGTGTTTACCATGAATTATTGAGACAGTATACGTGATAACCAGCAGCCATGATTACAAATTCATGGCGTGAGAAGAGAGCAACTGGAATTTCGGGGAGGGATAAAAAGGAGGCAGATTGTCTGTCTTTCTGTTTGGGTGTTCTTTCTATCCCTTTTTATTTGTGCAGTTACGATTAAGTTACGTCAACATTTTATATTCTTATTGTTTTTTGTCTTATTATCTCTATTAAAAAAATCAATATAAAATGTTGACGTAACTTAATCATGACCACACAAAATAGGAGGGAATGGGAAGACACCTAAATAGGAGGGCAGACAGTCTGTCTTGGGAAAAAAAGCCAAAAGTTCACTATGCTTCTTTGGGTTTTAGCAGGGAGGAGAGAGAATGAAGGAAAATAGATCATCTCCGGATCTCTTTCATCAATATCACCAATTCAAGTGATCCGAATCTTTGAAATTTAATATAACGGCTAAAGTTATTATAATTTTTAAATAGATCATTGTTTTTAGCCGTTAGATCAAATTTTAAGGATCCGGATCACTTGATCCGATAGCCTTGATGGAAGAAATCCTGAAAGAATCTCTTTCCTGAATGAAGAAAAGAAAAAGGTGTAAGAGAGAGAAAGTAAAATCATAAAATAAATATTTTTAGTTAAAAACAAAAGTGGGACCCGTATTTACTATTAACTCTTAAGAGTATACATGAGGGAGAGTCGTTAAGCATCTTCAATGGAGAGGGTTAAAGGTAAAAATGGTTTGATTTGTCAAAAAATTCATTTACAATTGATGATTGAACTATAATTCTAGAGCCCACCATATCATTATTTGGCCAAAGAAGCATCAAGCTGGCTATATGTAGCCCCCTCTTAGCCTTTTTTTTTTAGGCACATCTCCTCAATTGTAATGATTGATTTAAATTCAATGGTTAAATTTGAAAACATCCAAAGGTAGTTTAATTAAATTAATCAATAAATATAAAATATAAACTTAAAACAAATAAATTATTGAGGGGGTTATATTTAGACCATTCGGTTGGAAATGATATATGAGTATGACCTGATATTGTTCATTTATAAATAATTTTTTCCAAGGCTATATTTAGTCATTTCGCTTGGAGATGGCCTTAGTGACTTGCTATGTGGGCGATTTCCCCGGCATTTCTCATTAGAAAAACTCTTCTCGAGAATTATAAAGCATGTAAGAAATATTGATGAAGGACACATTTTAAGTAGAATTTTGCTAATCCCAGACGCATACCTTTTTAATTAATGCTCATGAAGGGATCTTCTAATCTCTCATATCTAATTTTTTGTAAAAAATTTGTTGCTAACTTGACCTCAATTCTTTAGGGCCAGGAAATCCTTTACCCGCACATTGCTCAGTGTACGGACGAGATAGTGATAAGAAGAGGGGTCATCCATTCATATCTTTAATTCTCATGCATGTGTTGCATTGTGATTAAAGCAAAAAACTGATAAGACTTGCCACTTCTGTCTGTAAATTGTTCCTTTCGTTCCTGGAGTTTCTACATTACAATGGGTTTTGTGAAAGGATAATATTTGTGTTCTGTTCACGAGAAACCTACTTGTTTCATCACTTACGATTTATGTATTTTCACATTACGAATATCATAATCGTAATCGTTTATTCTCTTATCATTCTGTAAATATCATATATGCAAAAAAAAAAAAAAAAAAAAAAAATCAATTTATAGATCTTTTAGCCATTCATATAGATCAAACAGATAAATGGTTTATTATGAGGATGTTATTTATTACCTAAACTGTTGATTGGTTTGAGACATATCTATAACTAAATGATCTCTAAATTACATTTTTTTTTACAAATATGATCTCCAGATGATGATATAAATAATGAACGATTCCTATTATAATGTTCATACGTTAAAGATATGAAAATTGTAAGTAGAAGAAAAGCAAGTTATCTCAAACACAAGTATTATCAATGGTTAATACTATTTTGAACACCGACTTAATTAACTACTATTCTTTTGATATATACACCATCTTTAAAAGCAAAAAGTACAAAGAGAAAAATTAGTAACCCTTACATTTTCCTATAATATATTATTATAGATATTAATTATGTGACAGTACCTTTACTTGCAATTAACTTTTTAGCTACGCTATTTATCCCAAAGGGAGAAAATTGGTCTTAGAGTTTAATAAATAGGAAATGAATTATCTCTCTGTTTGGAATCATTGGATCAAAGTTTAACTGGATGGGCTACTCAGAAGGATTCTCATCCTGAGCTCGTGATAGGATCCAGTTCCTCATAAATAACCATGGAACCTTACTAATACAGTTGAGTTATACGCTAATTAACCAAATTAAGGATCTAAGTTGTTAAATTACAAGTACCACAAATTAATGAATCCTTAGCTTTCGTCACACAACACCGTCCCTGACGTCCGCAACTTCTCAAACCGGTCCGGTCAATTTAAGATGATAAGTTCGTAGGCACAGTTCTGACTCTAATCCCATCTTCCTACAGTAGTTCAAATAAACAAAACCCTAAATAAAATAAATTAAAACAAAATCAGAAAAATGGAAGTGGATAAATGGGAATGATAAAATTACCTTGAGTTGGAGACGAAGAGTGGGTGGTGGGATGAGAAGGGAAGCCATGGAAGAGCAGCTGTTCATCTGGGTTTTTGTCGGTGCCTTGTGTTCTTCGTCACAATTTCCCTACAGCTCCAGGCTCCCAGTGTCTGTGTTGTGCCGATATAGTAAATATAAAATATAATAAATTAGAAAATATTAGGGAAATCATGAGGCATTACTTGATGTTTTGTATTTGCACTTAAAAAGGAAGACAACTAGAGGCAAACCATGGTTATCCTCTCTTTCCGGCTCCGGAAAGGCTTGGAAATCATGAGCCATTACTTGATGTTTTGGGGTTTTCTAAAATGTGCTGAGTTATTTGATGCGGATGAGTATAAATAAATGTAACAGACATATCTTGTTTCACTTCTTGCCAACTCTTATGAAGTTATGATTGATGGTGACATATATAATTAACTTGCATGAGTAAATTGCGGTTTGATTTTTTAAATTATTATTTTGTTCAAGTTCACTTTCTCAACTATTTTTTGATAAATTAACGAACTCGATTATTTGAAATTAGTAAATTGACCCTTCATTGTTATATTTATGAAATTTTATCTAGTTTGCCATCAAATACTAATACGTGACCAATACGTGATTCATTATTGAGGGTAAAGTGGTGCCAGTAGATGGCAAAGTGTATGAAATTTTATCAAATTTGATAGTGAGTTGTTAATTTGCTAATTTCAAATAGTTTAGAGATTAATTTACCAAAAAAAATAGTTCAAAAGGTCAATTTCAACTAAAATAATAGTTTCAAGGGTCAAACATCAGTTTACTCCACTTGCAAACTATGAGTCTATATAAACACATGTTAAAAAAAAAACACAATAATTGTACTTTTTGCTTAAATACAATTAATATATTCTATTTTTAGTAAAAAACACAAATCTTATTGAGGTATATATATACTCCTTGTGTTTGTATGAGCTTGTAATAATATAGTATTAACTCATTTTTAAACTAAACATGTTATGGATTGTATCAATAAATTACGCGTCACAAGAATTATGCTTTTATGTCTTTATCTCACTCATCATCACATGATAATATCTCATGTCTGTGTTTACATTGGTCCACTATGAATAAAATTGCAATGGCCATTAAAAAATAATTATAACAATCTAAGAGTTGGCTTTTCAACCACTTGATCAAGGATTTGGATCCCCTCCGGATCTAAATTGTAGGGATTCTAAGCACCTCACATCTTAGTCATTCATCGTGTATGATGCAATTCGAAATTATTTACGCAAATAGTACTTGACGAAAACTGACCGCACGATATATAATGAATGGCTAGGATGTGAAGATCCTTATGATTCCCACAAAGTGGATCAGAAAAGGATCCTCTTCCCTTGATCAATCATAAAGACTAATATATATATATATATATATATATATATATATATATGGGTATTTTAATTATAAACTTGACATTACCTACAAATTAAAAGTCAATAATTCCATGTAGTGTTATCCACACACCTACTTTTATTTCTCGTACACCTCTTTCAGTTTTCGATCGTCAAATTAAATGAATTGTAGACATCAATAGCCAAAAATTAATAAATGTGTGTGAAAGGTAAGAATAAGTGATTTCAAAAGAGAGAGGACTATGAAGGTTGTTGACATGCAGGTCAAGTTGCTAATAAAACAAAACAAAACTCAAAAACGTAAGGGGAAATTGTGGGATGACCAGCAAATTAGATCATGCTTTAGTTTGCCACTGTATATTTTTATTTCTATTTAATATTTTACAATTATGGTTAGTAAACTTATATTTTAAATTATTTTAATTTACGAAGAATGAGATACAATATCAAATGAAATAAGGTCACACAACCTTACCTAACTGGCGTTGAAGTTACTTGATTTCATCTTTGTATTTTTGGTCAACCGTGTTGGATCATATAATAATTCACACTAAACACATATCTTATATAAAAAGCCAACGGAAAGGGTAACCAGTGTAGCACAGTTTTTGTCACATCCCGTGGGGCGGACCACTTTCCGGGCCCGCTCCACCACCATAGCACGATATTGTCCGCTTTGGGCCCCGACCACGTCCTCACAGTTTTGTTTTTGGGAACTCACGAGCAACTTCCCAGTGGGTCACCCATCATGGGATTGCTCTAGCCCCCCCTCTCGCTTAACTTCGGAGTTCCTATGGAACCCGAAGCCAGTGAGCTCCCAAAAGGCCTCGTGCTAGGTAGGGATGGAATATACATTTAAGGATCACTCCCTTGGGCGATGTGGGATGTCACAGTTTTTTTATGGCTAGATGACCAATTTACCCTTGCATAATTTGAAATATGATTTTGGGCAGGTTTTGAATTTTTTTGGCTGAGGGGGCATTTTGGTCCACTTATTTTTGTCGAAGCGGATGACACCAATGACTAACAATAATGTGATTAAATTAATTGTTTATTAAATATTATTTTATCTATTCTCAATGTAAATTCTATAGACTAATTTTATTATGTGAATTCAGCTGCTTTAATTGGTTTATGTGAGGTTGCTTCTAGCATGATCTAAAATTATTTATTTACTTCAAATATTTGACTTTTCTTTTATCAATACAGTGATAAACAATGTTTTAATATTTTACTATTTAATGTACAATGATAAACAGTTTTTTAATATTTAACTTTTTCCTATACAATTTTTTTTTTTTAATAATTAGTACCTCACAATGGGTTAGCAATAATGTGATTCAATCAGTTGTTTATTAAATATTATTTTCTTTATTTCTAAACACGTTCAAAATGACACACCCCGTCCCGAAGGAGGGTATGTTGGCCGTCACGTGAGAGTGACGTAACCATTTGCACAGTTCGGAAGCTTTAAAATATACAACTTCTAAAATGAAACACCCGAAGGTGAGTCCTTATTTGGTCCATTCTGTCAGAACACCGTTGAATTTCCTCGTAGTCACCACACCTTTGCAATTCTTGAACCTGGAGGGGCGCAAAACAAAGTTGAGTGGGTCAGTAAAACAATTCTTTTCCAATTCCAAACACTTCTCAAAACTTTGTAACCCCTCTCCGTAAAACCTGTATACTTTCTCAGAAAATAAACATATATACGTATGTATAGATATGCTAGTCATGCTCAAGGGTATATCATTCATGCTCAAGAATATGCCATGTCGGAAACTCATAATGGAATGTAAGTGCTCAAGCATAATTCACATCAATAACATATAATCTGGCAGCCGGGAGTCACCTAACGTGACCTGTACGGCTGCATATAGAGCTCAAATCTCAAACTCAATAACTGAATCTGCACACGAGTCGGAACCACCTAACGTGGTCTGTACGACAGGCTGGGTGTAATATATATATGCTCTAGTGCTACGATCACGTGAAGCTGTGCGATAAATCGCGGGTCACCTACAAGTCGGAACCACCTAATGTGGTCTGTACGACAGGCTTGCACCTAACTTGGATCCAAGGCGAGCATGCGGTGCTGGTGAACATACACGTGAAGGCTGTGCCCTGGCCTCGGGCGGGAGCACTAACACCGGGGGTGCAGATTATGAGCTCTCTAAACATCTCAACTACTACTGAATACAAACATGAATACCACTTACCTGGCACTTACCTGTGCGTCCACAGCACCAAATACACATATATAATTGTATGCCACTACTAATGCATGTGATGATAGTATTTCAATCGTATTCCAAACGTATTTCATACGT
This sequence comes from Pyrus communis, assembly GCF_963583255.1. NCBI lineage: Eukaryota > Viridiplantae > Streptophyta > Magnoliopsida > Rosales > Rosaceae > Pyrus > Pyrus communis. The sequence continues at coordinate 5,108,667 of NC_084812.1, forward strand.
ATATCAAATGTATATTAAATGTAGCTTACCTGGGCCTCCTCAGCACCATGCAACAGTATGCGTAATTATGGTAATGCACATATTAAAATATGATGCATATATGACAGGATATTTAATTCGTATTTATTTTAAAATACGTCAAGCATACGTATATATATATATACTGAAAAATAACTGTCCACTCACTGATCACATCGACGTCTCATAGGTCCCTGAACCTCCCCTAGCTTGGTTACATTCTTCCTCTGTATAATTTTCACCTATACAAAAAGTAACCAAATTGACGTTATTTAACGCACATACACCAAACATTCGTCCATAACTTTCTCATACGTTGCTCAATTTGGGTGTATGAATATACCACGGTGATCTACACGACGTCACGAACGCGTGACAATTTTCAGAACTCAATTTGGAGCTCTCACGCGCCCCCACGCGCCCTGTTCACGCGCTGCCCACGCGCGCGTCTTCTTCCTCGCGTCGCCGGACTGGTTTCGCCGGCGGTGGGTGTTTTGCCGGAATTTCTGGGTAAACTTCAAATTGTCATAACTTCTTCATTTCTTAACCATTTTCGACGTACTATATATCAAAATGAAGGTATTGACAAGACGAACACATCCATACCTGCCTTGACCCCTAACTCGCCGTGGATTCGCCGGAAAACCCCTCGAAAGCTCCGGCCAACTTTGACCACGATGATCCCGACGTCCAATTCCTTCAAACGAAGCACTCCGAGCTTCCTTAGGATCTCACCAAGCTTCCTACAAGCTTCAAAATCCCAAAAACATCAAGTTTTGCGTGTGCATGAACAGTGCACACGCACAGTGAAATTGAAATCCATATTTTCCGAAGTGAAACTCACCTGAAATTGGTACCATCGTGTTCGTGTGGTCCTCAGGAGTACGATGGTGGTCTTAGATCCTTCGTTGGTATAGTTTTAGGGTGGTTTGTGGGTGGTCCGTGTGAGTTCGAAGGAGAGAGAGAGAACGGAGAGTGAATGAGAGATTTGTGAGGGAGGAGAGAGAGAGACAAGGTACGGGAATGAGGGAGAGATTTGAGGGAGGTGGGATCCTACCCAATCCCCAAATCATCAAGTTACAACATATTTTACGCCCCTTAGTCCCGTTTAAGGGCATTTTCATAACTTCACGTCTTCGGAATTAAAATTCCGGGACGGGTTGTGACAACCTTCCCTCCTTATAGAATTTCGTCCCCGAAATTCCAACAACCAACTTAATCATCTAAACTCATACAATAGCTTCGGATAAATCTCTCTCATCCGATTCTCCCACGTAATTTCTTCCACTGAATGCTTTTTTCACAAATTCTTTACCAATTACACTGTCTTAATTCTCAATACATTCTTTTTCCAATCCAAAGTCGTCCTTGGTTCCTCAACCAGTTTAATCCGGATTAATTCTCAATAGTTGCACCGGAACTCCATGTGACGAATCTGCCACCTAGTGACAACGCATTGAAATATAATACATTATGCACCTTAGCCAATTCTGAAGACATCACCTTAGCCAATTCTGAAGACATCACCACTTGTATGCAACTTCACTTACTCTTCGATGATCACATAAAGTCCGATGTACTTAGGTCTTAATTTGCTTTCCTTTCCCAGCCGAATCATACTTTTCTAAAGTGAAAACTTCAAAATTATAAGATCATCTACGTTAAACACTCGATTAGTGACATGTTCAACTATTAATCTCTTTTGCCATTCCTGGCTACTCTCAGGTTAAACTTAATCACCTGAATACTTTGAGAAGACTCATCCATAGTTTCAGGGCCTACCAAAACTATTTCGTGATCGAATCTTCTCTATCCAGAAGTATTTCTTCCACAAATCAACAAAAATCGACACATTTCATGGTCCTTATGGCGTTACTTTGGAAACTGTGCAACCAACATACTTAAGAAACTCAGCAGTTCCGTAACCCAAATCTCTTCTCCATAAAACATATAAGTACTGTTGCACTGTGGTTGTTACTCAACACTGGAGTAAATGTACTAACTTGGTACATTGATCAACTAACACTTCAAGTTCAATCATAACCATCCTATTCTCGAACTCAGCAATCTTTCTTTTTCCCTTCTTTCTTTACCTTGGTTAATTCTTAATTTTCGTCGTTAACCATTTGAGTCTTGAGTACGACCTTACTAAAAAGACTTAATTTGAAAATTAGCAATTACAACTTCTTCTCAAACTTCCATTCTCAACTTTACTTCAGTTGATTTCCAATCCACAAGAAGACAATCTTGGCAAGCGTGCCAGACATCAACTCTTACCACCGTCTTTTCACCAAGTGCATCAGCTAGAACAATTTTACGATCACCCTGGTCGTACAATCATGTTCATTAAACAATTCAATCCACCTTCGCTGCCTCATATCAAAATCCTTCCAAGTAATGGATATTGGAGACTTTTTGGATTCGTAAAAATCTTGCATTCTTACCACAAATAATGTCTTCATAACTTCACAGCAAGAATGGTAATCATGACTTCCAAATCACCAGTAGGGTAATTCATTTCATGATGTTCCTTTCGTCGTGAAACGTATGTAATCACCCTAACATTTGCATCAACATGCATCCCATACCATTCAAGAAACATCACTAAAATTTATGATTACCACTATCTTCTGGGAATACTAAAATACGTGCATGAGTGAGGAAATGCTTCAGTTGTTGAATCCTTTGCTCACAATTTCCTTCCCACTCATACGTAACCTCTTTTCTCAACAATCTCGTCAATGACAAAGCAATGACTGAAAAATCTTTCACAACCATCCGAGATAGTCTGGTAAGCTAAGAAATTCCGAATCTCAATTACGGCTCGTGGTTATTCCAATTTCTCAATTCCTGCTGCCTTTTAAGAATTCACTTGAATACCTTCAGCAGATATAGCAAATCTTAGAATGCCACTTGATTCATTTAACTTTAGCATTTGCTAAACTTAGCATACACCCAACGTTCCCTCGATCTTTGCAATACCAATTTAAGATGTTTAGCATACTTTGCTCTAGTCTTATCAATCCTTTCAATAGCAACAACAACAAATCGGTCTAGATATCATTGGAATACTTCATTCATCAAATTCATAAAGTAGTAGATGCATTCGTCATTCCGAATGGCATCACCAAACTTGAAATGACCTTAACGAATCCTGAAAGTTATCATAAGGGCATCCTCACCAATAATCTTCAACTAATAATATCCAGACCTCAAATCAAACTTAGAAAATATACAACCACCTAGAAGCTGATCAAACAACCATCAATGTGAGGTTATGAATAACGGTTTTCAATTGTTACTCGATTCAACTGCTTATAATCAAAGCACAGCCTTAACGTCCATTTTCTTTCTCACCAATAAACTGGGGTTCCCCCAACGTAATGTACTAGGTTGAATAAAAACCTTTATCAACCAATTTCCAATTCTCTTAGTTCAAAAGGCAACATTCTATAATATATGGTTTGTACCTGGAGACAAATCCATAGTGAACTCTACATCTTTAACTGGCGGCAATCCAGGTAAATTCTCGGGGAAAACGTCAGGTAAATGTTTGACTACTCCCACTTCTTCCACACTACTAGAAGTGACATCACTTAGCACCACATGATATAAATATCCTTGGCAGCCTTTTGATAATAATCTCTTTGCTCTCACAGCATAAATAACGGCCTGCCTCACTCCACTTTGCATACTTACAAAAGTAATCTCTAGTCATCCAGACCGATGGAAAATAACATATAATCAATTCAACATTCAGCTATAAACATAGCTCATACTCTTTCATTCTAATCAACTCAGCCATCGGCTGCATATATAACTCATAATTAACTCATCATATCCTGTATATCTTGCACACATTCAGTACCACCTCGCGTGGTCTGCAACTCATCACTGTATATAACATAATATGCTCTAGAATAACATCGAAATCCACAATCTAATGGAACAAAAGTAGCTAGCAACAATACATACTCTACTAATACTGAGCACTCTGAATAAGTACGATACTAACATAGGATAACCTATCGGTTTACTTGCTTAACGAATCCACGAATAAGTTATTAATATTACGGTCTGCAGCCCGCAATACTGATAAATCATCGTTGTCTCGATAAGTAAGCAACAACTCTCGAGGGTGTAATATTACTATTTTGCCACTCATTAGGAAATACATACACACGTCTCAACCGCGTTTATTTACTACTTTCAAGGCAATAACATTAATAACGTAAAATTTCTACATTAACAACAAATAGACTTTAGATAAAACATTAAGAATAATTATCGTACTCCTAATCAAATCCAAATAATTCTAAGTATCTTGCAGTGATGTGTGGTTAACACATCCCTGGGCTTGTTGTCGTCTCCCACAACCTCTATTAGTTTAAATACTTCGCTCATGTACACCACGACCTAACTGACCATAATTAATAGATCCAGGAACTTGTTGGATCGGCGCTAGTTGTGGCAAAGAAGACTGCTAGGGCTTCTGTTGGCTTTGGACATAATTTACAGTTCTATGTCCCATCTATCCACTTGTAAAGTGTCCGCTGTTTTCTTGCCTACATTCTCAAAGGTGTCCATTATTGTACCTACAGCATGAATGTACATTTCCTTTACCAAAATCACCTTGTCGCTGAGATCTGGGATTACCAATACATCTATCACTTCGCCTCTGGTCAATGGCATTAAAACCTTTGCCAAAAGAACTAGAATTAGCTTCACTTCTTTTGAAGTTCCGAATCTTTCTATATTCTTGATATGACGAATCATTAACTTTATCGTCCTCTTTTGATTCCCATTCTTTTATCATTCTTCTTTACTCTCGCTGAACATGTTCTCAGAGTCCTCAAGGCTCAACAATATCTTGTATATTCCTGGTAAGAATTACAATGGATAGTGGTCACCCAAAATACCACTGCCTTATGCCACCCAGCCTAAAACAATATAACACTTCAATCAAAATAGCAGCAATATTCGAATGGGACGAGGCAAGTCTGAGAACTTTTTATAATACTCATTGATCGTCAGCTTTCCTTGTCTCACATTTGCAAACTCTTGCTTTCTACCATCATAAGATGCCAAAGGAATAATTCTTTTCTTTAAACAAGTCCTTAAACAATTCTCAATCGGCTGTTTCCTCCGGTGACAACGAATTATACTCCTGTTTCCACCAGGATACAAGTTCATAACTCAAAGCAGGTAATCGTCTCAACCCTTCTGTCAAAAGGAAGATTCCTTTGACTTGCATAATCCAAAACGTCTTTTCCAAATGATTAAGCCATCGCTTTGCTCCCTTAGGTCCATCATTTTTCCATAAGGTGATTCAAATTCAACTCATAACCCATCTTAAAATGTCCCTTTTTGATAATATACTGAATCACCAAAATAATAGTTTCCCCTAACAGCTAAATCAGGGAGACTAAATTCCTCTAACTACGTGGTTTGCTACGAGGCGATGTAGTTCTGACAGAATTCACTAGAACTTCTCAAGATGTCCAAGATTGAAACCTAGGCTCTGATACCAACTGACACACCCCATCCCGAAGGAGGGTATGCTGGCCGTCACGTGAGAGTGACGTAACCATTTGCACAGTTCGGAAGCTTTAAAATATACAACTTCTAAAATGAAACACCCGAAAGTGAGTCCTTATTTGGTCCATTCTGTCAGAACACCGTTGAATTTCCTCGTAGTCACCACACCTTTGCAATTCTTGAACCTGGAGGGGCGCAAAACAAAGTTGAGTGGGTCAGTAAAACAATTCTTTTCCAATTCCAAACACTTCTCAAAACTTTGTAACCCCTCTCCGTAAAACCTGTATACTTTCTCAGAAAATAAACATATATACGTATGTATAGATATGCTAGTCATGCTCAAGGGTATATCATTCATGCTCAAGAATATGCCATGTCGGAAACTCATAATGGAATGTAAGTGCTCAAGCATAATTCACATCAATAACATATAATCTGGCAGCCGGGAGTCACCTAACGTGACCTGTACGGCTGCATATAGAGCTCAAATCTCAAACTCAATAACTGAATCTGCACACGAGTCGGAACCACCTAACGTGGTCTGTACGACAGGCTGGGTGTAATATATATATGCTCTAGTGCTACGATCACGTGAAGCTGTGCGATAAATCGCGGGTCACCTACAAGTCGGAACCACCTAATGTGGTCTGTACGACAGGCTTGCACCTAACTTGGATCCAAGGCGAGCATGCGGTGCTGGTGAACATACACGTGAAGGCTGTGCCCTGGCCTCGGGCGGGAGCACTAACACCGGGGTGCAGATTATGAGCTCTCTAAACATCTCAACTACTACTGAATACAAACATGAATACCACTTACCTGGCACTTACCTGTGCGTCCACAGCACCAAATACACATATATAATTGTATGCCACTACTAATGCATGTGATGATAATATTTCAATCGTATTCCAAACGTATTTCATACGTATATCAAATGTATATTAAATGTAGCTTACCTAGGCCTCCTCAGCACCATGCAACAGTATGCATAATTATGGTAATGCACATATTAAAATATGATGCATATATGACAGGATATTTAATTCGTATTTATTTTAAAATACGTCAAGCATACGTATATATATATATACTGAAAAATAACTGTCCACTCACTGATCACATCGACGTCTCATAGGTCCCTGAACCTCCCCTAGCTTGGTTACATTCTTCCTCTGTATAATTTTCACCTATACAAAAAGTAACCAAATTGACGTTATTTAACGCACATACACCAAACATTCATCCATAACTTTCTCATACGTTGCTCAATTTGGGTGTATGAATATACCACGGTGATCTACACGACGTCACGAACGCGTGACAATTTTCATAACTCAATTTGGAGCTCTCACGCGCCCCCACGCATCCTGTTCACGCGCTGCCCACGCGCGCGTCTTCTTCCTCGCGTCGCCGGACTGGTTTCGCCGGCGGTGGGTGTTTTGCCGGAATTTCTGGGTAAACTTCAAATTGTCATAACTTCTTCATTTCTTAACCATTTTCGACGTACTATATATCAAAATGAAGGTATTGACGAGACGAACACATCCATACTTGCCTTGACCCCTAACTCGCCGTGGATTCGTCGGAAAACCCCTCGAAAGCTCCGGCCAACTTTGACCACGATGATCCCGACGTCCAATTCCTTCAAACGAAGCACTCCGAGCTTCCTTAGGACCTCACCAAGCTTCCTACAAGCTTCAAAATCCCAAAAACATCAAGTTTTGCGTGTGCATGAACAGTGCACACGCACAGTGAAATTGAAATCCATATTTTCCGAAGTGAAACTCACCTAAAATTGGTACCATCGTGTTCGTGTGGTCCTTAGGAGTACGATGGTGGTCTTAGATCCTTCGTTGGTATAGTTTTAGGGTGGTTTGTGGGTGGTCCGTGTGAGTTCGAAGGAGAGAGAGAGAACGGAGAGTGAATGAGAGATTTGTGAGGGAGGAGAGAGAGACAAGGTACGGGAATGAGGGAGAGATTTGAGGGAGGTGGGATCCTACCCAATCCCCAAATCATCAAGTTACAACATATTTTACGCCCCTTAGTCCCGTTTAAGGGCATTTTCATAACTTCACGTCCTCGGAATTAAAATTCCGGGACGGGTTGTGACACAAAATATCTTAAGAGGCGTGTAGTACCGGTTATAAAAAAAAAAAAAAAAGGGTCTTTCTCATGTGCATAACGCATAATTAATTATTTTTGTATATTTTTTTAATATAAAAACATTTAAAACGTGTACATCCATTGTAGCACACCGTGTTTTTTGTTTTTTGAATAATTAGTACCTCACAATGGGCTAGCAATAATGTGATTTAATTAGTTTTTTATTAAATATTATTTTCTCTATTTTTAAACACGTTCAAAATATCTTAAAAGGCGTGTAGTGCCGGTTATAAAAAAGATTTTTCGCACGGGCATAACGCATGATTAATTCTTTTGTACAGTTTTTTTTAACGTGTAAGTTCATCTTAGCACGTTGTGATTCAAAAAATGCCTTCTGCACGTGCTCATGCGCGTGCATGAAGGCTAGTTTATATATAAAGTCAGAAAGCCCTTTTGGGGACACCGGCTTCATAAAAAAGTTTAGGACAAAAATACCCTTCAAATAAAAAAATTCAAAAGCAATCTAAAATAATGTAAGGGTATTTTCGTCATATAAACAGTGTTTTTTAATAATTAATTCTTTTAGTGTTTTTTTTAATTAGTATTTCACGATAGGCTAGCAATAATGTAATTGAATCAATTATTTATTAAATATTATTTTCTCTATTTTTAAACATATTCAAAATATCTTAAGAGGTGTGTAGTGCCAATTATAAAATAATGTCTTTCGCATGCGCATAATAATACAATTGTAAAACATGTAAGTAGTGCGTAGCACGCTGTGATTCAAAAAATGTCTTCTGCACACATTCACTGGTTATAAAAAAAAATCTTTCATACGTGCATAATAATACGTTTAAAACGTATAAATAATGTCTTCTGCACACATGTGAACGCATGCATGAAGACTAGTGTGTATAATTATGATTATGATTAATTTTGGTTGTGATTGCAATGTTTTAGTCGACATTTAAGATGTCATACAACCTGATAACGTGGGCTTACGTACCACATGCTGGTCATCAAACTTGTACTTTTTATTTCTTCTTTCCGACTTTGACTTAAATATACTATCAATCAGCAAATAGACCAAAAAAATAATTAAGCATCAATAATTTTGAAAGTAACAACGTTGACCAATAGTTTTTGGGTCAATGAAATTTAAAGTATCCATTTTAATTTTGGAATTAAATCGAAGTCAATAGAAACTAAGGAAAATTAATGAAAAGGGTTTGAAAACTTTAAGTTTTAATGATAAGGACAAAATAAAGGGTAAATTGAATAGTACTAGAATTGACTTTTTAGTGTAAAAATATGATTTTTCGTTAAAGTGAAAAGTACTGTGGGTTTTTCGTTAAAACTCTCTAGAAACTAAAGCTAAAGAGAAAGAACAAAGAACATTAACTTCATGTACTTATGATATATTTAAAAAACCATGAGGGCGAATCTGTCATTTCATTTTTTTATTCAACTTTTGACACATTTTTTTGGAGTCATTATGTAATGTATTTTAACATCTGAATTGTCCACCTTTTAAAATATCATTTATAGATCATCTTTGAAAAAAATTAGACAAATCCAAAATCATTAAGACATTTATTTATAGTGAAAAAAATGGACGAATATGATTCTACATAGAAAGCCTAAACCCTTAATCCAACGGTCATATGATTTCAGATTTGAGTTTTCGTAAACATGATTTTTTTAGGAAATATCTAAACGATAGACAGTTCAGATCGTTGAAATACATTATGAAGTTGACCCCACAAAAAACATGTTAAAAGTTGTGCAAAAAAAATTAATGTCACAAATCTGTCTCCTACATTTATTGGTTAAATGCCAAAAATTATAGCAATTATTAGTAACATGATATATATGGGTAATGTTAGGAAAACCATCTATTTAAACTATATTTTGTAAATCATATGACGTGATTATTAATGATTGTATTATTATCAAGTATAAATTAACGTAGTTATTTTCTATTGGTGACATATCATATGGTTTATAAATATGATCTAAATTAATTCCTAACTATAATTTGCATGAATTTAATACCATTATCATCTGACACGACGTTGATTAGCCAAGTTCACTTTATCGAAAGCAAGATAGCTTCATGTTTCACTACCGGTAGTGGATTTTTATGGGTAGACCACAGAAATAAAAAGTGAAAAGTAAAATGTTTGGTATAGTTTCGTTAGAAAGGAATCACGTTTTAAATTGTTTGCACTGTACGGCCACGGTAATAACGCTCATCTACTAGAAGTTCGTAATTTAATTACAAGTACATTGTAGAAAAATGATGGTTGATGGTTTTGACCTTTAAATTTAGGATAATTCTATTCTCACCCCTCAATCTTTTTAAATGAATCACTTTGAAATTTTTAATACGAAAAAGTACTAGTAAAGCCAAAGAATTTCAAATATCAAATTAAACTCATTTTAAATCACACCTCTCCAAACAAGCTCATTAGATCATTAAAGGCATATGATGAAAAGAAAT